>NC_051067.1:79090144-79390144 GCF_004664715.2 Peromyscus leucopus
TGGCTTTCAAGGAGGGAAGGACTCATATTTGCAGCGGCCACCACTACCTGTGATACAAATTCTCCGGGCATGGCCAGTATTAACTTACCACCCCCACCACTGAGCACTGGGCTGGGGAAGGACAAGGAAAGGTTCGCTGCATCAGTAGGCACCTCTGAAGGGCTGAAAAGAAGCAGCAGCAGGCTGCTGAGGGGACACAGACCACCCTGCCTGTCCATTCCCTCAGCTCACCCTACTACCGCATCCCAACTTGCTGGTGAGCAACTGTCCGGTGTTCAAGCAAAGAATTCAAGAGCCGCCTCCTTTTTCTTACTGCTTCCTAGAATTAGCACCTGGTTCCTTTTTATAAAAGTTGCTGGCTTAAGTACACATGTATACAATGTATAAAACAGGAAACTGAACCGTTAAAAATCAAGGGGGGGAGGCAGAGCCAGGCGGATCTCTGTGAGTTCGAGGCCAGCCTGGGCTACCAAGTGAGTTCCAGGAAAAGGCGCAAAGGTACACAGAGAAACCCTGTCTCGAAAAACAAAAAAAAAAAAAAAAAAAAAAAAATCAAGGAACTAGAAGAGCAACTTCCCAGGCCTAGACACATTGTTATAACTTTGCAGAAGGCGGGAACAGCACATGTAACTCAAGAAGGCAGCTGCTTCTGCAGGATTCCTGCCTCAGCGTGAGTGAACACAGCCAACGTCTTTTCCTACCAAATCATAGTCGGAGACCATGGCTACTGATGACCCTCTGAGTTCTACCACAGGAGGCTCGGGGACTAATTTAACCAGTCCCCTGTTGCTAGATGCCTAGGCTGCTTCTAGCTGTCCCCTAGCGCCAGTGTCTACACTGCATCCCACATTCACAAACGTCACAACTGGCCAGGAGACTTTGCAATGATTTTTCTTAAGATTAGTTCTCGGAAGCAGGGTTTCTAGAACAAAGACGCAGCCCTGTTAAGGCTATTAGGTAGGACACGCTGTCAATGGGGTTGACTTTCTCTCACCATTGGAGCGAGGTACAGTGAGTGACCAGAAAAAGGACTGAACTTTGACCTTTGTCCACTACACTATGAACACTGTCTCAGGCTTCATCTACCCAATGGCCCTAAGATGTGGGTCCCTCATTTACCAATGAGGGGAAACAGAGCCGAGATGTATTTGGTTGGCCACATCATGCAAGCAGTAGTCTGTATTTGAGTCAGGGCCTGTCTCCATAGCACACAGCTTATATCTCAGCTCCACACTATCCATCTCTCTCAAGCATGGGGCTTCCTGAGCTTTCCAGAATGTCTACACCTTCCCAGAAAAGCAGAAGCTGATGGGGAAGGTGGAGCTGAAACTCCTTTGTCCCAAGCCCAGAAGAGATTGTTCTAGAAGAGGCAGGCCTTGAGTGTGCCAGCCTAAGGCAATTACAAGCTCTCCAAGCTTGCAGTGTGACCCCAAGCAATGTCTCTACTCCTTTCGCTCTTAATTTCCACATCGTAAAGGGAGGGCAATAAAACTCCCATGCATTTGGAAGACAAAGAGGAATAACCCAGGCAAGGAGTTAGGCTTAGTGTCTCCAGAGAGTGGGTGACTCTAAACAGAATTACCCTTTGTTACCCCTCTCTGGGGAGCCGCCTTCGCAGGTCCTAATGGCTGCCCTCGGGTCTGCTCAGGTCCCTCCTTGTGGTTAGTCATCTTCTGAATGTATTTCCTGTCATCCCTATGTGTTCTTGCTGAACCACAATGTGCACACATAAACATGCATTCATGACGTGACATGACGGCATGGTTTTGATGGCAGCGTGGGTTCTTTCCTACTTGGAAGGATGAGGACAGCGTGGAAGGCATCCGAGCAGTATGTGGAGGTCACCACAGGCAGGCCTGCATGAGGTACCAGCTGTGCACTGGGAAAGGCAAGGACCAGAACTACACATCCAGGCAGAGTAGGGGAACCCAGCCACTCACTCAGAACTGTGGCTGTTTGGGGCAAAAGGGAAGAAGGAGAGAGTCCCATTCATTCTCTTTCCGTTTTTCTACTTTTGTTTGAAGAAAGGCATCATAAAGTAGAAACTGGTATGTTTTTATGAGACCTCAAAAACGTGGACTCTGTACTAACATACCATGCATGAATGTCGGAGCCTTGTTATACATGTGGTTTATTTTAAACACCCACAAAGAGGAAACTGAGGCTCTGATTGGAAACTGATGGTGCATGCTCACACAAGCACATGGTGGGAGGCATATTTTCACCGGTTGTGGCATGCAGACCTAACTTCCATCTCTATTTTTTTTTTCTTGTTGTCCCTTTCTCCAATTGTGTGGTGAAAAGGACATAATAAGAAGTGTCACAGTCTGGCCACTCTGGAAAGTGCAGGATGCTAGTGTGGACCACATGCACACTGGTCTTCCATCCTTCCTGCAAATGGGCAGCCCCTCATCTCCTACAAAAAAACTGAATGAATGAATGAATGAATGGTCATTTCCATGTCCCCAGGGTAGGAGTGATTAGTGCTTCATGATCTAAGGAGTCAGTATTCTTAATAAGTCTGATTTGGTTGCCGGGCGGTGGTGGCGCACGCCTTTAATCCCAGCACTTGGGAGGCAGAGGCAGGCCGATCTCTGTGAGTTCGAGGCCAGCCTGGGCTACCAAGTGAGTTCCAGGAAAGGCGCAAAGCTACATAGAGAAACCCTGTCTCGAAAAACCAAAAAAAAAAAGTCTGATTTGGGAGGGGGACATTTCATGGGCACAAGTGTGTTGTGTGCCCCCCTACTCTGCCCCCTTGCCCACCCCTAATGATTACCATGCCCATGAAAAAGCCTTCAGGATCCCAAGCTTCCCCCACCTGATGATAGCTGTCTGCATATAGGCAAGGATTCCCTCACCCAAACAGGCTCTCCAAGATCCTCTGAAAAGCTCACTACATCCAGCACCCATGCTAGGGGGAGGGAGCACACTCCTTAACAATGACAGCTGTGCAGGAGGGGACTCCTAGGTGACGGGCATTCCCCATACTGCCACCAAGCAGAGGTATACATGCACACAAGCACACACACACACACACACACACACACACACACACGCACGCACGCACGCACGCACGCACGCACGCGCACACACACACACACTCCCTCCTTCACACATTTCTTAGCTTCCCTCTCACACACTGGCTGCACTAGTAACCACCTTCCTAATACATCTTAGAATGGACATAAAAAGCAATGTTTTCCTGAGCCGGTGTGGAAGTTTAAGGGACAAGAACTCTGGAGACTAAAGCAGGACCACCAAGAATTCAAGGGTAGCTTGGCTCCAGAGCGAGTTCAAGGTCAGACTGGGTTACCAGAGGCCTTAAACTCAAATCAGAAAGAAAGAAATGTTTCCCCAACCAATAACAGAATAGATGTGACTCAAACTAATGAATATGAATGTAAATATGAATAAAACCCCAGAAGAGCTGGGCATGTCACAGATGTGGAGAACAATGTGATTGTCATTGGTGCTGTACAGACTGTGGGAACCCACCATCATATCTAAGCACAGTGACAGCAGAATCCTGCAAACAAAGGGCAATGCTGGGCAGGGAGGCGGGCACACTGCTCACCCACCTACCACAGCCCTTGGGAGGAAAAAGAAGACAGATACGTCCGGTCCTCTCTCCGCAACTCAGCTCAGGAGCACAGACCCATTTCACAGACTGTGCATCCATCTGGGTTGGACCAAGGAGACTGGGCCTCAGGAGAGCTCCTGGGAAGTCCAATCCAAAGCAAAGCCTCTGAAGAGTCTGTGGGTGGAGCAGAATGACTGCAGGAAAGATGTCGGCAGCTCTCACAGATTCTTAAGGCCACAGAGTCCTAGAGAGCTTGTCACTGGGTAAGGGGCACACAGCATCCCGACATCCCAACCATGTCAGTCTCATCCCACAGGCCTGAAAGACCCAAAGCTGGCCAGATGTGGGCTGCCTAGAGAGACCGAGCTCATTTTTCTCGTGTCCTATGATAATACTTGGCAGTGTTTATTTAACTTTCGGCTTTGGACAGCAGAGAGATGGAACGGGAAAATCAGCTTGGCTCCCTTCAAAACACAGCAGCCCACACACACATCATGAGAAGACACCCACACAGACGCTCCCCTCCACCCTCCAAGAAGACACATCTGGCCCACTGCTGGCAGGGAGGGCCCTTGGGGCTGCGGGAAGGCTGTAGCTCATCCACAAGTACTGTGTGCCCCACACACAATGCCTGCCCCCCCTTCCCGCCTGGACAGAGTCTCAGGCACTGTCCTCCCCATGAGCACTGGCCTCAGAGTTTTAGGTGACCAGATGTAGAGGAAGAAGACATGCCCAAGTCCCCTTGATGACAGAGCCTGAAAGAGAGAGAGGGCCACAGGGGGAAAGGAGAGTCACGTGGCAGGGGCGCCTTCCCCTCCTTCAGCAGAGGGGACCCTCTGGGCAAACTGTCCAGCCTGACAAAGACCCCCTCTCTCCCTTTTTCTTCTGCACTGGCTTTGGCATCTAAAGCATGCTCCCCAGGCTCAGGAGAAAGAAACCGGTGGTGGGAACTGGATCGTCTACCCAAGACCACCCAGCAGGACCTGGGGGCAGGGAATGTCTCCGCACTGCATTAGCCATGTAAGCTCTCCCAAGATGCCAGGGCTCAGCCCTTCATCCTGACCTGACTGTCACAGAGGCAGGCCTTACTCTTTTCCCCCAAGTCCTTCCCTCATGACAGGGGCACCCCCATGCCAAAACTCCACCTGGGAGCAGCTAGCTGCAAGTGGCAATACCCCCCCCCACTGACACCCACACCATTCCCAGCTCCTCGATACCCAGACTCAGCCACCTTGGCAAGCAAATACAGAAAGAGGCTCGGTATCCATAAGGGCTGAGGCAGAGAAGAAACAGTACAGAAGCAAGCCATGGCAGGTGCGGTCCCTTCAGGCAGATGTCTCTCCCCAGACCTGAAAGGCAGGACCAGTTAGCATGCTGGAAACCCAAGCCGGGGTTTTGGTCCTGAACCACAGACTCAGCACAAGTCTATAAAATGGAGAAGGAACACTATCTTGTCACCTGGTAGCTACGCCGGTCAGACGAGCTTGGTGCAAGGAAGCACTCGAGAGGAGCCACAAAACAGCCTTGGGTGATGCTAGGGAATCCTCACCCTCAGCATCCCAGCCAGGCAGCCAAGCAGCCAAGTCCCTGTCACAGGACATCAGAGGGCAGGGCAGAGGCTGCCCAGTGGGCAGAGCAGACCAGCCCTGACTGCAGAGACTAGACTCTCCTGCAGTTACAACCATGTTTGCCGTAATGTCGTCTCACTGCACCTTCCGAGATCTCTCTGTCCAAGGCTGGTGCCCACTCGGCCACCAGTGCCTCTGCCACCAGTGCCACCCCAGAGACACTGGCTCCAGAAGCCCCTTCTCTTACCATTTCAGCTGACCCCCTCAGTGATGGAGGCCCCACCTGACCTCATTACCCAAGACACTTCTCCAGACCCCAACACAAACAGAGCCCCGCTCTCCTCTGGTTCCCCTAAACCTTCCTCAGCACCCTGTGGCCAAGATACCAAGCATCAGGCTTGTGTGGGTTGAGCCTCTTCTCTCTGCTGGGACACTTCCAGCCCAGACTCATCTCCCAGGACAGCACCCACCAGGTCTAGTGGTTATGATGAGTTCATCTAAGGCCCTTGGTTTCCTTATCCTTTCTAAATCCCAAGACTGCAGGAAAAACATTTAAATATAGGTACACACACAGAGAAAGGGCTGACACACACATAAGAACTGTCCTATGAGTCTACACCACGCCCTTTTCAACATAAGTGGGCCCCCGGGCCCTGAGTGGTCTTTGGTCCCCAGGTTACAGGATAGGGCTGTAAACAGCAGCTGTAAGAAGTCCACAGGCCTACAGGGACATGCCCAAAGAGGGGTGCCTGGGCAGATGGGATCCTGGCACCATGTCTCAGAAACAAAGCTGAGGAACAGACAGTGTTAGCCCAGTGGGACAGGCTCAGGAGGACCCAGAGCTGTCTGCAGACATGTGAAGGGCTGTCACTGGGAAGAGGGAATGAGCCTGCTGTGTGGCCCCGAGGGGTCAATTGCCAGGACCAAGCAGAGAAATTCTGGACAGGAGAGATTTCAAAAGGAACAGAGGACTCAACCGGGAAAGGCCACCTGAAGGAAGGTATGAGCGGGCAGTGGTAAAGCTCCCGGCGAAGGGAGGGCCGAGCAAGGCCCCCAGAACTTCCAGTGACTACAGAGGAAGCAGGTCGGAGCTGAGAGGAACAAATGGGCTTTGAATGGCTCACCCCAGCCTGCTCCAGCACCCTTCCCCCTTGAGTCTGGGCAGCCTGGGCTGAATGGGCTGGCACAGGGATCCAGAATCCAAACGCTTCTATGGACTACAAATGAATGCCCCGCCAGTGAATACCCAGGCCACTGTGGCCTAACAAAAACTCACAGTCACCAGACGCGGTGGCACACACCTTTGATCCCAGCGCTTGGGAGGCAGAGGCAGACGAATCTCTGTGAGTTCAAGGCCAGCCTGGTCTACAAAGCAAGTTCCAGAACACAGTGAAGCCCTGTCTCAAGAAAACAAAACCAACAAGAAGAAAAACAACAACTCACAGGTCAAATGAGGCCCACACCTCAAACAAAGAGGGAGCACTGGGGGGCAAGAAGAGCCACCATACATACGGGAGCAGAGTGGGTTCAAGCTGAACTTGGAGCTCTGCCCCAGTTTGGGGCTGCAGCTGGCTTCCCAGCCCTGTGGGAGACTTTGTCAGCTGCCTGGGCCCCACCTGACTGGCCTGCCTCAGCCACCCAGCCTGAAACCCCAGTTCTAAGGAACAGGGCAGCTGTCCGGAGGCCTGTGGAGAAGAGTCTGTTCCACAAGTCACACCAAAAGCCATTTGCTCGTACGGGGTGCATGCCACAGGAGGCAAAGCAGAATTCTGGCCCTGTGCACCTAGAAAGCCTGTGGCTGGAGCAGACCTTCAGTGACACAATCACATGGGCTATGGAGGTATGCCGCACGATCATGGTGGACTGTGTGGTGCAGTCTGGGGACTGGGAACGGAAGCAGGAGAACTTGGTTCTCCAGGGTTCCAGGGGTAACCCAGGCTGGCCCCACCATCATTCCGGGTGCATCACAAGGGCAACAGCCCTGGGAACAGTCTCCAGGGGAAAGTGCTGCCTGGGTGTCTTCCAGAAAACACAATTAAAACAAACACCCAGGGTTGACGATACGGCTCAGCGGGGAAAGGCTCTCGTGTGCAAGCTGATGGCCTCAGTTCAATCCCCAGAACCCACACAAAAGTAAAGGAGAAAAATGACCCCCCAAAGTTGTTCTTTGACCTCCATATGTATCCAGTGGTATGCTCATGTATGCATGCACATGCACATGCACACACAAAACTATACACACATACAACAATTAAATTCTTTAAAAAAAAAAAAAAAAAAAAACCAAAGACATAGCATTCAAACCCAAAGGGGCCATGGCACTGACTACTGTTCTTGAGTACAAGGACAGACAGGTCTGCCCTAGGAAGCAGGTCAGATGTCTCCTCAAGAGGAAGCTGGGCTCTTGGGTTTGTTCTATTGCTAGGCAGACTGACCTCCGGGATTCTTCAAGATGGCAGGACAACCTAAGTCCAGCAGCAGCACGGAGGCAGTCCATCAGCCTCCAGATGCCCAGTGACCAACCCTGCCAACAGCACCCCACCTCTTTTCCATGCCAAACTCAAGTACACAGCCTTTCCAACCCAGCTAAAAGCATCTGTCCTCCCAAATATCCCCTCCAGTGGGGCCGCTCAAGTGTAGGGACATACGTGTGTATCCCCTCTCCCAGTCTAACGTCTAATCCTCCTTACTCCACTACTTTCCCTCAGTTTCTTCTCTTGTTCATTCTCTTAGCCTTCCATGAAATTCTCCTTTGGCTTACGTTGTCCAGTGTTTACTTGTGTGGAGGGCAGCCGCTACATCTTGAGAGACAGAAAAGCTATGCAATACCTAAGACAGTAGTTGCACCCTCATCCCCTACCCAGGAAAGGCCCTGGCAAGGTGGGACATACACATGCACACACACATACTCAGACATGGAAACACACACACACACACACACACACACACACACACACCCCTAGTGAGTCAGGAGGCGCCTGTAGTGGGTAGCCATTCCAGCTTTGACCTGGAAGTACCACCCCCTTGGAGGCTTCGGTAACTGTCACGCCTACAAGGCGGAGCCGAGAGAGGACCCCTGAAGACCTGAGATCCAGATGGGCCAGCTCTCTTGGTTCCTGAATCCTGGACTTGGAGGTAGACCGAGCAGAGTTCTCCAGAGAACAACACCGGACTGTGCTACACCTTTCCCAGACCCTGTAACCTATCCCTTCACTTGTAAGTTACCCCACAAAATAAACCTCCCTTTTAACTACGTGGAGTTGCCTTAATATTTAAACCAATAGGCGCCCACTTGGACTGCCCAGAGGACGCTGGAGGAGCAAATAGCAGCTCCTTCCTGGAGGACACGATCAGGACTTGTGAGAGATCCGCAGAAGCATCACTACATCAGGGTCTGGCTAAAGGATTCCAGAAGCCAAGAGCAGGACCAGAGATTCTACTCTCCGGTGCACTGAAGCTGGGTGCCTCAGACAGGTCTATAACCTCAGCTTTTCTAGACACCACATCCGTAGGATGAACCATTCATCTGTCTCCTGTGGAATGGGGTGAGTGGAGCACCCTGGGAATTCAGAATTGTTATTGGATATCTTTCTAGCTACGGGTGTGTCCCTTCTCATAAGGGCAGCTGAGGCTCAGACAAGACACATGCTGGGTCCTCAGGAGGCAAGATCACCCAAACCCTCCCAGCTCCAAATGAACAACCAAGTAACTTACAAGGCTACAAGCTTGACCTAGAGAGTAAGAGTGAGGTGGAGATGATAGAGACAGGCTGGAGCAAGAGTAAGATAGGAAAAAAAAGAGTAAGATAGAGATGATAGAGACAGGCTGGAGCAGGAGTGAGATAGAGATGGTGGAGACAGGCTGGAGCAGGAGTGAGATGGAGATGGTGGAGACAGACTGGAGCAGGAGTGAGATGGAGATGGTGGAGACAGGCTGGAGTAGGAGTGAGATGGAGATGGTGGGGACAGGCTGGAGCAGGAGTGAGATGGAGATGGTGGGCTGGAGCAGGAGTGAGATGGAGATGGTGGAGACAGGCTGGAGCAGGAGTGAGATGGAGATGGTGGAGACAGGCTGGAGCAGGAGTGAGATGGAGATGGTGGGCTGGAGCAGGAGTGAGATGGAGATGGTAGAGACAGGCTGGAGCAGGGGTGAGATGGAGATGGTGGGCTGGATCAGGAGTGAGATGGAGATGGTGGAGACAGGCTGGAGCAGGAGTGAGATGGAGATGGTGGAGACAGGCTGGAGCAGGAGTGAGATAGAGATGATAGAGACAGGCTGGAGCAGGAGTGAGATGGAGATGGTAGAGATAGGCTGGAGCAGGAGTGAGATGGAGATGATGGAGACAGGCTGGAGCAGGAGTGAGATGGAGATGGTGGAGACAGGCTAGAGCAGGAGTGAGATGGAGATGGTGGGCTAGAGCAGGAGTGAGATGGAGATGGTGGGCTGGAGCGGAAGTGAGATGGAGATGGTGGGCTGGAGCAGGGGGCCAAAACCTCTTAGTAAACAGCTGCTGTGCACTGGCCTCAACTCAGCAATGACTCCTTCCCAAGAGGCTTTCCTAAACCCACTCATTATAACAGCCACTTCAGCCAGCCCCACGCTGCTCAGAGCCTCGAAATGACAAAACTAACCCAAGTTCTTGCCACTCCCCAGCTGTGTGACCTCTGGGAAGTTACTTAACCTCTCAGAACTTCAATTTCAATAGGCTGAGTCAAAAAGGTCTTGACTTCAAGACCTGCCTAGGCACAGAGTGAGACCCCTCAAAAAAAAAAAAAAAAAAAAAGGACTTTTTTCTTCATCTGTAAAACAAGAAAAATTACCTGCTTTAGTGGCAGAATAAAGCCACCCAATAAATGCAGCCATCTAATCACTGAGAAAAGAACTATGTCCCCTCCCTATGCCAACAACCCCATCACTGGAAATAAAGAAGCCCCGCTCCACCCCACCACTCTTGACATGGAGTCAATATGGATAAGTTGTCCGGGAGATTCCCAGCCCCTGTCAAGCAATGGCCCTTACGTTTCCTTAAGAAATCGAATGAACGGGCCTAATTGATGCAAGGAGAGCAACGGCTCACACCCCAGCTCCCCCATCAGGCTCATTCAGGCTCATCAGTGGGAAAGCGCCTGTCTAGCCTGGTGCTCCACCAGTCACAGGGAAGGCTGAAGCACAGAGAGGTGGTACCCGTGTAGAACGACAGGGGAATGTGGGATAGGGACTGGACCAGGAGCTTCAGGTGGGCCCTGCAGGGACAGTCCTGGGCAGCTTCCAGGGCAGATGGCTGCGGAATGGGGGGAGGAAGTGGAGGGACAGCACCCTGCAGCTGACCCTCGGCAGGCACAAGAGCGGGTGAAGTGTGGGGTGTGTGTGTAAAGGCATGTGCGCAAGGCACAGTGCTGGAGTGGAGGTGTGACGACGGTCAGAAGACAGCTTTCGGAAGTCACTTCTCACTTTCTATCTTGTTTTGAGGCAGGGTCTCTCTGGTTTCTGCCATTTCTCTTCATACTTCAAGCTAGCTGGCCCTCCAGTTCCCATGCATGTCTGCGTCCACCTCCCAGCCCACGCTACCGCAGACGGCTTTTTCCACAGGCTCCAGAATCCAGACTCGGGCGGTCACGCTCGTGGTTTGTGCAGCAAGTGCTCTCACCCACTGAACCACATTTTCCAGCCAGAAACCTAGATTTTTGTACAAACTTTACTGAATTTGTAAGTGTTACAGTTTAATTTCACACAAATTTTAATTCCAAGCAGCTACAAAAAAAAAGAAAGAAGGAAAGAAGGAAGGAAGGAAGGAAGGAAGGAAGGAAGGAAGGAAGGAAGGAAGGAGAAAGAAGAAAGAAAGAAGGAAGGAAGGAAGAAGGAGGAAGGAAAAAAAGAAAGAAAGAAAGAGAAGAAGAAAAAAGAAATGCAACTCTGGTGCTGTGTGTGCTTCTCGGGTTACCAGTATGCAACCTCCATCCAGGATTTCAGTGCAGGGCCTGAGGATGAGTTCCTGGCAGTGAGTCAAAATGGCATGAGAAGTGCTTGGAAAGTATCTTTCCCCATAAATCAGTGTCTTGGCCGGGTGGTTCAGACTCTACCATTAGCTATTCATTCCATTGCAACAAACCGTGCTCTCCTTGGGCATTCTTTTAAAAAGAGGACTTCAAGAGTTTGTTATGAATGTCTTTGTCTGGAGGAGAGACAAAATAATAACAATAATAATAGCAGTAACTCAACTATACTGAGTAATTCCGGCGCTCAAGTCCGCAGTATGCAACAGACCACAAGGCTCTGCAAGCATGCAGAAAAGCATGCAGCTTAGGCAAGAGGCTGCTGCCATTCCCCAGCACGTGCCCCGGACGGGGATAAACTCTTGGTGTCTGTCCAGCGAGAAGTGTCCTTCACATCTGCCACCTCAGAGTAAGTCCTGCATCTTCCAGCGGCCAAACTCTCTGCTGCCAAATGGCTGGGCATGGTCACTGCTCTGGGCGCCTGAAATGAGGGTGGAGGGGGAGAGTCCCAGAATTGGGGAGGGGTGGGAAGAGAGGCAGGGGAAGGTTTGCCTTGATATTTTTTTTCCCTAAAATGCTGATCTTAGGTCTAGACAAAAGAAAAGATGCTGCTAAAATTACTATGGGTCTTACCCAAAAGGCATCCGGTTACACCTGACTCTAGACCAGTGCTTGTAGAAGGCCCTGTTCTTGCTGGCCCCTGGCTTCCGGAGTCGGGCTCCAAAGGGAGCCTGCAAGAGTAAGAGAGAAGCTCAGACCCAGGTGAGATTTCCCAGGAAGCAAATACAGGCAGGATGAGTACCACAGGGGGCCCCCAAACCAGAGTTCAGGGGTCAGGACAGAAAGTCACAGGGACCCGCATGCACATTAGCCCAAAAAAGAGAGGTGGGTAGAGCCTGCTCTGAACAGTTCTCAGCAGAGCTGAGACCCCGGAGGGAGAAGAAAGTAAGGTGGAGTTCGAGAAAAAGGAAAAATCAGTGAGAAACGAGGGACCATCATGCGGGCTCTGCATCCGGGGCTTCATGCAGCCTACCCACCTGTCACGTGACTCTATCAAGTACTAGCAGGTGTAGTTATCTACAGCTCAACAGTGATGAGCTTGGGGCCCAGAGAGGTTCAAACACCAGTCCAGAGTCACTCAGGTAGATACCAGATCTTCCGTCTACCTGTCTCAGTCAGTTCCCAAGCTCTTAGCTCCGACATGGTGGCCTTTTTGAGTTCATCAAATGTGCCAAGCCCTTCTTACCACTGGGTGTGGTAAGCTGCAAACCATCACCACCACAGTCTCACCCCACGCCAGGTCACTACCATCACCTCCTTACTCCTACCTTAGCCAAAGGTCCACCACACCTTTTCTCGAAGCTTTGGTTCATTTGAAATCCAATCTGGTACTCCAGTGTGCTCTGGTCTAACTGAACTTGACCATAACATCACAGTCACAGCCTAATTTTCAGAGGCAAGGCTACACACACAAGGCCCCTGAGGGACTAATGAAAACTCAGACTCCATTTACATCGTGGCTAACAACCACCAACAACCCCAGCTACAGGGATCTGACCCCTCTTCTGGCCTCCTTAGATACCAGCACTCACACAGACACATATACATACACATAAACAAAAATTTAAATAAACAAGTAGTTCTCGGTCACTAGTCACAAGAGCCGTATGTAGCCGGTGTCCACTCTGCTGAATAGCACACATGGACACGTTTCCATACTGTGGAAGTTCTGCTGGACAACGCTAATCTAGCCCTAGAGCAGACGCTGTTGGCAGTCAGACTCACATCCACCAGTTTCGGTTGTTTCAGTACAGTGCTGAGCCCGCAGAGGGACCTCAAGAAATGTTGAATAAAAGTGAGGGATGGAAAAGAGGAAGAAAGGAGAGATAAATGGAGATCGAGAGGATAGACAGATGGAATGACAGATGAACAGACAGACTGATGGATAAATCATGATGAGCAGGTGGACAAATGTATGTTCAGATGGATGGATAGATGGATGATGGATGGATGGATGGATGGATGGATGGATGGATGGATGGGTCTGGATCAGAATCTCCAGCACCTTATGTTAATATTCTGATCCGCCTTCTTGAAATCCCGCCCCTTGGTGCTGCCCTGCGTCCTGACGTAAAAGCTTCATTTAAGGAACAACTCTGCCCCTTCTCTCTCTTCCGCTTTCCTCTCAGGAGGTGAGCACCCTTGAACCCCCCTCTCTCTTCCTCCCTCTCCTTTCTGTCTTTTCCTGCCTTTCTCTTTATCCCTCATTATAATAAACCATTTCTGCGTATGGATGCAGCCTCTGGGTTGGGAACGTCCACCGGCCACCACCCGCGCCATGCCTGCGGGGCTTGCCTGTCACCCGCTTCGCATCCGCCATTCGCCGCAGCATGTCAGCATGGTCCCCTGTACGTGTGGGATACCCTGGCCGGGCCAGCTGGGGGTTTCCCATGTGCACATAATTCATAACACCTTAACTCTCAGAGATCAAACACCCACACATAGAAAACCTTACCTAACTGTCCTATAATAACCCCTCTGCTCAATCCAGCTGCCCCTGCCCCGGACGTGAGCAGCTGAGGAATGTCCCACAAGGCCCTGTAACCACACCTTGCTGGACTAAGAGGGATCCGTGTTGGAAGAGAAGTATCAATTCTAAAACGCCTCCACTATTGTGAGTTCTTAGAGCCCAGCAGACAAGCGCTGACACTCAGTCTTTAATAGCTTCAGTTCTGAGAGCCTTGAAGACATTTCCTTCCAACTAAGTAACCCAAATAAATGTAGCGCTTTTTTTTTTTTATAAAGAGAAATAATTAAAGAGCAGATGGTGTTGCTTACTTTGAAATGTTTGCTCTAAAATAGATTTGTGTGCACCTTGGTTGGAGTTCATCCCCCTCCGCATCCATGTGTCAGGAAAGGAGATCAGCTTGCTAATTACCTGGCTGTCTTTTCCCTACAAGATCCCAATTTAAGAATCTCGTTTCATTCTAAGAAAATTAATTCAAAATGCCAAATAATTTAAAAATGTATTAAGATTCCCCTTAGACCAGAATGCAGAAAGGAGTTTTCATCTGTCTGCTAAAAATCACCTTGGGTAGTAAGATTGAAGTTTAGCTCTTAAGACTTGATCCCCCAAACTGGGCTTGCGGCACAGCTATTGGTTCCATATGTCCACAGAATGTTTCATTTAAAGTCTATGTGCTTTTAAATTGGTCTCTGACCATTTTTCTGCTATGTGTCTCTAAGCACTCCACACATTTTCCCAGCCCATGGAGCCCGTTCTCCTCGGGAGCTAGGCTCTTTTATTTGCATTGGAGGTAACCTATTTCCAGCATGCCAAAATCTGTTCATTTTCAAAGCCACTTTTGGAGATTTTATAGCCTAGAATGGAATAAAATTTAAATTTAATAAAATTTGAGACCTGAACCAAAAAAAAAGAAAGAAAGAAAGAAAAAGAAAAAGAAAAGAAAGAGATATGAACTGGTTTAAAAGCCAGCTACTCAGACACTGAGGAAAATACCCTGAGAAAACCCCACGGGGCGGAGACCATGGTTAGCCTGCCAAATGTCATTTGGGGCTGGCTTCAGAAGAGAACCAGAGCTGAGGATGCAATGCAATTATTTAAATCCAGAAAGAAAAATGTTTGCTCCCAAATTTGGCAGCAAATGACAACCTCTCATTCCAACTGCCTCTACGCATGGGTGAGGAAGCTTCCTGCCCGGGAGCCACTTAGGACAGAAGTCACACCTGGGCTTGAGGTGAGCTTTGCACTATCAAAGGTCCTGGTGTTTTTTATTTGTTTGTTTGTTTGTTTGTTTGTTTTATCACATGCACTGGAGTTGCAATCAACGCCTCCGTAAAGTAGCAAGTTACACTTTCTTTAAATCGCAGGTTAGAACATGAGATTTCTCTCTTTGTTTCTCTGCCTTTGTCCCTGGCTGGCAGCCCCCTCCTCTGGCCCTGTAGCTCACTCTCTTCCTCCCCTTAGCTTGGTTCTGGATGTGAAGGCCCTGGGCTATCACTCAGGCCTTTCATGGGTCCAGGGAAAGAAGCCACGCTGATGCCACTCCTAGGGTATTTACTGCCAACATCCCCACAGCCCCATCCCTCTGCAGCATTGGAAGGTGCACTCAGGCCAAGGCTTTTGTATTCCAGTTCTCATTGGGTTTATCTGTACCACTACCACCATCACCACCACTACTACCCCCCATGGCTTGGTTATCTCCATGACTCTTGTCCTGTTGTAGGACAGAGCCGCAGAAACCAGGAGGGGGAAAGAAGGGACTCTCCAGCAACTGGCTGGCTCCCCACAGGAACAGGGGCAGAAACTCCAGGGTGGGGAGCTGGGGGTTGAGGACAGCTCCCAACTCCTAAGGCTGCTCTGAAATTACAGGTATGTTGGACCTTAGTCAGGGTCAGCTCCTTTGCCTACATCTCGCCACAGGAATCTTGTTCCTGTGTTTTCAATGCTAGGCAAGCGCTCTACCCCTGGGCTGCATCCCAGCCAGTTGCAGGAAATTTTGAAGATTAGTCAGGGCCAGAAAGGATGCAGCTCCATTCTCCCTCTTCATGAGAATGAATACCCCACTGTAAGGCCCCAGGGGGGTCAGCCCCAGGTGTCCTTGGTGAGAAGTGAGCTTTCCAACACCTTGTACTCCCTGCTTCCCTTGTCCCAGCCCTCAGGCCTGCTCTCTTTCTCATAATCCATGGCTTTTCTTTCCCAGGATAAGCCTTGTCCTCCAGAAACCTTCCCTGAGCAGAGGCCATAGCAGGGCTGCTTGCAGCAAGCTGGTGACCTACTCCACCTCACAGAGACACTAACGCATCCACTGAACAGATCGCAAACACCAAGGCTCACACTGGTGAAATGCCTTGCCTGGCTAGGGGTCAGCCGAAGCCAGGACTGAAATGCTTCTGTACATGCTTACATGGCTGATTCTGGGGACCCTCCATCAGCAAGGCCTGGCTCTGGGTGTGGCCCAGGGGACCCTGAGTCATCTCTACTCTCTCATCAGGCCATCCTGGTGACTAATAACTCTGGGCAAGACCATGTGGGGGACAGGAATCCTGGGATCGACCTTGAACTTAAGAGGCTGCAAGCTCTGCACAGGGTTACTAACAAACCAGGAGTAACCCGAGCCAGCCCTCAGATGGAAGCATGGGAGGCTGGCCGGCCTGCCGGCGCTGGCATCCCCAGCGGAAACGAGCCTCCCTTCTCCATTTCACCCGCCTCTGTTCTGCACGGCCCTTTCTCTGCGGCAACAAAGCCACTCAGGCTCATCAGGCGCTGAGAAAGGGCCAGACCCTGTGCTGGCTGCTTTACACACCGTATCTTGTTTAATCTTCAGCACAGAGCAAAGCTCGGGGTTTCTCCTGCATCCCAGGCGAGGAAACCGAGGCAGCTGCTGGGGCTCTCATGACAGATCTCCAATCCAGGTTCTGGAGCAAGGCCTGTGTCTTACCATTGCCCCGTCTGGTCACTGGGGTAGGGAGTTCCTAAGTGAGAGTACAGGAGACCTAACATCTCTGTGGCGCATGAGGAGAGGCTGTGGCTTGTTAGGATTAAAAAGAGAAAGAGGGGACAGTGAGGACACAGGAGGGTTATCTGCAAGTCTGCTCACGTTTGAAGAAGTTTCACATATATCCAAATGTGGAATATTTGTACTCACTCAAACGCAGCTCCTGAACATACAGCAGCCTTTATTTGAGACTTTATGAATGCTGAAATATTCAAAATCCAAAGGCTCAAGCCGGGCAGTGTTGGCGCACACCTTTAATCCCAGCGCTCTGGAGGCAGAGGCAGGTGGATCTCTGTGAGTTCAAGGACCCCTGGTCTACAAAGTGAATTCCAGGACAGCCAGAGCTGTTACACTGGGAAACCCTGTCTCAAAAACAAACAAACAAATCCAAAAGGCTCACTAGGCCTGAAGGCTGAGGCAAGAAGTTCATAAGTTCAAGGCCAGCCTGACAAATTAGTAAGATTCTGTCTCAAAAATTACAAAACTGTAGAGCAGCGGCTGTACCTCCAGGATAGAACACTTGCGGACAAATATGAGCACAATCCTCAGTACTAAAAACAAATTAAAATTTAAATGTAAAAGGTTATTTTGCTCACCCAGGCCTGAGAATTGTCAGTTTCCAACTTGGACAGAAAAATCTCAAGTTCAGATTCTTCTCTGTCATGCTTTCAAGCTCAGAAACTTGTACATCACAAACGACTGCAACCCTGAGGCCACAAGCTGCCTGGGCCTCCAGCAGACCTGGCCCTGGGGAAGACCGACCGAGGCTCACAGAGGTGAAGGACACATCTTCCTGCTCCTCAGCTCATGAGTGGCAGGGCCAGGTTTGGAACCCAGGGGTCCACAGTTCTTCCCACCCACTTCTAACTTCCAGGCACATCATCCAGGATGACGACCTGCAGCTGGAGGCTCGGGGGCCAAGGGGAGAACAGAGATTCTCCACAGCTCTCCAGGGATGCAGAGGTTCAGGAAAACAGGGGCAATGGACTGAGTGCTGGATGCCTGGGCTACACCCAGGCCAGGGCATAAACCAGGGCAAGGCACTTCCCTTCTGGAGCCATTCCAGGACTCCCATCCAAGGTCCCTGCGGAGCTTCCCCAGGTCTCCCCCAGAGAGGAAATCCGATCCTTTTGCTTTCTCTTCTGGGACCCCATCTCCCTGCCAGATGTCAAGCTGCCTGGTCACCAGCTTAGTCCAGGGTGCCCCATAACAGAGGCCCTGGGATCAGTTGGTAGACGCACCCCCCCCCCCCCAGCCCAAGTACAGCTGCCCTCCTCAATGACGGGAAAGAAACTCCTGGATGATTCTTAAGGCTTGAAATAAAGTTTAAATATTACTTGGAAATTACTAAACAAATCAAATCACTGTTAAGTGGATGTCGTGGGCTTCCTCTAGACAATACGTTTAATGAAGATTATTGTCCTCCTGGTTATAGTCTGAGATTTGCATTTTATTATCAGAGAACCACTTATGCATTACTCTAGGATTTTCATTAGGTAAATAAATTTTTATGTGGATTTCATTATACTCCCTTGGCTGAAATTCTGATCACTTAACAGCAAGAATGCTGTTCCAACATCCTGTCAGTCAGGATGTCGCCGTTTCCTTGCGTTGCTGAAAAGTACTTTTTTAAAAACCTGGTGTCGATGGGGAAGGGAAAAGCAGGGTCAGAACTCAGGGTGGATTTCATCCCCAGTTCCTTTGCTGAAACACGCCCTAGAAAGGAATTCCGTGTTTCAAAACACGTGTGTCCTTTTGCACAGACACTATGTGAGATTTATATGAATTGCACACGGTTTCTCTACTTTGGCCATATGGAGGTAAATGGATCAACAGCTCCAGGACCAGAGAGACTGAGATACAGGCTAGAACTGGAGAGGCAGAGTTGAAAGAGACACGCATGGGAAGATTCAGGAAGGAAGACAGTAGAGGGAAGCATTCCTGGAACCTCAGCCATCAGCAGGAAAAAAAATCATTTCTAAGAAGTCTAATACGAAGCAATTAAGCTAATTGGAATCTAGCCTGTACAGGGCGCCTCCGGAAACTGGAGACCAAGGGACTCTCCTTGCTGGAAACTCACACCTCAGTATGAATGAGTGAGGGATGGAATGAATGAAGCAGCTTGCCACAGACCCTCACCTTCAGACCCAATCTCACCAGCCCTGTGAGAAGACACAGGTGGTCCTGGATGGCCCTTTCCTATTGGCTCTCAGGGTTTCACAGGAACTAGCTAACAGAAGGGGGAGGGGAGACCCTACTTCTTTTGTTTGTTTGTTTTTTGTTATTGTTTAATTTGGTTTTTTTTTTTTTTTTTTCCCGAGACAGGGTTTCTCTGTGTAGCTTTGGTGCCTGTCCTGGATCTCACTATATAGACCAGGTTGGCCTTGAACTCACAGAGATCCACCTGGCTCTGCCTCCTGAGTGCCGGGATTAAAGGCGTGTGCCACCACTGCCAGCTGGGACCCTACTTCTTATTAAAAAGGGCTGTCCCATGCCACAGACTGGGCTAGACCCTTTTTTATTATCACATCCCTCTTTGGTCAGCCCAAAGGACCCAAATGGACCCTTCAAGATAGCTTTGCTGAAAGCACTTCACAGGGCAAACTCCCAAAATGGCCCAGGGAAGTACAGGAGAGCCCACACGAGAATTGCTCAGGGGAAAGAAACAGGGTCAGGCTCCACATCCTGACAGCAGCACCTCAACATCCTGCCCGGCAGTGGGACTGAAGTGCAGTGGAGTCTCTCGTAACCTGTTTGATTTGGAGGAGGCCGTTATCCTCGACAGCACTCAGATTCTTGTCTGTAATACTAACTAACGGCAGTAACCACAGTGCCCCGCAGGGTTGGGACAGCTAAAAGCGACTTGAGCCGAGAGTGTATAAATATGAGGTCAGGGATGTTGAAGGTATCCACGGATCACCACTGAATGCTGTCTACGACCATCGGCCCACAGCACTTGCCTTTCCACAGCTGCTTTAGCTATCAGCAGTGTACCAAAGGTACCAAAGGTACCAAAGGTGGTACCTGGACTCCAACCTCAAGCATCTTCAGGACACAAAACCTCCTTGATCTCCACCCCCGAGCAGACATCTGGGACTCTCCAGTAGAAATCCAGCTGTACCTTCTCTAGGACCTTTGGGCTTTTTAGAGTTGGTTTTGTTTGTTTGTTTATTGAGACAGAGCCTCACCACATAGCCCAGGCTGGCCTTAAACCCTCAGTCTTCCAGCCGTGGTCCTTCCAGTGTCGGGACTGTTGGCCTGGGCCACATGAGAAATGAAGATGTCCAACAGGAGGGCCCCGAGGATAACAGGGTTCTTCCCAGAAGAGAGGTGTGTTTATTTTGTTTATATTTGTGTGCATGTTCCCATCTGCAACTGAGTAAATATAGCAACTTTTTTTTTAAGGAGATAGGATCTCACTATATCTCTCAGGCCGGTCTTATACTCATAAACTCAAACTATTCTCCTGCCTCAGCTCTCCAAGGAGCAGGAACTATAAACATGGGCCACTGTGCCCAGTTCCACACCAACATTTCAAAGTGTTTTTCATGGGCGGGGGTGGGAGGGGCACATGCAACTCTTTCTACTTTCCAGCTGCCTTGTGACCTGATCAATCACTTCTCTTATCACTCCTCACAGTGTGGCCTGTCCCTGCCACCCAGCCACCCAGCCTCAAACACTCGTCCTCCGCAGCTTGTCCACTATCTACTACCATAACATCCTGTGCTTAGTATTAGTATCCCTTATCTGGCTTATTGTGCCCACCCCTAACAACAACCCGAGCTGCTGTGGTCCCAGGAACCTGTGACATCTTTCACCATGGCACCAAAAGCCTGGTTCGCAAAGCACTAGGCAGACAGACAGAAGTCATCTTTAAATCCTTCCTCCCCTTCACCAGCCCAGTCCCAAGAATCTCTTTCCCACACTCCTCCAAGTCTTAGTCTTGACTGCTAAGAACTCTGTGGACAGAGGCATGTGAGCCTTGTGGACAACTCTCTCCAAAGGCGATGGAGAATACATCCCTACAGACCCCCTCACATGAGGCTCAGCCATTGCCACTCAGGATCTCACTTGTCCCTAAATACCTACTGTTGATCGTGGTAACCACCTACATGAATAGACCATTTGTTGCAAGAACATAATATTTTCCTTGGCTTTTTAGGCACCAGTCTGGCAAATGAGCATTTCCCCACCTAACCTTCTGATGGCTTTATGTGAGTAGTTAATTAGAATTACACACACATGTTTATAAAAGTTTAAATAAAGCATAGTTCGAGTTGGTGAAAATATATGTAATTACTCACACCGACACTTCCCACTGAAAAGAAAGGCAACATTAGCAAGGCCCTGGAAGGGCCAGCGGGTAGAGGAAGCCTCTGCCAGCTCCGACGGTTCCACCTTGGGGGACAGCGCCTGAAGCCGCACCACCACGCCGCTAGCTGCTGACACTGCAGCCGACACATTCCCAAAGGGGCGCTGGGTAGACACGGGGCTGCTGGAGTGGCCCTGTGCATACGCAAAAAGGCCCTTCTCGGGCCCCAGCCAGCCATGGAGGAGAGGCCTGGAGACCAGGGGAGCCCTTCCCTACACCCAGGGAGACCCCTCCTAGCCAAGCTAAGCGGAGATTTGAGCAGCCAGAGGACACCACCACCCAGGGCTTCACAGCAGGACTGCTGTCTTCAAGGCCCTTCCCCTCTGGGCTTCCTCGGATGACCTAGATCCTTCCCTGCCATCCACTCCTGTTCCACTCACTCTCGTGGCCATTTCTCCCTCCCCTCCCAATAAGGTGGTTGCGTCCACATCCTGTGGGTGTGCCCAGACCCACTTCAGCTTCCTACAGTGAGCGGTCGGAGAGTTCCCGCTAGGAATTCCTGGCAGCTACCAGATGACTTGCCTTGGACAAAGAGGTCTCAGTTGTTCCATCACCTTTGTGCTGTCTAGAAAATCCTGCTGGCTCCTGGGCCAGCCTCCCTACTCAGTAGCAGATGACCAAGATGCTTTCCTGGGACAGAGAGGGCTGATAACACTGTGGGGAGAGTGGTCCTGGGGCAAAGGGACCAGGCATTGTGAGCAAGGGTGAGAGATCTGAGGCCGGTCTATCAGTGCTGGCCGCGGGCTGCAGCCACAGACCTGCCAACTGAGCACCCTCGGAGCTCCCGTCTCTCACCACTGCATGCCCTGAGACAGGGTGGACTTTCCCCATTGGCCCTCGACTGCAACTGTGAAGAGCCAGTAGGTCCTGAGGCTCCTGGGGAACTCTTCTTCCTCACAGAACAAAGAACAGAAGGAAACTTGGGCCCTAAGGGACCGGGACCCAGCAGATAAGGCAGGACACAGAGAAGGGCCTGGGAAACACAGGCTCCTTCGCTCGGGGAAGATTTGAAAATGCCATGGCAGGCCTGGCTCTCTCCTCCTCCCCTCTGAGCAGTCTCTCCTGAAGCCCAGGGACTCGATCCAGAAGGAGCTAAGAGTCTAGCAAGGGAGGAACCGCAAGCAAGTAAAACAAATCAATCCTGCTGAGAATAGCTCATCTGACATTAAGGAAAGTGAGAGAGAGAGATGGACGGCAGTGACCCTACCATGTCCAGGCAAGCAAGGTGCTGTGAAAAGCCTTGCCGAGTGACCTTGCACCTAAGCAGGAAGGCTGACTCCCAAAGGCTGGGAAGGGGTCTGCCGGTCTAGGAAGGAAGCAAGTGTGTTCCTGACGAGGGAAAGGCACACAGAGGAAAGAAAGGACTGGGGTGGGGCTGGAGCTGAGCATGGGACACTGAAATGGTATTCTAGAACCTTACATGCAAAAGGTACAAGCATTTATAGTCCTTCTGGAACCTTCTCACTCACAGCCTTCCATCTCCTTCTTTCTTGCTGACCCAACAAAGATTTTGTTTAGATGTCCTCAGAGGCCACTAACTCCAAGGAGTGATGCTCCATCGCTTGGCCTGTGGCTGGGCTGGGTATCAGGGGATATCACTCTCATCAATAAGACACAAAGGAGGGACTGTGGGGTCATTGAGAAGAGGCAACTCTCATCCTCTAAAGACACACCTTTGTCTGGAACACAAACGTGTGGGTTGTGGTCTCTGGTACAACAGCAGACATTTCCCTAGGAGTCAAATCTGAGCATAAGGGCCAGTGTGTTGAGCAGAACAGAAAGAACATGAAAAACACCTGGGTCTAGGCTGGCTGAACTAAGTAGTATTCCACAGCTACACTCAGGTCTCTCCTCCCATTATTTCCAACAGCCTCTTATTCTTGGGCTGCTCTGAATCTGAGTTACTGGCCTTGCTGCCTGAATGTTGCCTGAACTGACTTCTGTTAGTCAGTCAGTTCCTCCTGCAGCTGGCTCTGTCCCCTCTCCTGAGGATCTTTTCAGCTTCTCTGCACTCTGGAGCCCTTAGATGGGGGGGAGAAATGTTATCCAGAGCAAAGTACTGGTCATCGATGCAGGGTGGAGAGGAGATTTCAGCTTAACACCTCAAAAAGGACTTGATTCCAGGCTCATGCCCAGCAGGAGAAGTAAGAGCTCATAATGGAACCTCTTGGCAGGTTTCACATTTAACATTCCTGGCAGCTGGAGAAACTGAAAACATGGAACAAGGGTTGAGAGGGCAAATGCCAGAGCCAGGAAACCTGGGTTCAAATCCTAACACTTCCGTCTGTTTACCAGTTACATGACCTCAGGCCCCGGAGCCTCAGTATCATCATCCATAAAATCAGGGGGCTGCTACTTAGAACTGTTGGGAGGACAGCAGCAGACCATGGTGTACAGAGCACAGAGCCCAGACTAAGCAGTCTTCCAACCGGGGCTGTCCACAGTGAATAAAAAGGTCCACCAGAGACTACAGGAACTACTTCCGTGAGGTGATGGCAGACCCCTCCAAGCATCAGGAGGTGCAGGGTGGTGAGCAGCACTCACTTCACAGCTTCCTTTTGAGAAAGTGGAGGCTCCAAAAAGCAGCCAGGATCAAAGGGCCCAGGATGCTCCCCGAGCTTCCATCCTGGTCAAGCCATTTCTTAATGGGACGGTACTATTCTGGGTCCACGCAGTACAAGCAGATTTCAAGTTTCTTTAGAATAGGCTAAAACGTCATCCCAGCTAAACCAGCTGACCCATCCAGATTATGCTGCTTGAGTCTAAAGCACAGACTGAGATTATGAAATGATCTAAAATGAGCCACTAAGGAAAAGGCCAAGAATGTTCTAGAAAAGGGAAGCCACTGGGAATGAGGATATGACTTCTCACAGTGTCTTTTTCTCCAGATCTCCTTGCTTCCATGCACTGTCTTCAGGAGGTCCCTGAGCTCACAGCCACTGGGGCAGAACCAAGGGGACAGGAGCCTGAAGGAAGACAAAGGATTCGGCCACCAAAGGCAAGAGCAGATGTGAAGCAACTCGGTGTATGAGGGTGCTTGTCACCCACCACACCTGTTGACCTCAGTTCAATCCCAGGAGCCTGTGTAGTGGAAAGAGAAAACTGATTCCTGCAGACTGTCTTCTGGTCTCCACAGACTCACACATGTGCACATGCACACACATGCACATATAGACAAATAAATAAATAATTTATAAAAAAAAAAAGCAAACCAAAAAACCCCAAGTTCCACAAGAAACTTCCACAGAGGAAAAAAATCCATTGCTTGGCAGGAGCCTGCCGTCCAAAAGCAGCCAAGCCCTCCCAAGTGGTACCTTCCACAAGCCTCAGCTCCTGACAGGCAGGAAAGTGGGTCTGAAGAGCCCAGGTCACCCATTAGGTACTAGAAAAGCAAGCCAGAATATGAGTTTTGCTGTGATACTTCCAGCTTTTCCCGTACTGGTTTCCTTCCTTCAAAGACAGTGCAGGAGCTGGGGAAATGGCTCAGTGGCTTAGAGCACCTGAGCCCTTGTAAAGGACGGGGTTCGATTCCCAGCATCCACATGATGGCTCACAGTCATCCACAATTCCAGTTCCAGGGTATCCAACATCCTCTTCTGGATTCTGTGGGCACCAGGCACATACATGGTACACATACATATGTAGGCCAAATACTCACACACATAAAGTAAATAAATCTTAATGTGTTTTTAAAAGAAAAGTGAACAAAAAAACAGTGCAATCCAGTCATAACATATTTGCGAGCAGGGTGATTGATACGCACCGGTAACCTGCACCCCTTCACCTACCTGCTTATCTCAAAAAAAAAAAAAAAAATTCCAAGGGCAACACTCATCCTCAGGCCTCCAGTCTGCAGCCTTCATCCAAAGACGGGAAGGTGCAAATCCATAATCCAAGCCCGCAGGAGGCTGAGGTTAGAGGCTCTCAGGTTCAACTCTAACCTTGACATAGAGTGAGGTCATTCCAAGAACTCTAAGTCAGGAAGGACCACATGAAGGAGGGGGCTCAGATGTGCAACCTTCTGGCTGGTTCAAGTGCACTGGGGTACCTAATCACTAGACCACTTTATCACCACAAGCTCCGCCCATCCGCAACACCCACAAGCCCAGGACTCCAGCCAAGGAAACCACCCTGGGCTCCTCAGAGAAACCCAAAGCACTGGAGTTTTTTGTTGTTTTTTTTTTTTTTCCAGGAGTCTGAACTTCATCCCCAAACAGGATACATTTACATGTGGGAAGAAAGGTCTGCGCATGCACCAAGGACGCAGACCCAGGTATTTATACAGTTTCATAAACTGTGAGTGATTATTCTGTTTCATAAGAACAATCACTATGCAAATGAAACCTCCAGCTAATACAAACAGGGCTGTTAAACTCACTTGCCAATGTTTATGAAAAGAAACCCAGCCTGGCCCTGACCAAGCATGCTAAGAAAATGTTTAATCACAAGACACATTTGAGTGAGGAAATTAGGCAAATAAGAAAAGATGGCCTGACTTCACTCCCAGAGCCCCTTCCCACCTCCCAATCCTCCTTTATTCAGCAAGACAATGATGGCAAAATGAAAAGGTTCCCAGAGGAAGGAAGATGTCAAGGCTCCAGGAAAAAAAAAAAAAAACAGGGCAGACTGGGGGGGAGGGGGCACCCTCTCAAATTTCCATAGCCCCTCAGGACTTCCCACCTATTCACACTTGCATTTGAGTGGGGTAGCAGGAAGGGCGGAGCGGACAATGTGCGGGAGACTCCTGGGCAGGGCACAGGAAATTCCTGGCTGCTCCTACCCATGCCTGCTACTGAGAGCAGACCAGACCCCAGGATCCACTGCACCCCCAGGTTGCGTTCACCGCAGGGGCCCCCAGCAGGCTAGAGTCAGACTGCAGACCTCAAAAAAAGGCCTCAATATAAGAGTCCCAGCCCTGGCGGGCTAGTACTTGACCTTCCCACCGCCTATCCCAGAGCAAAGGGGCAGGCTTTTTACAGCCAGTCAGCGCATTAGGAAGGGTCCCAAAGGTGCAAGAAGCCACATCCTCAGAGGGCCAGGCCACTGCAGCTTAGGAGTCAATAGCCTACGTGTCAATATGGACCATAGAGTGGGAGAGGGTAAGGCAAGATAACTCAGTCCAGGTGCAGGGGCATAAACCCTGTGGGATGGCCTCCCCTTTGAAACAGAGAATAGGAAATCGTGCTCCCAATGCTGTGACAGTCACTGAGACCTAAGTGCATGGTGGTGTGCATAGCCCTTGGGACATGATTCTGCTCAGTCAAGGTTAGCTATGTGGTCTAACTTCCTCACTATACACAAGAGGCCCACGGGGTGTTGACAGAGTTCCCCAGGTCACACAGGTTAGTCGCACACATAAGACAACCCCAGCTCCAGGTTCTCCAATGGAGACGGAGGGGAAGGATGGGTGGAAATTCGGCTGGTACTGCCCTGCCCTGTGGCTTCTCCCGGAAGTGCTCCGCAAGGAGGCAGTGGTGGGAGGGACCTCTGCAGCCACCGCTCCCTGGGGCTGGGGGAAACCAGAGCCGTGTCCTGGCAGGGCCTCCCAGGGGCCCGGGCAGGGGCAGCTGTCCAGAACTGTCTGTCCACGGAGGGGGCAGGGAGGCTGCCACACGGAGCTCGCCGTGTGCCAGTCCCTGGGGCCAGGCCGGCTCAGCCTGCTGGCTCCATCCAGAGCCCGCCCCAAGGGATGCTGGGGGAGGCAGCCAGGATCAGAGCCGCCGGCTGCGCATTCCCCTCCCCCAGCAACAGGGGACTAAAGTGGGTCAAGGAGGAAGGAGGGGGCCCAGGAGGGCTGGGGGAGGGGGCCGAAGAGCTCGTGAAGGCACCCAGGGGGAGGGAACCAGGGGAGGATGCCTGGAAAAGCAAAACCATGTGTGCAGTGGGCCTTGGGGGGCCAGGCAGAGCGGCTGAACGGCTGCAGAAGACTCGAGGGTTGTCAAAATCGCCTCAGAATTAAGTGCGGGGCGGGGGAGGGGGCTTCATTGGGGCTCCTGCCCAGGTTGGTCCTTCCCTTTACCCCACCCCTTGGCCTAGGAGGCTCCTTTCCCAGTCTTTTTAGCCTCTCCTAGAGCCCACCCTTCAGTCCGTACGGAGCAGCCGGTTGGCTCAGACTAGGAGGTGTGCCCAGCTGGGGCCCAGCTGTCCCGCCAGGAGGTGGGATCTTGGGGTAGGGAGCAAAAGTGTAGCCCAGCCCATGCTGAGCCCTAGTTCAGCAGGACTGTGGCTAGGCCAGGCCAAATCAGCCACAGCTCGCCAGTGAGAAGGATTAAAGTGTGCCCCTGTCCCCCAAGAGGCATCCTTGGGGAGTCTGGTGGAAAGGGAAAGGGAGGGAGGCAGGAAATGCCGCCCAAGCCGATCCCCACCCAGGAGGGCCAGCCAGGTCCCAGGGCTCTCAGGGGGAAGGACTAGGGGGACATCAGCTGGTGGTCGGCCCCCACCCATGACTGGTCCCAGCTCAGGCACCAGTCTCTCTAGAAGCTCCCCCACTCCTCACGGCCCAAAAAAAAAAAAAAAAAAAAAAAAAAAGAGGAAGCATCCAACCACCCAGGCAATTTGATATGGTCCAGAAACCTCCAGGGTGCCTGGGTTCCAGGAAGCCAAGCAAGGAGGGGGTGGAGGGCAGAGAATATAGAGGGGTCCAGTGTCCTGGCACAGGAGTGTACCCAGGGCTCCAGGCTGGTGTGGGGGATGAAGGAGAAAGGTCAGGGAGACAAAGCCTTAGAGCACCCTGACCCAGCAGACTCCTCCTAGGGGCATACACCCATGGGATGGGAGTGTGGGGGAGGGGTGGAAGGAAACATGATGTAGGCTTACAGGCCAACCCCAGGCCCTGGGCAGCAGCAGTTCAAGGAGATGCCGTCCTCCTCGAATACATTCCCCAGCAAAGCCACTCACACACACACCCCAACATCAGATTCCTGATGACCCAGAAGGATTCCCAAAGCCTGGGAGGTGGGGTGCGTGGGAGAAACCACAGAAGGAGGGACAGTAAATCCCTAAGTACACCGACTCCCACCTCACAGAAGACAAGAGCTGGCCGTGGTACTACCAGGTTCTCGGGACACCACAGAGCGAGCACAGACTGGTCCGTCAACCTCTCAAACGTCAGGGTGGGACACCAGGGTAAGCCTTCCCTTCTCTAACCTGTCCAGGCTGCTTCGTCCCAACTGGAGTCTCAGGAGTGGGTCCAGCCCAGGCGCAGGGAAGGGATGAGGCTGGCCACCTTCCTGAGGGGGACACAGCGTCACCAGCTCTGAGTCCAGCACTTTGTCCTGTCTCCTAGCTGGCCGCCACCTCCTGGGGAGGAGCTGGGTTGGCACTGGTTCACCAGGTGTGCAGAGGCAGGCCAGGAGTGACTCCAGCAGGCCCCACAGCATCTATCCACCATGACCTTGAACACTAGGCTGCTCCTCCAAGCTACATCACCCAAGTAAACAGGTTGGTACCAGCCTCACAGGACTACTGAGGGGATTCGTGAGAAACTTATGAAGAAACCGTCCTGCAGTTGGTACCTCAAAAAACACTGACAGACATCCTGTCGCTGCTGCCCTTACACATGGGTCAAACATCCCAGGTGGGCTCTCCAAAGAAAATAAAGCAGGACAAGATACCCAGGGAGGTGGGGACAGGTTCCGCCTCACCCAGTACTTCCACGTGGGAAATGAGTTCAGGAAACCCAGGACAGGCCTCCACATTCCCCCTGGAGACCGTGGAGAACTAGTACTTAGAGCCAGTGAGGAGAACAGGACATTCAGAATCAAGCCCCGTGAGACACCCAGACAGACTGAACTGTGGACACAGTGGACACAAGCAGGCAGCTGGCTTCTCAGGGATGCAGCATGGGGGATGGGAGCCGCTCAGCCTGGCGAGGCACTCAGGGACTAGGAGCAAGGCTGGAGGGTCAGTAGCTCCCTTCCATCCCCAGCTCTAACAGTGTGCATGGTGGGGTCATAGGCCCCAGCAAGGTCTTGCACATTGGTATGGAAGCTTGGAAATAACTCGCCCAACTCACAGCAGCAATGGCCCTGATACTCCTGAACTTAGAACAAGGCCTGTAGTTTCTGAGGACCCCCTTTCTCCCTTGGCACAGCAGGAGGGACCGTGCCCAAATTATCTCCCTGGTATGCGGAGGTACCATGTGAACCTCCACAACTACACAATTCACAGAGGTTGTATAAACCTAGGTGTCCTTTAAGAGCTGGGCAGGGTGGTACACACCTGCACCACTTAATCAGGGGTTGTTTCAGAACTGAACGATAATGAACAGCCAGGGTGACTTAGATTGATTTCAAAATAGGCATAATAGGTGGTGGAGAGATGGCTCAGTTGTCAAGAACATTGGCTGCTCTTCTAGAGGACCTGGGTTCAAATCCCAGCATCCACATGGCATCTCACAATTGTCTGTAACTCCAGTCCCAGAAGATCTGATGCTGTTCTCTGGCCTCCACAAGGACCAAGCATGTATGTGGTGCTCGGACATATATTCAGACAAAACACTCATACACATAAAATAGATAGATTTAAGAAATAAAGACAATACAGAGTAGGGAGCATAACTTGGTGGTAGAGTACTTGTCTAACATATATGAATCCTTGGGTTCAATATTCAGCACATCAAAAAAAATAAAAAAATTAAAAAGAGGCCTTTTAAAATCAAGGCCCAGCCAAGCAGTGACAGCGCATATCTTTAATCCTAGTACTCGGGAGACAGGCAAGTGGATCTCTGTGAGTTCGAAGCCACCCCAGTCTACGGACAACCAGGGTTTTACATAGAGAAACCCTGTCTCAAAAAAAATCAATCAATCAATCAATCAATCAATCAAATCAAGGCCCAAGGAATACCCAAATGGCTTACTGATAAGAAGGCCTGCCACCAAGCCTGGTGACCTGAGTTAAATCCCTGGAGCCTCATGGCGGAAGGAGAGAAGAGCCCCTGAAAGTTGTCCTCTGACCTACACACAGAGGCTAGGACATGTGCACACCCACACATACACATCACACAAAATAAACAAATGTAAAGATCAAGGCCCAGGCAGCCATCTGGAGGATCCCCCAGAATGGACCATGCTCTGTGCTGTGTGCACACAGCAGCAGACTGCCCCACAATGCCACCCCATACCCAGCGGTCTCTTCTACTCTCTGTGTTGCCTCTTCCATCTGCTGTGCTCTAGCCTCAGAGAAAGCCATGCAGACTTGTCCCAGTCCCCCCAGTCACACACACCCCACCTCCCACAGACTTTCTTCCACTGGATTCTCATGGGTGGAGACAGTGAGATTTTTCTTCTCCTCTATCCACAGCAGAGCTGGGCCCAGGCACAGCGAGGCAGCCCCGGGGTCAAAGGCAAAGAGGACTGGCCGCTTTTCCTCTGCGGTTCCCTCCCATCTCGCCACATCAGCTGTCCCATCACCCACTCTGTAAGATCCTCCTAGAGGACCAAAGTCAGATAAGCAGAGCAGGCTCCCAGTGAGACTCAGCCACCGGCAGAACTGTGTACTCTGTCTAACTACCTCACTCCAAAGTCCACTGTCAGCTCCCTGAAGGCAGGTACCCAGAATGCCTCTGAAATGGCCATCCAGCTCAGGCAGTACCAGCCATCCACCAAAGGAAGCAAACTGGGTCTGCCGGTCGTCTGCCTGTAGTTTCTTGGACAAGTGCACTCAAGGGCTGGGGACATAGTTCATTAGGTAGTGCTTGCCTAGCATGCACAAAGCCAGAGCTTGGATCTCTGGCATACCATAAACTAGTATGTTGATACATGTTGGCAATCCCAGCCTTCAGAGGGTAGAGGCAAGAGGACCAGAAATTCAAGATCATCCTCAGCTATAATGCAAGTTCTAGGCCAACCTGGAATACCTCAAAGTATTTTTTGAGACCCTTTAAAAAAAAAAAATTAAAAAAAAAAAAAAGCAGGCGGCCCTATGCCCATATGTCCAGCCTCTTTATGTATTCCTGCATAATGCAGACACAGCATAGTTCAGCGGTCTCCAAGCTTGTCTTCAAATAGGGTCTAGTCCTAGCTGCCCAGCACTAGGCAACTGACTTGTTTCTGCTTCTCTCTCTGTAACACATGAGGGATCAACAGTACCTGCCCATAGGTGTCTGTGAAGCTTGGATTGGTGTGACTTGTTCAGAACAGCCCTGGCCCCTAGGAAGCAAGCAATGGAGGGCACTGATTGTGTTACCGGGCACAACCCAAACTGCTGCCTCTGACCTCCTTAAGCCCCGCCCCAAAGCTGGGGGCCAATCCCTGCTCGAGGACCCCAAGGTTCCCTAAGGTGCACATCTGGCCCGCCGGCTTCAGCCCACCACCCACCACCGGCCGGCACCCTGCTGGGGTCGCGACGCCGCCCCCGCCGGGCCTGAGCCTCTTGAGGCCTGAGAGTGCCGGATCGGCTGAGTGGCGGGGCCCACCCGGAGACGCGCGAGCGGCGCAACCCGCGCCTTCCCAGCCAGTCCCCCGCCGCGGCCGCTTTGTGCCAAGCCCAGACTCTGAGTTACTGCGCCGCAGCCATGGAGCCCTCAGCGCGGGGGGCAGCCGGCTCGTTCCCAGGACGGCGCCTCAAAGGAGTCCCAGGGCCGCCTCCACGGGCAGGAGGGTGGGGACCCCAAAAGGGCCACGTTCCCAAGGCCACCAGGCTTCCGCAGGTCGTGAAGCAGAAAGCGCCCCGGAGGGGCGGCCCTGCTTCACCTACACTTACCCCATCCCCCTACCTCACTACCACCACCCCTCCTTTCCCCCAACTACCTCCCCACCCCCATTTCTTGCCCTATCTATCCATGACTTCTCTTTCAACCACTGCATCATTGTCTTTCCATCCCTCTCTGATGTCCCTGGACCCAGATCTCTGAGGCAAGCCCACAGACAGGCTGCAGTGGGCCCAACTCCCGCCTCTTGTCCTGTAGGTCTCTGGTGTCCCCGACCCAAGGCGCTTTCCACCATCAACACCACTCTCCTCGGGTCACAGCCTGGCTTGGAGAAGGGCCGGATTCTGGGCCAGGCCTCTGAGGAGACTGAGGAGCCTCCTGGCCTCATTTCCCCAACTGTCAAATAAGTCTGGAATGAGTCCACTGCCAGGTGCTGGGGACAATGCAATGACCAGACAGAGGAGGTACTCTGCTGGATGGTTCTCACAGGGTTGGGTCATGGCCTGAGTCCTGCCATGGCTGATATTCTGAGAGAGGCCTGTGTGTCTGTGATGGAATGGAGGACATGACATTTTGGTTCCTGGGGCAAGAACAAGACTCAGAATTCTAAGCCCAAGCCGGTGACAGCCCTAGCTGAGCTGACCCATCACCCAGGGAGTCTCTCTGGGGCCTGGATTGCACCAGAAAAGCCAAAATGGACTGAGCTAATGGGGTTGGTAGCAATGAGCAGGGAGGGAACCCAGGAACACCCAGCCACCTCCCCCAGTCTCTCCCAGCCCTGTGGAAGTAATATTTTCCAGGCCCCCTCCCATCAGAAACCCCTGTCGTCTGGACACATGTCCCCTCCAGGATGGTCCTGTCCAGACAGCTTCTCCCAACCCTTCCCTTCTGAACAGGAAGTGTACTACTGAAGTGTGCACTTGCCGAAGCCTCTCCCCCAGCTATAGTGAACTTACATGTGCACCTGTTGCTGCAGCCTCAGCATCCTAGCAGTGCTGGCACCGAGTACATACATGCTCAGGAAACACATGGGATGCATGAATGAGCGAGCAAGCAGCCAGCAATAGTGTGGATCCTAAAAGCCTTGAAACTCAAGCTGAGATGAGAAGATCCAGCAACAAGCAGTCTAGTGGACATCACAAACCATTAGGCTCTCTGAGGGACTCTCACACGAGCATTTCAAAGGACCAGGAAAGCTCTAAAGGTTTGAGAAAGTCACAATTCTGCTTAATCCAGTGTTGCCAAGTGCGTCTGGCCACAGGAGACATTACACCACTCATAACCACCATTTCCTAAACAGTTGGAAAGGACCCGCTTCTTTGTGCTTACAGTAGGACCCAGCCAAGCACAGCACTGGGCACACAGGAAGTGCTCCAGAACACCTCAATGATGGACACAGAGAAGCCACACACAAAGCCCTCCACTGCAGTGACCAGACTCTCCCCCAGGCTGCTGGCACCCGGGGCTCACTCACACATTGCGCAGGCGTGCACATGCGCACACCTTGACTCCCACACACGTGTACAAAGATAGAGAGAGGCACACTTGGGAAACACACTGAGAAACACAGGCATTTGCATGCAAGTCCACACACCCCCAGGAACACAGAACGGTGTGCACAGGGATGTACAGACTCTATGGCAATGTTCCGCCCTCCCCACAAACATTTCCTGTGCCTGGCCAGGGATCGAGAGGGCAGAATCTGCAGGGAATATGGAGAAGACAAGCCATGGTCAACGCAGCAGCAAGTTCCCAGGATGGCCTTGCTTTTCTTCCGGGCACAATTCTGTCACAAAGTCACTGCACAACCTTGGACACCTGACTTGCAGCTCTCGGAGCACTTCTGACCATCCTCATGAGAAGGGCACTCAGCTGAGGAGTCATGACTAAGGTTCGTTGTTAAGAATCACTATTGCCGGGCGGGGGTGGTGCACGCCTTTGATCCCAGCACTCGGGAGTCAGAGGCAGGTGGATCTCGGGGTTTAGGGCCAGCCTGGTCTACTCAAGACAGCCAGGGCTACACAGCGAAACCAAAGTGAATGCCCAGATTCAAGAACATCCAGACCCTGTCTATGACAGGCACACCTTGTGTCTGCATACGGCATTCTTTAGATGTCAGCTACTCCTGGTGGTGTGATCCCGTTCTCGAGGCACAAATAAAATGCTGGATTCTGCCCATTCCCCTATCAAAGGAATTCCCTCTGTCTAGCCCATCGAAGCCCAAGGCCTGTGCCTCTCTCTCCCTTGGCTGCCCTGTGTCTAATTCAGCTTTCAGGGTTCCAGACCTTTCCCAGCATGCCTTCCACTCAGTCCCCTCTGAATCCTCCTCTGAACCAGGCTGAGTCTCACCTAGGTAAGATGTTCAGGATGTAGGAAGAGTGAACACAACAGAAGAAAGAAAAAAGGGATGGGGACAGGGGACTAAAGGATGCAGGGGAGAAGGCAATGCCCCCACTCCTAAGCAGTGCCCATAAACATGAGAAACTCCACTAATAAAGCAAGTGCAAAGGAAAACAACGTGTGATTTCTTGGCAGTCTGCTTGGCAAAAAGAAAACAAAAACAAAGAGAGGAAAGAAAGCCCGTTTGGGCAAGGAGGAGGGGAAACCCGCCTTCAAGCACCAGTTAACGGTGGGCGAGTCGGTATGACGTTTGCAAGTCAATTTGGAAACAGCTACACCATTTTTCAAGTGAATACTCCTCGACCCAACAAGAAATGCTCAAACAGGAACACAAAAATCTGTAAGTGCGGATGCTCCCTGCATCAATGTAACAGCAAAACACTGGAGACAATTACACATCCCCCAGCAGCGGACTGTGCGTAAACTCCAGTGCCTTCTGGCTGTTGATGTGGAGACCTACAACACGAACATGGTAGTAACTTCCATGCTAACAGTCTTCAGCCCTGGCTGTTCATTCAATTTACAGGAAGCTTTAAAAAAAATAAAAATAAAAATAACCAACCTGGGACCTTATCTTCAAATTTTCTGGTTCCAGGTAATATCACTACTACTTCAAGTACCTAAGGAAAAAAACTAATTATGCAACAAAGGCTAGAAACCCACTGCCATGTGAAAATAACAAATGAGAGGTGGCATGGTCAGGTAGCATAAGATACTATCTATGTGCATTTGCAGATGTTCCAGATGTCCTGGATACAGGCAACCTTGAAAAAGTCTGGGTGAGATGATGACAACCACTGTCCCCAGGAAAGAAAGAGAATGAAGACATCTTGAGGCTCGGAGATCTTTTACTTGGTTTTAAAGATGTGAGCACAGCCAGCCCCAAAGGGCAGCATTCTGCAGAAGAGAGGAAGTAAGAGCTGACTCCTGTTCCTACAGAGCCAGGGGCTTCTGCAGCCCTAGAGAAGGCAGATTTTCTGCTGCTTTCCAGGGCTGCCAGAATAATTATAAAGATGGTGACCACCGGCTCTGACTGGAGCTGGCTAAGATTTGTCCTCCAATCCTAGTTCTTCTGAATGACCTTGGACAGGGCATTTCAATGCCACAGTTTACACGTCTCCAGAACAGAAATCAGTCAGGGAGCTGCTACAAGATTCATATGAAGGAACAAATGGGATGGGATTGTACACAGCTGACCTCACATGTCTTCTTTGTGGCTCTGGATGGACCCATGTATGGCCTGGCCATTCTCCACCCTCATCATCCCTGGATGAAAAGGGCACCCAGAGAACCAGCTTCAGTGACACTTGGCCGAGCCCTTGGGGCCAAGGGTGCCCACTTGGCCGGCACAAATGTCTCCACAAACTCGAAGATTCTCATACAGCTCAAGACACCCACACCACTGCCAAGCCCTACGCGCCATCTTCTCTTGTCTCTTATACCCCTCAACCTCCAAACTGGCAGAAGAGCAGGACAAGACCAGCTGCCCACTGCAGATTCCCTGGAACAGGCCCTTTGGAGTCATCATTACCGACCCATCACATCAAAAGGTAACTTGAAAAAAAGACCTAACTCTATCTTCCTGTTATTATATTCCTCGTTATAAAGCCAAAACTCTCCTATGTTTACCCCTTTTTATGCTTTTGAGTTAAAAAACTATACCGAGGCTGCATGCAGTAACACCCACCTACAACCCCAGCACTCTGGAAGCTGAAGCAGGAAGATCTCAAATTCAAGGCCAGTTGGCTACACAGCAAAACCATGACACACACACACACACACACACACACACACACACACACACACACACACACACACAAGAGCTGAGGGTGTAGCTCAGAGTGTATAGCACTCGCCTAGCATGTGCAAGGTCCTGGGTGCAAGGTTCTGGTTTCAGTTCCACCACATAGCATACAATAACAACCCAACTAGTTCCATCCCCTTCTAGTCGGGAAAGAGACACAGTCAAAAAACTGTCTTGCCCAAGGCCTCAGAGCATGCTCTGTAACCTCCCTCACCCCCACGATAGAAACCAGGTTGATTTTCAGAAAAAGGGGTCTTCCTTTTCTATCCTAGATAACCAACAGGACACCATTACTGTTCATGCTCTCCTTCCCACTTCTTAGTTTCAGCCCCCACTCCTCACTCCAACCACTGCTCCTGGGGCAAACCCTGGAGACAAGGAGGGTGCTGGAGACCCCTAATAGTACGAAACTGTAGAGTCCTGGCTAGCTCCAAAGCAACCAGGCATTTCCAGTCTCGACCCTGTAGCTCTGCGGCAGTTCAGTGTGGGCAGCATGAGGGAAGCACTCCACTTTGCTTAAAATTATTATGAAAATCTCATACTAAGCTATCATTTCTAAAGTGCGCAGAACAAGAAATGGTGGCTACAGGGAGAAAATGGCACCGGCCACTCCCAGCTTCAACAGGCAGAAGGCTCACAGCCCTCCCTCAGCAGAAGCAGAGGTCTCGAGGGAAGGAGGAAGGAGGACCCTGCCTCAGATAAGGATGCCAAGAAGTCTTGCTCTGGCCTTAAGACAATGTGTGCCCCAGCCAGTCCACCCCCTCACTTGTTCACTCCCCCACTGATTAATTCATTTACACATTTCCCACACACTTATTCACACTCCCCCACTGGTTGATTCATTTACATATTTCCCACACACTTATTTACTACTCATTCACTGTCTACCCGTTCATATGTATTCCTTCAACAGCCAACATATTTGCTCAATCATAGGTTTTCAGACCCACAACCCAGGCAACCAGGTAAAGATCATGTATAAATGACTATGGAGTCCCAGATGCCCAACCATGTGTCCACATCTCAGTAAACTCTCTCACCTGAATAAGGCCAGGTGGAGGCTGCCACCTCTCAAAAGGGCTGGCTCTGAGTACTAAGGATTGCAATGCTAGGAAGCAGAACCAAGACTATCACAGCTAAGTTAGGGAGCCAGACAGCTCTACAGTTAAAATTCAGTGTACAGATGTGCAGGGGGCGTGAAAAATGTGCCAGTCCAGGCTGGATAAGACTAAGAATGCCAGGAACATGGAAAGATGAGCTTCAATCCAAGGTTGCCCTTCATCCAGTGACCTTCAGGACTGAGGGACCCAATGGTAAAAGAGCAAAGGCCTGAAACTTCCCAGTTGTCCATGATGGACAAGGGATCTGTGGAGGTTAACTTGGGCACTGCTCACAGGTCCTCAGAGACACAGAACTCCGCAGCCTCCACCCAGGTGACTACAGCCTACCCTACCCCTCTTTCCATCTCTCTCCTCTGGGACCCCACTCTTCTCCTGCACCTTCTCCCTGGAGAGCCCCTGGAGCTGGTGATTGCCTCTCCTCTCCCTAAGTTCGAACCTGTAGCCCCTGGGGGTTAGGGACAAAGTTCTGTCTCCTGCTCAGGAACCAGAAATATCGTGGTAGCTGCAAGGCCCCACAGCACCTGGGCCAAGGGTCTAAGCTGGCTGTGGCAACCACCCACCTGGCTGCCTTGTCCAGCCATGTCCCATCCCTTCACCAAATCCAGATGGTAACCACTCTGCCTTCAAGCAAGTAAAACTGGGTACAACAGGAGTCAGAGGAGCAGTGTGTTTTATTTAATTAAGATCAACAAAATTATTAACCCTCAGAGCAGGACAGGATTGACAATACTGTACAAAATAACCCTGTCCAGGTAGTGAGAGGGCAAATCTCAATTACAGGAAAGGCAGAGGTAGAAAACACACACACACACACACACACACACACACACACACACACACACACACACACAAAAAACAAAAAAAAAAAAAAAAAAAAAAAAAAAAAAAAAAAAAAAAAAAACACACACACACACACACACACACACACACACACCGGAGAATAGCAGATGCTCTGTGCCGACACCCATACATATGTGCCCACACTGGGACTCTCTAAGAGTCAAAGCAGCCATTCCACAGAGCTGTTCCTCCCTTCTCCTCTCAGGTGAGCCAGCCTGGAGAGCAGGCTGGGTGACAGGCAAGGACTGCCTGCGTCCTGGCAGGTGGCTAGGATCGGGTCCTGGTCTAGTCAGGCCCAACCAGGATCCATCCCCAGAAATGTGTCCCTGAGGACAGGACTAATGCTGTAACACTGGTGATGACCACCAGACCACTCAGCAGCTTCTGCCCCACCCAGCACAGGGTCACCTTCTATACTATAGGGTTTTACTGCGTATTCCCAGCTTCCTTGAACTTGCTGTATGAGCCAGGTTGGCCTAGAACTCAAAGAGATCCTCCTGCCTCTGCCTCCCGGAAGGGAAGGTGTGGGCCTCTAATTTGCAGTCTTAACCAGGTTTGCTTACACAAAGGTAGGGCCACACGTCTGCAGGAAGTCAAACTCTTCCCTGGGCCACGGCTTCTCTTACTGTCCCCACACAATGCCTCAAACTGTCTTGCAGGAAGGAACTTCCAAAACAATAAACTCTAGAAGTCCCACAGCCCAAGGAAAGCCTTTCACTTATGTGTTCTCCCTCCAAAATGAACCCTCGAGGAACATGGGAGTGCTTCACACATTCCTCCTCTCTCTCAGGCAGTCCCTGGCCCTTAAGTGATATCAGCCCCAGCACCCCCATTATCTAGGAGAGAAAAGTGGCTGTTAAATTAGTGAGCACATCCGCAGAGCCCCATTTTATATCCCAATTCAGAAGATGACATGAACATCTGCTTTCACTTCAAGACATTAATTTTCAATTATTGGAGAAAAACAAAATTAGTCCTGACAAATTGCTGGTGAATACTGGCTCTTGTCTGGTGGTTCACAGTAACAATTTCAGGGGCCACAATTACTGTCCTAGGACAGACTCTCCTGATGGGTCCCTGTCATCTGGAGTCCAGGACAGTGGCAGCTTCTCACTGGTGGTGCTCTGTCAAGGAACAGTGAGACGGTGCTTCCACAAGCTTCCACAGGCACGTGCCTGCCTCGCCCGTGACCAGATTAGGGAACGGGGAAAAGACAGGGACAGTGAAGTGGGAGAATGCCCTGGAAAGCCACACCAAGGCTTTCCTCCTCCTCAGAAAGAAGGTTTTGAGGCCAAGCCCTCCTGTGTCCAGAACAGCCTGGAACTACCTCGTGAGACCTCCTCAGAATGTGATAAGCCCTCTGCAGTGGGACTGGAGAAAAGTGCATGATTCTCCTACTGAGATCCCTCTACCCTGACACGCACAGGGTTACCCAAACTCTTTGAGTCCTAACCCCCAGCATCCAAATGCTTACAGATACTGACCAGCAAGAAAAAAAGTCCTTGTCAGCTAGAGTGGTGGCACAAACCTACCGTCTCAGTACTGAGAAGGCTAAAGAAAGCAGAAGGAGGCCAGCCTGGGCTACACAGCAAGATCCTAGCTTGAGAAAAAATGTAATTGACGTTAGGTGTGGTGGCACATGCCTTTAATCCCGGCACTCGGGAGGCAAAGGCAGGCAAATCTCTGTAAATTTGAGACCAGCCTGGTCTACATAGTGAATTTCAGGACAGCCAGAGCTATGTAGAGAGACCCTGTCTAAAAAAAAAAAAGTAATTAGCACTTTTTGCCAGGGTCCCACGGCAAAAGAAAAGAAAGTCTCAAAGGAAAAAGGGAAGAAAACTGAATTTGCCAACTTCAATGACCCCCCCCCAATCCAGAAAATATCCCACTTGATAAGAGATTATCAACACTTTAATCTCATTTGTCAGGCTTTTTATGTATCTTGGCTGCTATCGTTAACTGTATCAATAAGAAGCCACGGAAATATGAATGAGAATTCCAAAATAGCCGTGTGGCGGTCTTTCACTGTGACTTGTCACCAATGAAACCAGAGTGTGAATCGAGCTACCGTGAGGAGATTCTGAGGTTGGGAGGCGTGGACGAGAGTGAGGGGAGGTAACCAGGAAGGAAGGCAGGTTAAAAAAGAAAGAAAACAGAGCAACAGCAACAAAGGAAAATTCTATCTTTCGGAAGAGAAGGGGAAACGTTGCGACTTCCAAAGTCAACTCGGTAACTGAGCTGACATTGTGTAATTGACTTTGCAAGTAGAACAACAGCAGTGTAACAAAGAAAATGTCAGTGTTTTCACAGCGCTAATCTATAACGCTGGGAGGCCCTCCCGCTGCCAGCCAGGGCTGACAATACAATAGCTTTCAGAGGGATATTACCATCATGCTTTTATTCCTGACATCAATCAAGACAAAGAGAATCCTTTTCACAAGACATTAAAAATCAAACCTTTGTACAAGAAGATAGGTAAAACACCATCCTCCTTAAAGACAGCCATGAGGAGCAATCAGCTAATTGGCATCCTTGAAAGAGGTAAAGTATTTTTATTTCCTGAGTGTACAACCCCAATCGTTGGCTGCCCCAGACCCTGGCAGGTAAGCTAGGAATCAGAAGTTTCCATCCTCATCTCCCCGACTCCCTTCACCCTTCCTGGAGCCCACAGCAGGCTCACAAAGCCAATAGCCAGTGCCTAAAACTTCAATCAAGATATAACCAACGCATGCTTTGTCAGGCCATTTGGGGTGCAGAGCTACCCCGGAAGGATTCTACACATATAGTACCCTTGCAAGCTGATAGGCATTTGCGGAAATTGTCAAATTTGCCAGCAAACACATATGGGGATTTTCCCAGCTACTCATAGTAATGGGGCACCCAAGTAAGTCTCCACGGTACTCTCTACAACAAGTACACTAGACCCACACATCTGAAGGAATCCTAACCACAACTGTTTTCAAGGCATGAGAGCAGTAAGTCGTGTACCAAGGGCCAGGCTTGTTTCATGCAGGATCTATACAAAGTGGGTTCCTAAACCTGTTCACTGACCTTGACAAAAAGATCAAGACGTAAGGAAGCCTAACCACCTTCAATTCCATGACTTCAAGACAGTTTGAATGCCTGTGTAACACAGAAAACAGCAGCCAAGTGAGCAGGGCTAACGCTCATGAGAGCATGTCATCTACATCCTTCCCAAACTAACCCACCCAAGCCACCAGCCCACCAAGGGGCCCAAGAGGGTACTCTTGATCCCTAAAGGGTGCCCACCTACACAGGGTATGGACAATTGTGATAGAGGAGGGACCTCTAAACTGGAATGTGACTGGCCCCTCTGACACCTAATAGACAACGTAGCAAAAGTATGCACTTGAGTCTGATAACAGAGACTGAGATGTTATGCCGGAAGCATCTCTGGCAGAAAAGGGTGTTTTCACTTTTCAGACAAAAGTGGACACCTTTGTTCTATCTGTCCAGTATTGAAACAACAGGTGCTCTTCATTTTGTTACAAGATGACAAATTCTAAAAGGAAAAGTCATAAGGCTGCCTTGAGGATTCCTTCTCCCACTACCACCTCAAGCAACCTTCCTAGAGCCCGGCAGCAAGCCTGCACGGCAGCCTCAGTGGTGGGCTCCTTTCGTTTACACATCCAAATGAACAGTTAAGAGAAATCAATGCATCTAATTGCCAGACTATTAAATCCAACATCAGGGGAAGAATTCCACAGCCACCAGCTTAAGAGCTGGCTACTGATATAGCAATTGTTGCAACTTTCTATTACACTGAACCAGATCTCCAGCCTTTCTGTCTCCAGCTAGAAAAGCTACACTCTTAAGAAGCTGTGCTCCAGTTTCCTCCTCGTGTGGTCCCCCTCCTCCTCTCCTAACATGCCACAGCACTGCCAGGGCTGGCTGGTTCTACTGAATTGCTGTATGACTGCAAAGTCACGGCATTTTGCACCTTTCCTGGTGAACACACACTAGACACCTCACAGTTAAACATTTAGCAAGATTCTCCTGCCAGAGGCACATAGTTATCTTATTTTATTGCTTATTAAGTTTTTTTGCAAGGAAACAGGTGTAAGAACCTAAACAGCAATTACTAGATATAAAGGATATTTCCTAGAATGAAACGGGCCCTTTCAAAGCCAGGAATCAGTAACTTAATTGGTGTGGAAGGAATTAAATATTAGGATTAAATGTCATCAACCTGAACCCAGAGAAAGCGAAGGAATCTACAAAGGATTTGTCTTGCCCTTCCTGCAAGATCATGTACATTTAGCCAAACAAATCTCAACCATTTACACTTGTGTGTGGTCTCTGCTGAATCAAGAAACCTGTAACCTCAGAACGCCTCTATTTATTACATCTCAATTATTTCCATGGAAACAGGCACAATGGTGAACTACACTGTTCCCAAGTCCCTAGACCACAAAATTTATAAGATGGACTTCTGAGGAGCTCAGGCTGGCAAGAGAAGACAAAGGGAGAGAAGTACAGAAGCCACTAGTGGTCATTTTGGATGGGAGGTGGGGCATGGACACACCTAAGTGCTAATTAATATTAAGAACTGTAATTAACAGATAGTTGCTAAAATGGAGAAAATCAACAATAGTACAAATTATTTAAAAAGTTTTTAACTGAGGCTGAGGGAAACATTCATTTTCTAAAGGAATGAGGGGGTGGTTGCGTGGAGCCTAAGGGAGCCGGACAGTTCTCCTTAATGTTGAGTGACAGGGAGACCCGCTGGCATCGTTACCAAACTACCTGGTATCATCGGCCAAAATAACATCAGTGAATGAGACGACAACAGCCTAGGGAATGAGGCCAAAATCATCAAAGGAAACAAATTGTTGCAACTGCCACACCACCAGGACAGGCATACAAAAAAAAAGGAAAATCGGTCAGGAAATGTGACTTTTGTAACATTTATGGATTTGTTGGGTGGTTTGGAGGTTTTGTATTTTTTTTTTTTTAACAAAATCACAAGGCTTTTGAAAAACAGGCTGCTCACTCTCTGCCCTCCTGCCTTGGCACCCCCCTTCCCATTGGCTGGGCATCCTCCCTACAGAGCTGAGCTTTCCAAAGAAGGACAAACATCCTGGGGGGACAAGTGACCCCACTCCAGAGGGAGGTTGTGTCCAGAGTGGGAAGTGACCCCTGAGGCCTGTTTGATTTTCAAAGCTTTCAAATCACACTTTCTGAGCATTCATTCAAAATTGTTACATTTCTGTCTCTCCTTCCTGCTATGGGCTTTCATATTTCCGAGATCAATTACAAATTACGGTCAAGCGACTTTCACAGCAGAATACACCAGGCTGGGGGAAGTCCACAATGCCTCTACATCAGCTCTGACACACAGCGGTAGAGTTGAAGTAGGATAAAATACAACGTAAAAGGCAACCGCTGGTCCTTAAGAAGCACCTTCAAGCATCTTTAAAGGTGAAGACCTTGTGTTTCAAACCCTTGGTGTGGAACAGTCCACACTTAAGCACTGCCTGTGGAATATTGCTTGAGAGAAAGGGGCAGTTCTTGAGAAGCAATAAATCTTTCACCTATTGTAATTCTTATCAATTCAAATTATCTTCTCTCTTAATTCCTCTGTTGGTAAATGGTCACATCTCCACCTTATTCACCTCAGTAAAGGTAATAAAAGGCAAAGTACTGAGAGAAAAGGGCTGGAGCAGCTTTTGGAACCGAGTCCTGGAGAGATGGGGTGGGGGTTGGGGGGAGGAAAGGGTCCCCAGACTCCAAGGATGGAAAAGCAATGTGTGGCTGATGTTCCAGAACTTCTCAAAACACCTCCGCTGGTCTGCCTGCCACTTTGCTGTCTCTGCCCATCCCCGCTTGAATTGTTTGCTACACATAAACACATACATTTAGGGACAGACACAGGTTAAAAATCATTTCAAGGCTCATTTCATGAAAGGCTGAGGCTCAGTTCTAGTCTTCCGCTGTGATCCACGGAGTGTTTTTAGAATTCGGTTCAGACAGTTCTGAAACACCCACCCATCTGTTTGCCGTGATTTGTCCTACCTTTGCTTTCTGTGGCTTACTGCTTTCTAAAATAAGAGGTTTGGAGACACAGACCGTGTTATAGGTGGGCAAGCTTTGCATCTACACACACAGACACACAGACACGCACGAACACACCAATCTGCTTTTATACATAGGTCTGACTCAAATTCAACTGCCTCAGTTAAAGAAAACTGCTTTCCCCACCAGTAATTCCTATTCTGCTTTTCTTCTGGGTTGCATTAAGTTCCTCTCCAAGAACTGAGCAGTTAGCCGAGGAAAGATATCAAATATTATTTCAAAGTGCAAAGTTCTTCTTCCCCGACTCCTCTTCCCTGTCGTCTTCTGGGAGTCTTTTCTTCTGGCCTCCTTGTCCCACAATCAGAACTCTCTGGAACCTCCAGTTCTGTGGAGCAAGTCAGGCTGTTCAAGATTGAGAAGCTGGACGGGGTGCTCAGCTACAGCAACGTCTCTCAATGAAAGAAAGGAGCCAGTGCTGAGAGTTAAGACTACAGAGAGGGTGTCGGTGGGACCAGGTGCCCCTGACTCTCCTGGGGCTTTAGAAGGAAGGAGAAGCCAAGGGTCTCAAAACCCACGTGGTGCAGATTCAGCACCAGCTATTCCAACCAGCAGCAAGACTGGCAGGAAGGGAGCCGGCCCCAACGCCTTCCCGCGCAGGCCTCCAGGAAATGAACTTTTCAGAGCAAAGCTGGGCTGTGGCCAGAGGTCATCAGGGGAGCTGGACCAGGACAAGGGCCTCGGGACTTCGGGCTCCATGGTTGCTCACATCCTGCTCCTCTATCATCTATCTCCCAATGCGCCCAGACAGAGTCTGGAATGGATACAAAGCAGCAGGCCATGCCTGCAGAAGCTAGCCGGGGAGGGGAAAAGGGACAGGGAGGACCTGGAGGCCTTCGCACCAACCTCTCCCCGAGGCATCTGCTCTCCAGGGGTCCCTTCAAACCTCGGACTCTCCGTGGAAATAGAAAGCAAGGGGGGATGTGTGTACTCGGCTATCTATAGCTCCTGACAAACGTGCGCACCCTGGGGACTCGGTACAGAAGATAGCCAGAGTGCCCGCGGCGCGGCTGCCCGGGGTGGTACCGGACGCCCTGCTCCAAGGGGCGCTCACAGCAGCCGCTGCGCTCCCCTGGGGACCAGCATCCCGCCGGCGCGGCACAGACAATGAACTCCTGGCGAGTCTCCCTGCCCAGCTGGCCTCGGTGGAGCCGGCAGGAAGTGCGGGGGCCCGGGCCGGGAGCTCGGCCTGGGCCTGGGGCGGGGAGGGGGCGCCCGGCTCGCTCGCTCTCTCCGCGTCCCCGAGTGACCAAAAGGACACCGGAGAATGCAAGCGAGGCCCGGGGCCAACGAAGGATTGCTGGCCTCCAGGGCATCCGTCCTCGCCGCCTCTTCCTTCCCCATGCTGCCGCCGAGATTCGCAATCCCCGCCAAGTCGGCCCGCACCCCTTGATTGGCCACGCGGGCCCGGGGCCGGCGCGCTAGGAGCCGCGAGGGCCCCTATGCAGAGCCCCCCAGCCCGGGTCCCGGCAAGAGCCGGCGCCGGGCCGGGAGCTGATCGGCGGGCAGGGTGTGCGTCCTGCCCCCGCCGCCGGCGCCTCCCGCCCGCGGCCTCCGCCTCCGCCTCCGCCTCCGCCTCCCTCCGCCTCCTCCTCTCGGCGCTCGCTCGCTCGCGCGGTCCCCGGCCGCCCGCCGCCCGCCCGCCCGCCGGTCCCTCCTCCCTCGCTCTCCCTCCCTCCTCGCTTGCTCGCGCCTCCGCCGGGCCTCGCTTGCTCACCTTTCACCGAGCGCGGCTTCGCCTGCTTCCGCCTGGACATGTCCGGGCTCCGGGCGCTCCGTCGCCGTCCGCGGCCGGCTCCCGCGCCGCCCCTGCCGCTCCGGGCAGCCCTTCTCCCCCTTCTCCTCCGCCTGCCTCTCGGAAACTTTGTTTTTTGCAGCCGGGTCGGCGGCCGTGAGGAGCGGACCGCAGGTCCCAGGCAGCCTCCCTTGGGGGGGCAGCCCTGGCCGGCCCAGGCCGCTTGGGGCGGGGGAGGCCCGGGGGGCGCTCCAGGGCCCTGCCTGTTGCAATGCGGCAGCCGGGGGCTCCGGGTCCCAGCGGCGGTCCCAGCGGCGCGGGGAGTCCGGAGGCCACTCGGCCGAGCCGAGTTATGCAAAAAAAAAAAAAAAAAAAAAAAAAAAAAGCCGCCCCCTCCTCCTCCTCCCCACCCCCCGCCGGCCCCCGGCCCCTGCGGCCCCCTCCCTCTCTCCCCCACACCACCGCCACCCTCACCCTCCTCCTCCTTCTCCTCCGCCCCTTGCCGGATTTTTGTGCAAAGTTTGCAGGCGTCCGGCCACACAGCCCGGTGCGGAGCTCACAATGAACCCATCTGAGGAGGGGGAACGGGCTGGAGCCGGGAGGGTCTCAGGGGGCGAGGAGACCGGAGGCGGTCCGGAGCACAGGAGCTTAGTACCCCCCGAAAAAAATAAAAAGCCTTCAAATTATCCCCTGCCGCACACACACACACACACAAAAAAAAAATAAATATTAATGGCTCAAAAATGCCCAAATGCCTGGTTTGGAGATTATGATGGATGGGGGGGTCCCTCAACTCAGCCTACTTGAAGGGGGGGCTCGAAACGGCCTCAGTGGCTTGTAAGCCGCGGCTGGGGGTCCCCGGCTCACGCCCCCTTCTCTGGCTCTCGGCTGGGTCTGATGCCGACTCCCCGGAGGAGTAAGGGGCGCGCGGGGGCGCTCAGGCGGAGGCGGGCAGGGGCGCCCGTGCCACGGGCATTGCTCAGCCGGTGCGCCGGGCCGCCGCTGCCTGCCCTCGGGCTGCGGTGCTCAGCGCGCAACGCGCAGCCGATCCCCAGGCCGGTGCCAAGTCGCGGGCCCCGCTAGCTGCCTCCATGGACCAGGGGCTGGGAGAGGGGGGAGGCGGCGGCCGCGGTGGCGGAGGAGGAGGAGGAGGAAGAGCAGGCGGCGGCGGCTGCCGGGCTCCCGTCCTCCCGGGCAGCGGCGGCGGCGGCTGCGCCCCGGCTCCTCCGCGCTCCAGCCGGCGCCGGCCCGCCCGCCAGCCTCCCTCGCGCTCCTGTCTTCTTTGTGGTCGCTGGCTCTCCTCCTCCCGATCCGGCTGCTGGGGCTGCACTGCAGAGACACATAATAAAGCCAGGCTTGGCTGGAAATGTAGCCGGGTCCCAGCAGGAGGATGTGAGGAGCGGAGTCCCGGCGGGGGAGCGCTCTGATCCCGTGGGGCGCCCCGCACTGCTCCGGCTCGGATCAGACGGAGAGAGGGCCAACAGCACCGAGCGATGGACAGCGCTGGAAATACAGCTCCGGCCGCCCGCAAAACCCGGACCGCGGCGGTGGCGGCAGGCACGGCGCGGGCGCGGGCACCGCACCGGCAAGCGGGGCCCAGGCTCGGGCTCTGACTGCACTGGGCGGGAGGAGAGAATAGATAACAGGCCCTCGCGGGCTGACAGGCTCGCCTGGATGCCTTTAGCATCAAAAACTGAAAAAGTGAGAAAATGGGGGAGCAAACCGAGGTGAGGTGCCTCAGCACTGCGGCCCCCGAGGCTTATGATCCACGCACAAGAATTACCCCCAGGACCTGGCTTTTCTCGCTAGTTCGGTATTCCAAAACCACCCATACCCCACACCAAAGAGAATTTTCCACCACTGAGTTAACCTACTACACCTCCATCTGTATAACTCTCGCACCCGGTGCAAACTAACCAAACATCGTATACACAGCACGCCTTGTATGTTTATTTCACCCCTTCCCTCCGCCTAGGGGGAAAGAAACCAGCTCCTACATTCCACGAAGTTTTGCCCCAGCCACAAGGGGGCGCCTCGCGTTCTTGCAGCTCTTGCAGTCGTGGCTAGGAACTCGCAACAGGCCCTGGGAGCAGTCATCTAGAGGCGGTTCCCCTAAACTGCCCTTTGGGGCTTCTCCCACCAGCTGCAGAGGCCAAGTAGCGGCTGGGGAGGGGTCCCGACACCACCCCCTCCCAGCAAGTGGCGCCACCTTAGGCCGGCGCGCCCCGCAGCAGGGAGAGCAAAGCGGGTGAGCGGCACGGCGCTGGGGGTTATCAATCTCGCCGATCGATAAGTTGCCACTTGGAGAGGGGAGGGCTGTGTCCCCTCGGAGACGAGTTACCCAGGGCAACCTTTCACGGAAAAAAACCCGCTGCCCGCGGAGAGCAGAGCCCGGCCCAGCCCAGCAGCGGCGCCCGCCCCAAGCAGGGTGCCTGCGCCCCGCCGTTCCCGGGACTGAGCGCCAGCCGGGCCCGCGCCCCCCTCGGCTAGCTTCGCAGTCCTGCGGGGCCTTTTTCGCCAAGCTCGTGCTGGGCTGATTGCCGAGGTAGATGCCACCCCCGCAACCCTGCGGCTTGGGAGCGCCGGCCGGCGGCTGCAGAGAAAGGCCTGAGGCAACCAAACCGGTGTGCGCGCACCTAGGGCCATCTCCGAGGATGAGTCGGGTGACCGCGCTATGCGTCGCCAAGGCCAACATTCCGGCTGCGGGAGACAGAGGCGAGGCTCCCTGGAGGGGACAGAGTCGGGCCAGAGGCATCCCTCTGTCTAGGACCTGGGCCCTGGGGGCCACCCCTACTTCGGGGTTAGGGCTGCCATCCCTGGCCATCTCCCTCCCCTCCTCCGGAGCTCATGCCTCCGAGTGCACACCATCCCCGGCTTCCCGCAGGGATGGAAAGCCGCCGCCCACAGCCCAAGGATGTCCAGTGTTAGACAGAGAAGGGGTGCCAAGGGCCAGGGCAGAGGCCGAGAGGCGCCTGGGAAGGCGCCAAGAAGGAGGGGCCGAACCTCCGCTCCCCCACCCCCGCCGGCGCCTGGGATCGAGGCCCATGGAGAGAAGCTGACAGGCGGCAGATGGCACACGCTGGGGGAGGGGGCGATTGGCCTCGGCTGGGGTGCCCCCGCCGCAGGCTGCCTTTGCTAGGTGGAGGGGGAAGGGACCAGCCCCCAACTTGTGCGCTCAGGCTCTCTAGGGTGCTGAGACTGCGGACTGCGCCCAGCCGAGAGCCTGGAGGGAGAGGGCCAGACAAAAGAGAGTGGGAGTGAAGGAAGGAGTGTGCTGGTCTAAAGGGGGGGGGTCGTTCCTCACTGGCGTGGAGGGGTGATTAGGAGACCCGTGTCGCTGCCCTTTTTCCACCCTCAGGGAACTGCGGGAAGCTCAGAGGTCGGAGGTGGCAGTGGCAGAATGGAGGAGGGGGCGGCGATGAACCGTTTGGAACTAATCTTCAAGGCGAAGGGTCATGGAGCAGATCACAAAGTTCTCTCTGGACCCTTCCCGCGCTCCTCAGTCACACACGTTTTCCTCTTGACGCTCGTCCCTGCCCCCCACCGGCGCGCGGCTGCGGTCTCCCAGCTCAGCCGCAGTCAGGGTGCGGAGGGAACTCGACCTCGTCCCACAGCAGCGGCTGGATTCCTCTGAAGCTTGTTTCATTTTTAACTCCTTCCAGAAAAATGTTGTTTTAAGAGAAATTGCAGAGCTACAAAAAAGCCAAAAAGCCGGTAGTGCCCCCCCCCCTTTAACTGTCTTTTCACCCTTGCTGTGCTCCCATCCCTGGGGTCTCAGGGAATATCTAGTGACGCTGGGCCTTGCTTCTCACCAGCCTAGTGACTTTGGACCAGAAAGAGGTCATTTTCGGACGATATTTTATCTCCTGTCTGCTTCCTTAGGGAAAGCAAAGGTCTGGACCCCTCCTGGTGAAGCAGGGTCTCTTCGACCTTCACCTTATCTGCTGAGAAGAGCAGCTGAGAAAACCCACTGCCAAGGAAAGAGAAGGGGTACTAAATGGCTCTTCCTTCCAACCCATGCTCATCTGAGGGCAAGAAAGGCTCCTGCCCTAGGCACTGCCATTCTGGCTCAGTGCTCCTTGAGGCTATAACTCTGGACACCACAGGGAAAGCTGCCGCTAATTTCCAAACCTAGGCAGGCATCTTGCAGAGCCATCTGCAGAGGGTCTGGGACAACAGACACCAAACAAGACCAGAGAACAAAGCACCAAAGGAGGGTTTTTGGGTTTGGTGTGTGTGTGTGTGTGTGTGTGTGTGTGTGTGTGTGTGTGTGTGTGAGACTTCCAAAGTCATGAAGGGCCCCTAGAGTATTTCAAGAGACATGTCTGTGCAGGCGAAGTGGCCCATGCCTGCCATCCCAGCACCTCGAGGCTAGAGGCAAGAGAATCAAGAGTTGGGGGTCATCCTAAGCTACACAGTGACTGTCTCAGAAAGAGACTTTCAACTAGAGTGACCACCTTCTCCCCATCCATGTACTTCCAAATACAAAGAGACCACAAACACACAGCTCAAATAACAAGTCACTTGAATATACGCAATCTGAAATTAGCGATTTTTCCCCCACTCTCTTACTAGGAAACACTATGATCACAAGTTCATTTCCTTGTCCACTTGTTGACTGTAAATGAACTTGTTGACTGTCTTCCTACTATGTGCCAAAACAATGAACAAGAAGGACTGCAGCTCCTCCTTTGGGACTGGCTCTCTAGAGGAATAAGAAGGGGGACTGACTTCTAATAAGTCGCCCATAATGGCTTAATTCTATTTTTGAACAATCGTTAGAAAAAATGTACAATGTAAGTTATGCCAAGGTCACAAGGTCACTGGCCGAGAGTCTGAAGGAAGGGACCAAGGAAGAGCAGTGTACACGATGTGCAAAGGTGTCCCCGGTGAGAAGGGGTGCTGGGTGGTTTTAAGGGGAAGCTGCATGGCTCAAAAGACCAAAGGAGGCAAAGTCAGGCTTGAGAGCCAACTCAAGCAGCTTCCACAGCCTCCCTCACTGACTGGAGAGCCTCAAGCAAGAAGAAACTTTCTTGCCTCCATTTTCTCATCTGCAATATGGGAATACAGATGGTGTGCATCCTACTGAGGAACGCCTGTCTAGCCCGGAGTGAGGCCATGAAGCTGCTCCCAGGCCTTTGCTCCCTCTCCCTTCCCATCTCCCACTTTCACCATAGGGAGAAACGCCAGCCACATAAACACAAATGCCTTTCTTGTCTGGTAGGCTCTTCCTTCCCTGATGTTCCGCCCAAGGCATTCTTGGCCCTGCCTTCTAGAAGTTTCCCAGCTGCTCCAGATGTATCAGGAGGTTTTTGTGTTTGTGCGTTAGGTGGTAAGGATGGAATTCAGGACCTTGAATGTGTGAATCAGTGCTATACCACGAGGCTACACACAGCCCAGCTTCAGCTCCATGTACTTTTGTTGTATTTTAGTGACCAGTCATTGTCTGTGGAACCCACTTCCCCTGGACCATCTTGGGCTCTAGAGACACAGCGGGAACCATGAGCAGACCCTCTACTTGCATCTCTTAGCATGGCAAGCCGCCATTTGGCAGCTCCCAGGCCTCCTCCAGGGTACTGCACGGGCCTCCGCTCCCAGGGACTCAGTGCTGAAGCTTTGGGGGACTCTGAAAAATGAAGCACAAGATGGAAGAATGTCCCTTTCTTGGCTTCTAGTTCTCACCCTGACATGTGGGGGAGAGGGAAACCCCTGCAGATGCTTCTGAAGTTCCCCAGAGATCTCCATTGTCCCCCTGACCACAACTCAAAGAGGCCAGCAGCGGGCCCAGACATCTGCCTCCCTGGGGCTGGAGGAGCCTGGTGCCAAAAACAATAAGTCGGGTGTGAGAACCTCCTTGTCTTCTTCAGTTTCTGCTCAGCTGGGAAAGCCATTTCTATTTTATCATCATTATTATAATTATTGAGTTCTTCAAGCATCAGCAGTCTTTGCAGCGAACACTCACACAGCAACAAGGAACTAACTTGGCAAGAGGATCCCAATGGACTCACGCCCTCAGAAAGCTTGCAACTGCTGGCCCAGCCTGGGACCTCCACAGACCCCCACTAGCCACCCGGTGTGCCGCACTCAAGCCTTTGAGCCAAGCTCACGTCCTGCTTTGTTCTCCCAAAATATCTCTTGTACAGTGTCTGTGGTTGGCTTTATGTATTTCAATATTTCTTAGTTTTAAATTTTTTTTTTTTTTAAATCCAGTTTAATGAGTTGTGAATGGTGGCACATACTGTTAATCCTAGCATTCAGGAGGCAGAGGCCAGCCTGGTCTACATATCATGTTCCAGGCTAGCCAGGGCAACATAAGTGGGACTCTGTTAGAAGGAGGGAAAGGAGGGAGGGAGGGAGAGAGAGAGAGAGAGAGAGAGAGAAAGGAAAGAAAGAAAGGAAGGAAGGAAGAGAGAGAAAGAAAGAAAGAAAGAAAGAAAGAAAGAAAGAAAGAAAGAAAGAAAGAAAGAAAGAAAGAAAGAAAAAACATAATGAATGTGGTCTCCAATTTTGAAAGCTTTATCTAGGAATGGTTGGATAAAATACCCTAGCATGCAGCCTCCAGGACTTGTGTCATAACTGGACATGTTCTAGGACTGATCACAAGTCCATTGACCATCAGCACCTTAATCGACCATCACCAAGCTAGTTAGCAAATTTGATAGCAAAAAGTAATCCATTTAGAAGTAGACTCTCATTGAAGTAGGGTCTCATAGCTATAGACTCAAGGCATTCAAGGTACTGTTGGCAAGCATATGATCAGGTGAGGCTGGGACAACTCGTACAGAACCCCCAAGCATACACACCAACATACACTCAGAGCTCAGCCCCTCAGGGGTCCCAGGTCCAACCCTGAGGAGTAATTCTGACTGCACCATACCCACAGTAGGGCCTGTCCCTAAAGGAGTGGTCAGAAACTGTGAAAAGACAGAGCTTGCACTTCACTGAGCTGACACCATTGCTTCAAGACTAGCTTTGGCCTTATAGTCGTCCTGCTTTTCTACTGGCGGGTCACGTGGTAGTGATCTGTGTGTGTGCTAGGTCTGGTCTAAGGCTGCCTTCCTGTCAGCTGCTACCGAGGCAACAGAACAGCAGCAACCTCTCACCCATCTCCAGTCTCTTTTGTGACCACTACTGTCTGAAGCTACTAAGAAAGACCATGCTAGCTTAGATCACTTAGGGGAAAGATGGTTGGTTGGTTGGCTTTTTGTTTTTCCCCTGTGTACATACCCCTTTCCTTATCCATCCACATTGTATTAGAGGAAGCTCTTCTTCAGCATCCCAGGTGTGGAGAAATACCATGGAGATTTCAGACCATCAGCATGTGTGACGCCCTCGCCAGATGAGCACACAGGACATCCCAAACACAAAGAAGAGGAATGGTCCATTGGGTTCCCCATTACATCCAGTGCCTTGCAGGTGCTCAGGATATAGTGATGCCATTGAAACAAGAATCCTCAGTCTCAGGGGCAGACAGAGGAGTTGACCAAATATGTCACTTTCCATCCCACCATTGTCCTAAGAAGACTTTCTGGTGGGAACAGAAATTAATGGCCACAAAGCTTTTCCTGCCCAACTAGACCAAAAGCTCTTTGAGCAGAGCCCTAGATTTTGGTACATACTCCCATCAGATCATGTTGCCCACTTTCTAACCTGTGAGTAATAGTAACTAAAGAAGCTGGCAGAGCACAGGTCAGAGGTGAGCTCTGGACAGACAGAGCTGCCATGTAGCACAGGAACCCGTTTTAGAAAGATCCAGAAAGGCCTGAGTTAGAACCCACGTGTATCATGTACCAGGCATTCCCTCAACTATGAGTTTTGGAGAATCCCATCAACAGAACGGAGTGGCTGCTGGGCAATAGGTAGGGGAGCACCAACCTCATGGTGATACATCCTGTGTATCGGGAGCATGTCCAGCATGCAGCACTCTGTACACTGGAAGATCTGAGTTATTGTTACTGCATCTGAGTTGTGCTCCAACTTCAGTAATGGGTGTAGACCGTACTGCAGGTGGGTGCACACAGAAACAAGCTCATTTGCAAAGACTAGAACCAGCGAAGGCTGGAGGAAAGAAAGGGGCAGAAGAACTCCCCGGGGAGGAACCCTGGGAAGAGTCACCTCTTTTTATCTGCCAATTCCCGGGATTCATCAGCAGGGTCCTTCCTGTTGTTAAGTTCAGTAAGTGCTGCCTGTTCCTTGTGGTTATAAGCACAACTTGGTTGCTTTAGAATCCTCAGGGTGGCCTTTATCTGCCTCAGTCTCCCCATTTGCAAAATCCTTTGGGCTTTCTGAATGAAGAAACAGTTCTAGACCCACCTTCTGGCCCAAAAGGCAATAGGCCAGAGTTCAGAGCCTGAGGGAGTAGAGGGAATTCAGGCAAAAGGCTGCTAAAGGGAGGTTATGGGGCTTGGGCCTCCCTGGGATGGGAGCAGAGGGGGCAGGGCCCAGGCCCCAGTGGACAGGCCTGGTGCACATTTCCCAGGGCCTGCTGTTGCCTCCTCTGAGTGGCCTGGCCCCATCCTGGTCATGCACATTGGGACATGCCAGGGCCTGGCTTCCCAGGGGCTGAAGGGAGCTCCCGCAGGGGACTTCAAAAGCTCAAATGCCTTTCAGAAAGGAGCTAAAACTTTCTGCTTAACCAAAGCCTCCACAGGAGAAGAACAGGCCTGGCCTTTTTCTTTTTAAGTCTCTTTATTTTCCAGCCGGCTGGCCTGGTCATTCTCTTTTTTTCCTATTATAAACGGTCCCAGCTGCAACACACAGGGAAAAAAAAAAAAAGCCATCTCCCAGGACTGGGCAGGGGCTGGTTGCAGCCTCAGCGCCTGGCTGGCCTCCTGGGGCCGACAAAAGCAGCTCTGGCCTCCGGCACCCACTGGGAGAGGCCCTGGAGCCCCGCCCAAAGCTAAAACCACAGCAGGAGGAGGGAAGAATTCTGGAAGTTTCTGCCTGCACTCCAAATCTTCCTGCCCCTGGGAGCCAACATGTCAGGGACAGAAAATGAAGAATCAGGTACCCCTTACTAGGCCCACGGAATTCTGGGCGTTAGACCAAGAAGGGTCCTACCAGATGATTCAGAATGGACCAGAAAGATGAGGGAAAGCTGTCTGGAGAGCAGCTTTACAAGCACAAACTGTTTTCAAGTCCAAAAGAAAGTGGGGGAGGGCCAGGAGCACCCTGGGGCTGCTAGAATGTGGTACATGACTCCTTTCAGTTGCTGTCCTGTTTCCCAGCAAGCCATTTCATTTGTCTGTGCCTCAGTCTCCTCATTTGTGAAAAGTGGGCTACATCCATGGCCACCTTGAAAAACTACTAGGTTAAATGTGCCAGAAGGTAAAGCTCTTAGTATGGTGCTCAAAAAGGTTACCTCTCATTGTCTGTAAATGCAAGGACTTGTTTTCTTCACTCAGAGAATGTTTATTTGTTACTTCCTGGTGTCTGTGCTGTGACGGGCACTGGGCCAGATATCGGTGGCACAGCTGGGCCAGATGGAGAAGTCCCCGGCCAGGTGGAACCTGAGTAGGGGTGAGTAGGCCAGACACATGGCACACCCCGGTCTTCCCTTCTGATCCTAGAAGGACAGCAGGATTTCAGAGCCAGGGGGATGCCACAGAGAGACAGAGAAGAAGATCTAGGAGTTCACAGAGTGATTGGGCTCATTCTCGACAATGAATTTAAGGGTTCTCATTGTGTCTTTAAGTGGCGTTGGGCCCTAGGCCTGCAGCTTGCACAGTCCCAGCTGGGTTGTTCAGTCTCTGCCGTACCCAGGTTTTCACCCTAATGCCACAGAGGCAAGAGTGTTCCCTGAGGAAGAGGACCCCTTGTCCTGATGCCTCTTGAGGTATGTTTCCCCACCCACAACAACCTCCTGAAGATGGCCTGTCAGCAGGGGTTTCCACTGGGGCTCTTCACAGCCAGCCTAGGCCCCCCACAGTTGCCCATGGGCATTTGGTCTCCTGTTGGGTGCCAGTCTGCCATCACAAAGCCAATACAACACAAACAACCTCTCCTCCCCCTCTGCCCACAGGATCCCAGACCTTGGCAGGAAGCCTTGGCCCCCTGACTGAACGGGCCAGGGGACAGATCTGCCTCTAACTTCAGTTTAGTTTAACTTAGTTTACCTTAGTTTAATTTAGCTGCTAGGGAGAAACAGTTCCCTCTTTCCCATCCTTTCCCCAAGTGCCCCTTCCTGATGCCTGACAGGAAGCTCTCCTCCATCTTGTGACAGAGCTCATACACTCACTCCCAGGCTGGCTTCAGACTCATTTATGCAGCCCACTATGGAACCAAGAATAATTGTGAACCAAGGACCCTATTGCCTTCATCACTTCCTGAGTGCTGAGGTGACAGCAATGTGCCTCCGTGCCCAGTTTTCTGGGCTCTATCAACATAGCTCCCCCCCCACCCCCCGCCAGCCATTGATTTTTGAGAGAGTGTTACTGAATAGCTTAGCCTGACCCCAAGACTCTGAGTGATCCTCCTGCCTCAGCCTCCCATAAACTGGGAGTACAGGTGTGAGCGACAGTGCCTGTTCAACCAGGACAGAAATCAAGCTGGAGCTCCCTCTGGAGCAGAAAGTGCCTCCTCTCTAGTTAATTTCAGCTCCTGTACCTTGCCTGAAGCGGAGCATTGGCTTACTGATTTCAGATAGCTAGCTGCTGAGATCGACACTTAAACAGCTAAGTAGACAGAGATAAAGATGATATCTAGGGATCACAGACAGTCATGCCAGGTGTCAATACAGGCAATAACCTTCCCCCCAGTCTCCATCAATCCAAAATCATTTCTTTCTTTCTTCTTCTTCCTTTCTTTCTTTCTTCTTCTTCTCTTCTCTTCTTTTTTTTTTTTTTTTTTTTTTTTTTCCAGACAGCGTTTCTCTGTGTAGCTTTGGTGCCTGTCCTGGAACTCACTCTGTTGATGAGGCTGGCCTCGAACTCACAGAGATCTTCCTGGCTCTGCCTCCTGAATGCTGGGATTAAAGTTATGAGCCACTACTGCCTGGCCCAAATTATTTCTTGTTGTTCCTTTTTAGTAGGGAAATATATATTGTATTTGGTTTTTTTTTTTTTTTTGAGAAAAGGTCTTATGTAGTCCAGGGGTGTTGGTTTTTTCTTTTCTCTCTCTCTCTCTCTCTCTCTCTTTTTTTTTTTTTTTTTTTTTTTTTTGCTGTGCTCTTACCCTGCAAGGAAACATCACGATACACGACAGAATCCACTAACAAGAGTTTTATTAAGATAAGGGAGAGGGGGGCTGGAGAGATGGCTCAGAGGTTAAGAGCACTGGCTGCTCTTCCAGAGACCTGAGTTCAATTCCCAGCAACCACATGGTGGCTCACAACCATCTGTAATGAGATCTGGTGCCCTCTTCTGGCCTGCAGACAGAACACTATACATAATAAATAAATCTTAAAAAAAAAAAATAAAAAAAAATAAGGAGAGGGACAGATGTGCACAGGCCTGTAGAAAGACACGTGAGTGAAGATGGAGCTGGGAATCATGGCGCCGGCTTATAAAGACTGGGCCGCGCCTGTGCACACAGACCCATATTCCACGCATGTGTGTAGATCACATGGTTTGCACTGTGTGCTTTACACAACCACGTAAAGCCACAGGGGTCCTAGTCATGCCAGACGTTTTGACGTGGAAATGACTAGGTGGAAGTGACTAGGTCCCGCCGGGCATGCGCGACCATGCCCAACCGTGGAGGCGTGTTATGAATCCATATCACAGGGTGGCCTTAAGCTCATTATATAGCTGAGGCTAGCTTGAACTCTGATCCTTCTACATCTGCCTCCCAAGTTCTGGTACTACAAGTATGCTGGCTTAAGCCGTTTTTTGTTTTTTTTTTTGTTTTTTGTTTTTTTTTTTTTTTTTGAAGATTTATTTTTAAGGGCTGGAGAGATGTCTCAGTAGTTAGGAGCAATTGTTGCTTTTACAGAGGACCTGGGTTTGGTTCCCAGCACTTACATGGTAACTCACAATCATCTGTAATCCATTTCCAGAGGACATGTACTAGACATACATGTGGTATGCATATACATACATAGTACAGGCAAACACTCATACCTATCCATTTTTTTAATTAAAGATTTATTTTTAATCTGTAGCGGAACTTCTACCCTCCAGGGTTCTCCCATTGTGCTGTAAGCCTGTATTCAAGATCTCCTCCCTCCTTCAATAAACGGCATTCGGCATTAAAAAAAAAGAAGAAGAAAGAAAAGATTTATTTTGATTATTTTAACTATGTGTATATGGTGGAGAGGGGATGTGCATCTGAGTACAGGTGCCCAAGAAGCCAGAGATGTCAGAGGCCTCTAAAGCTGTAGTCACAGGTAGTTGTGATCTTCCTGACATGGGAGCTGGGAACTGAACTTGGGTACTCTGAAAAAGCAGTAAGTGCTCTTTTAATGTGAGAATTTTTTTTATTATTGCTATTTAAAGTACATGGGTGCTTTGCTTACATGTATGCCTGTCTGTGTACTACATGCATGTTTGGTGCCCATTAGGCCAGAAGAGGGCACTTGGATCCCCTGAAATTAGAGTTACAGACAGTTGTGAGCCATTATGGATGTGCTAAGAATCAAAACCAGATTCTTTAGAAGAATAGTCAGTGCTTTTAAGTATAAAGCCTCTCTCCAGGCCTTATAATTTTTAATATGCAGAAAATAATACATTGTAAATTCATGTTCCTTCATTGATGTCTTACTGGAGAGGGCTTTTTTGTTTTGGGGGAGGTTTGTTTGGTTTGGTTTGGTTTTTTGGTTTTTTTGGGACAGGGTTTCTCTGTGTAACCATCCTGGCTGTTCTGGAACTTGCTTTGTAGACCAGGCTGGCCTTGAACTCACTGAGATCCACCTGCTTCTGCCTCCCAAGTGCTGCAATTAAAAGCATGCAACAACAACACCCATGTCTTCGATAGGAACAACTTATGTTTCATATCACAGGTTTTGTCTTACCCAACTACAGCTGTCAGTCAAATGTCTTGGTTTGACATTTCCTCCAACTTGAGTCAAGCATCCCTACTTATGAATGCAAATGGGAAAGCCCCTAATACTTAGATATTTGCATTTGGGAGGGGAGCTCCAGGGCCATAGTGGAAATGCCAGGTTCTTGGCCACCTGCAGGCTATCTGGAAGTTGAAAGGGGCATAGTCCCAGACACTGTCAGGAACAACAGACAGGGGATACATCAAGTATGTATCTCTCCAGACATGCAAGAGCTGTCCACACCAAAGAACACCCACACTCGCCAGGTTGTAGGTTGTGATTCTTTTTCAGGGAAACCATCCTCTGCCACTGCACATAGATGTATCCAGCAGATTCCACAGACAAATGCATCTGTAGAGCTGATCCTGACCTTGGGAGTCTACAGCCAGATGTTCTGAAATCTTCTCTCAGGCAAGTGCTCGGTCTTACTGAGGCTTTGGGCAAAGCTGTGCTGAAACATGGGAACAATCACACACTAGCAGCGAATCATTGTTCTGTTCCAACTAGTTTATCAAAACCCAGCCTGAAGGGCTATGTAAGGCTTGGGTGTCCCAGCAGGTTGCTAAAATTCTTTGGGGGAGGGGCAAAAACAATGTCTACCCCTCCCCCTAGGGTCACAATGCAGACCAAAGTAGATTCCACCATAGTGCACCTGGGGGAGACCAATGAGTTTACTAGGCTTCCTTTTATATGTATTATGTTTTTTAAATTTATCTATCTATTGCCGGGCAGTGGGGGCGCACGCCTTTAATCCCAGCACTCGGGAGGCAGAGCCAGGCGGATCTCTGTGAGTTCGAGGCCAGCCTGGGCTACCAAGTGAGCTCCAGGAAAAGGCACAAAGCTACACAGAGAAACCCTGTCTCGAAAAAACCAAAATATATATTTTGTTGTTGTTGTTTTGTTTTTCAAGACAGGGTTTCTCTGCATGCCTCTCCTGGAACTCGCTTTGGAGACCAGGCTGGCCTCGAACTCACAGAGATCCGCCTGGCTCTGTCTCCCTAGTGCTGAGATTAAAGGCGTGTGCCACCACTGCCCAGCTATTTTGTGTTTTTGAGACAGGGTCTCACTATGCAGCTCTGGTTGTCCTGGAACTCACCATGTAGCCCAGACTGGCCTCAAACTCATGAAGATCTGCCTGCCTCCGAGTCCTGAGTGCTAGGATTAAAGGTGTGCGTACCACCATGCCAAGCTTTACTTGGGTTTCTTACAGAGCATGGGTGAGGGCTTACTAACAGAAACATAGATGGCCCCAAAACAGCTGCACTTAAAAGTCTTCACTTGCCGTGAATAATGGCTTCCACATAGCTTCATAGACGAGTCCCTTTCCCCAGTCTTTCCCAACCTATATACTGTAGCAGTGCAATTAGGGCAGAATCGCATACAAAAGGCTAGAAAGAGTGGTCAAATACTCCCTGCCCACTCCTAGGAGGTGACATTAGCAGTCATAAGGCCCCATCTTGATGGATTCTGGAAAGTAGGTACAGTTGATTGCCTGAAGATGATGGCAGTATTATTCAGACAGTGACCTAAAACATACTGCCAGGCTGGGCAGTGGTGGCACACACCTTTAATCCCAGCACTTGGGAGGCAGAGGCAGATGGATCTCTGTGAGTTCAAGGCCAGCCTGGTCTACAGAGTGAGTTCCAGGACAACCAAGGCTGTTACACAGAGAAACACTGTCTTGAAAAACAAAACAATACAAACAACAACAACAACAAAAAAAAAACCATACTGCCAGGGCACAAGCTCTCCATCACACTGTCTGGCAAGCCCCATGGTGACTTCAATCCGTGTCCACACAGTGACTGAGTCTCCCATGCGTCTCCACACCCAGTTTATGAAATGCTGGAGATTAAACCCAGGGCCTCGTAAAGGCTTCACGAGCACTCTGCGAAGTTACCCCCAGCCTCCTCCAGTTCCTTTTCATGAACACATAGTAGCACATCTGTAAATATGTTAGTGTTAACCTTTTGTCTTCTGTGTAAAAGTTTCCAGGTATTTGTTACTTTGAAAGTCATTTTTAAGTATCTGGCTGTCTTTAATCTTTTGTCCCAGAATGAAACCTCAAGGGTGTGGCTGATACACAAAGACTAGAATTTTTGTTTGTTTGATATAGTTTTGTCTACATCAGTGGTTCTCAACCTTCCTAGTGCTGTGACACTAATATAGTTCCTAATGTTGTGGCTACCCCATCATAAAATTATTTTCGTTGCTACTTAATAACTGTAATTTTGCTACTGTTATAAATCATAATGAAAATATCTGACACACAGGTTATCTGATGTGTGACCCTTGTAAAAGGGTCATTTAAGGTCAGGCAATAGTGGCATTTTTCCCAGCACTCGGGAGACATGAGCCAGGCAGATCTCTGTGAGTTCATGGCTAGCCCGGGCTACAGAATGTGATCCAGGACAGGTACCAAAACTACACAGAGAAACCCTGTCCTGAAAAAACAAAAGGGGGGTCATTAAAACCCCCCAAGGAGTCTCTACCCACAAGTTGAGAACCATTGGTCTACATGAAAATATGAATACATGATAGCTAATCATCACTGTTAGTTTGATAAGATTTAGATTTATCAGGGCAACACACTTCTGGGTATGTCTATGAGGGTATGTCCAGAAAGATTAAACTGCAGAGGCATCATCCTGCTATTTTTTCCTGAGCTGAAGACAAAGGAAAGAAGGAACTGAGCACTAGTGGTCGCCTCCCTCTGCTTCCTGACTAAGAATACAATGTGACCAGTCACTTCACGCCCCTGCACAATGCCTTCTATGCCGTGATGGACTGTAGACTCACACTGTGAGCCAAAATATATCTTTCTTTCTTAAGTTGCTTTTGTTAGGAATTGTGGTCAGAGAAAAAAGAAATATAACTAATGCACTGATAAATTACTTTATTCTCCAAAACAATTAATATTTATGAAGGCAACTCTACAAGATGCCTTCTCCCTGTTTTAGGTTTCCATTGCTGTGATAAAGGCCATGACCGAACTTAGGGAGGAAAGGGTTTATTTTATCTTACAGTCTAGCAGGAAAAAAGTTAGGGAAGGAACTGAAGCAGAGACCCTGGAAAAACACTACTTACTGGCTTGCTCCCCCATGGCTTGCTCAGCCTGCTTTTTTATAGCATGAAGGACCACCTGCCCAGGAATGGTACCACTTATAGGAGGCTGGGCATTCCCATATCCATCGTCAATCAAGAAAAAGCTCTACAGTCTTGACTACAGACTAATCTTCCTAAAGCTGTGACCCTTTGATACAGTTCCTCATGTTGTGGTGACCCCCAACCACAAAATTATAGCTACATGGCTACAGTTATGGATCATAATGAAAATATCTGACACATGACCCCAGGGGGTCAGAACTCACATGTTAAGAACCACTGGTTTAAGGCATTTTTTTTCTTTAAATGATTTATTTTTATTTTATATGAATTGGTGTTTTGCCTGCCTTCATGTCTGTATAAGGGTATCAGATCTCTTGGAACTGGAACTACAGATAGTTATGAACTGCCATGTGGGTGCTAGAAATTGAACCCAGGTGCTCTGGAAGAACATCCAACGCTCTTAACTCCTGAGCCATCTTTCAGCCCCCAAGGACATTTTTCTTTTCTTCTTCCTTCTTCCTTCTTTCTTCTTCTCCTCCTCCTTTTCTGTTTTTTTTTTTTTTGTTTTGGTTTTTTTTTTTTTTTTTTTTTTTTTTTTTTTTTTGAGGACAAGGCTCCTCTGTATAGACCTGGCTGTCCTGTAACTCACTCTGTAGATCAGGCTAGCCTCAAACTCACAAAGATCCACTTGCCTCTGCCTCTTGAGTGCTGGGATTAACCGCAGGTGCCACCACTGCCCAGATCCCTAATTCACTTTTGCCTTGGTTATTTTTCTATTGCTGTAATAAAATACCAGGACAGAAGCAATTGGAAGGAGAAAGGGTTCATTCTTACTCACAGTTAAGGGGGTATGGTCCATCATAATAAGGAAATCAAGGCAGCAAGAGCTTGGAGCAGTTGATCAGGCCCAAAGCACAGTCAGAACCGCAGGTTCGGAACCATGCCAGTCTCCAATTAAATTGAGATTAGTGTTAACCTCTCTTAGTTACTGTTTTTCAGATAGGGTCTCACTATGTAGCCCTGGCAGTCCTGGAACTCTATGTAGACAAGGCTGGCCTCGAACTCACAGAGATCCACCTGCCTCTTCCTCCCCAATGATGGCATTAAAGGCATGTGCCACCATGACTGGCCAATGTTGGCCTCCCTTTAAAGTGGTCAAGTCAGGAAGAGTGTATGCCCTCCCGTGTCGCCTTGCCTTGCCTACAACACCTTCCCCTGCAGCTTCCGAGCCCACTGTTGCCCAGCCTTCACGTTCTGGCCACATTTCAACTTGAATTCCACAGCCACCGTGATGTTGGCATCATTTTAACACTCCCAGATATTTGCGGAGAAAAGATCCAAAGTTAAACAGCCCCAGGAGAGAGGCGGGACTGGGGAGGCTTGGGGGCTTGGAGCCTTGGGCGACAGGGATGGAGAAGGGTGGGGGTCACATGGCATAGACTTGAAAAATAGCCATGTGCTCGGATCCAGGGTTCTGCTCCCCAACTCTTCACCCCTAAAACAAGCTTGGCCTCCCGGGTCTTTACAGGAGCGGGGAAGCAGGTGAACGCTCTGAGACTCCCAGGACAGGGGGAAAATGCTTCTGGCATTAAACAAAGCCTTTTTATATTTAAACTGCCAGCCCAGGATTTTCAGGAAAGTTCCCCAAGCGTCACAGAGTGTGTGCACAAAAAATTATGCCCCGGTGTATAAACACGGTTGGATGCAGAAACACGAACGTGCAGGGCCAAGCTCTACTCGGCCCCTCGAACCCCGCGATCCACGTCCCATACACCCAGCGGGGTGGATCGCTCCAGGGGGGCGGGAGAAGTAGGCTCCACCGGGAATTCCAGAGCCACAAGGAGGAGGAGAGAGAGGAGGAGGAAGCCACCGCCGCCGCGGGGGTTCGGAAGGGAGGAGGGAGAACACCCCTCCTCCCATTGCTAAGCCACCCAGCTGGCCAGGTGGGGGAGGACTCGGAGGAATGCCGGGCGCAAAGCCAGGGGCCTGGGGGCTGGCGCGGGTCTTTGTTGAAAAAGTGGAGAGGAGGTTCCCTGGCTAGGAGTCCGGAGCCCTGTCCCTGGAGGCGCCTCTGAAGACACAGGACGAGGTCAGTGCTCAGGATCCGGTGTCCCCTGCCACCAGTCCTGGGCAGTGATTCCTCATGGTCCTGGAATTCTTTCTCCCTGGGGTCCGAGAACACTCTGGTCAGGTTCAATGGCGCTCTGAAGGGAAACTAGGGACCCAAGACCCTCCACTGGCTAATACCCTTGTGAACTACTTTTTTTGTTTTGTGTTTAATGGAGTGCTGCTGACCACAGCTTGAGTGGGCTCTGCAGGTTCTCCTCACACCTTGCCCAGCCCAGGAAGACCCGGTACCGTAGGCCAAGGGGTCAAATATACCTGGGTCCCGCGTTCCAAGACCGGATTTCCTCTTAAAAGCCAGCCTGTCTCCTAGAGGGGTCCAAGCTACCGGCCTACAGTATCACTAGCAGTGCAAGGAGCCAAAGCTGTCTGGGGATCCCTAGGGCAACACACAGCTCTGAGCTGTTTAGGCCCTGCCTGTCCCTTCTTAATCTCAGGTGTATTTGTGACACTCAACAGTGACAAGCAAGCCCTGGCCAGAACATGGTTACAGCTGGCCAAACTGAGGCTCAGAGTGGTTTCAACAAACTGTTAACCTCCACAGCTGGCCAGAGGCAGAAATGTGACTCAAATTGATGTCATCAAGCCCCAGCTGTGGAGAACTTTATTATGTCTCAGTCCTGAAGCAAATGGATTTGTTTTCCAAGTCCAGCTCCAGCTTGAGTCAAAAACAGCTCCCAGTCGCTTCCTGGCATTGTTCACAGAGCACCTTTTCGGGAGCCTGACCCACTGCCTGACAGAAAGAATCCTTCCTGTGCTGCCCACAGCCAGCTGTTCACAGCAAGAGGACATCACTTACTGGAGTCACCAGGCCAGTCCCGGCACAGCTGGGGTTCAGGCCTGCAGCTACTGCCTGTGTGCAAGGAGCTGTGTCCCGTCCTGTCCCCCCCCCCCCCCCCCGCCCCCACCACAGCGTCCCAGGTACTTCCTCAGGACTACTAGTGAGACTGAGATTTTTCTAGTGCAAAGGCTGGCAAGAGTGCCCAGTGTGTCTCACTGACTCTTTCCTTATGTCCCCACGGTAATTTTGAACATTTTACTAGCAAGGAAGAATCAGTCAATTTCACAGCAAAATTTTTGTTTGTTTGTTTTGTTTGTTTCAGACAGGGTTTCTCTGTGTAGCCTTGGCTGTCCTGGAACTCTCTTTCTAAACCAGGCTAGCCTTGAACTCACAGACATTTGTCTGCCTCTGCCTCCCAAACGCTGAGATTAAAGGCCTGTGCCACCACACTCAGCCACACCAAAATCTTATTTTCTGATTTTTTTCAACAGTTAGAGGGTCAAACAACAGTGAGTCCTTATTTATGCATCCTGTCATTAAGTGGACGGGACACTGAGGACAGAGAGGTGAGGGCCTGTGCAGGCACCTACAGGTGAAGTAAAGGAGGGAGCTGGTCTTGACCGGTCATCGCTGGAGGCAGAGGCAGGAGGGTCAGGAGTTCAAAGCCAGACTGAGTAACTTGGTGAGACTCTGTCTCAAAATAAAAAAAGAAGATTGGAGACATGACTCAGTGGTAGAGGACTTGTCTGTCATGTGTAAGTCCGTAGGTTCAGTCCCTAGCACCACAAAGGAAGAGAGGAGAGGAGGAGAGGAGGGCAGAGAGGCGGGGGAGGGAGGGGCTGAAGCCAGCGCCCCGGGTTCTCACACCTGCTCCTTTTGAGCCCATCCAATGATGCTGAACCGTTTCCAGATGACCCTCCTGGCTCTGCCTCCAGAGATGAGGCAGTCTTAGAAAACAGAAGGAGGTAGCTGGGGGATCATGGGAACTGAACTTGGGTCAATGTGGTAGTGGGCTTTTTACCTCATGAACCATGCGGCATAGTGGGAGGAAAGGTCTCCAGGTGGACCCTGCAGGAAAGAGGACCGGTAGATCTGTCATGAGCTGGGTATGGGGAAGAGGAAAGTCCTCACGCTGGGCCTGCAGAGCCCAAAGAAAGTGGAACACTGGAAGAGGGACCAGGGCGGCAGGGATGAGCGGTTCAGATGGGGTAGCCATGGACGAGCAGTTCAGATGGGGTAGCCATGGGGCCATTCTAACTTCCTCTCAAGCATGACGGGAAACAGCCGAAAAGGATTTTAGGACTGAACCAACTGAGGAGCTGGTGCAGCAGGAGCAGACTAGCTAGGGAAAGACTGTCCCAGCTGTCTGTCGAGACAGGGTGCTATGGGTGTGGAGACCCTACACCAGGTCAGATTCCAGGGACTGGAACATGGGCGGTTGGCTGCCTTCTTCCATGCTTGTGCAGTTCTGGGGGTCAGCAGGGGGACCCTGAACATACCCCTGAGCCACATCCCCTGCCCCCTAGTTTCATAAGTCAAGCTGGGAGCTGTTAACTCTTTGTTGTTCTGCAGCTCTCTTTGGAAAAACAAGCGTGGAAATGACTCAGTGAGGCAGAGAGCTTGCTGTGCAAGCCTGGAGACCTGAGTTTCATATATGCTTGTAACTCTAGCACTATCAGGCATAAAACCAGTATCGTTGGGGCTTGCAGGCCAGCCAGCCTCCAAAAAAAACTCTGACTCCAAGTTCTGTGAGAGACCCTGTCTCAAAGGAATAATTAGTGACAGAAGATGTGGTGATATTTGTAACCAAAGAAATAAAGCTTGCCTGAGGGTCAGAGGACAGAGCCAGCCACAGAGTTAAACATAAAGGTCAGGCAGTGGTGGCACACACCTTTAATCCCAGTACTTGAGATCTCATGCCTTTGCTACCAGTATTTGGGAAGCACACACGCCATTAATCCCAGCACCAGGAAGGTGGAGATAGCAAGTGAAATAGCTGGGCGGAGAAAAGCATAGAAGGTGCGAGGAGACAGGAATTCCACCCACCCTCTCCCACCCCCCATTTCGGCTGAGGACTCAGAGGCATTCAGTCTGAGGATTCATGGAGACAGGATCTTCCCATTTCCACTGAGGAGTCGGCGAGGTGAGACATGGCTGTGGCTTGTTTCCTCTGATCTTTCAGCATTTGCCCCCATATCTCGCTCCGGGTTTTTATTATAAGACCATTTAGGATTCGTGCAACAGAGGAGAACACCCAATGTCTTCCTCTGGCCTCAAGGACACATGTGCATATGGTTTCATGTAACACACACACACACACACACACACTCACATATAGAGTCCATGCCAGGTGTGGTGGCACATGACTGTAATGCCAATACTGATGAAGCTGAGGCAAGAGGATTGAAAGTTCAAGGCCAGGGTTGGAGAGATGGCTCAGCAGTTAAGAACACTGACTATTCTTCCAGAGGACCCAGGCTCAATTCCCAGCCCTGACATGGCAGCTCATAACTGTCTATAACTCAAGAGATCTGACACTTTCACGCAGACATACATGCAGGCAAAACACAAATGCACATGACATAAAAATAAATGAATTTAAAAAAAGAAAAAAGAAAGTTCAAGGCCAGCCTGGGCCATCTCAAGCAATAAGCCAGCAACTCGGGTGCCCACACCAAAGTGGGAGATGTTTGAGTCTGGTAAAAGGGACCAGGTGCCCAATCTCAGCGTAGCAAGGGCTCCAGACAACGCAGATGTACTGGATTTCCTCACCTCCACCATAAACCACACTGCCATATGATGGGGCCTGCAGAAGTCTGGGGAAGTGTGACTGGATTACCCTTCCCAGACAAAGAGGTTAGGTTATGTTGTGTGGACTTCAGGGTGGAAACTTCTCCAGGCCACAAGGTCTCCCAAGACAGCCCTTGTGACCCTCCTTGCTATATGGGACTATGTAGTAATATATTGCTGTATGGCTAAAGATGTCAGTGCCCTGGCCTCTTTAAACACGAGCCTCGCCGTCATCACAGCAAAAGCAGTGCTGTAACAGCACCCTAGGGTGCTGGGGCAGGGCTCCCCCTACTACCATCCACTCAGGGTCAGGGACACCACTGACCAGGATGTCAGGCACAGTCTTTTCCGGAGCTGCATGTCATGAAGAGCTGAAGAGTCGGACCTGGACCATGAGGAGTACACGGCTCTTTCCTTCCTTTGCCTCCCCAGTCCCAAGAACTGAGAGGGGACAGCCCAGAGCCTTCTGTGACCGGGCGCAACTGGAACCCAGTTTCCAAGCACATGTTCAGGGCCCTGCTTTAGAGCAGAGCCAGGCTCCACGTGACCTAGGGAGGAAGACCCAAAGAGATGACTGTGGTGATTTGAGTGGCTGAGTTGCAAAGGGAAGTGTCTGGGAGGCAAGAGGAGGAAGGAAAGCAGCATGGCAGAATCCATTTGGAAGTAGCCTGGTCTGGGTTCAAATCCCGGCCCTGAGAAAGTTATTTAACCTCCCTGTGAAATGGGAACAACAATAATAATAACAGCAACCCGTATTCAAGCAAGGAATGTTGGTGTTACTTGGGAAGATTGAGACAGGAAAATTCTTTGAGATTAAAAATTTAAGGCCAGTCTGGGCAACATATTTCCATCTCAGATAGATAAATAAGTAGCTGACATTAAAGTTTTCTTTTTTAGACTTATTGTTTTATTTGATGTATTTGAGTGTTTTGACTACGTACATGTATGTGCACCATGTGCTTGCCTGGTACCTGAGGAGGTCAGAAGACCTCAGATTCCTGGGAGTTACTTACAGGTGGTCCTGAATGGACGCGTGGTGCTGAGAATCAAACCCATGTCTTCTACAAGGGCACCAAAAGCTCTTAACCACTGACTCTCTCCAGCCGCAAGTATCTGACAATTAGTGAGCTCTAGAGGTGGCCCTAAGCCCCTTCGTGTGTTCTAAACCACTCTGTAAAACTACACTGGTATATATATGCAGCCCCCGGGGAACGGATGAGGGAACACACACCCAAGAGAGGGCAAATAATAATCTCTCTTTCCTTTTGTCTTTTCTTCCTTTTTAATGGGGGAGAAGGAGGACAGGGTCTCACCATGTAGTCCTGGCTGTTCTTGAACTCACCATATAGACTAGACTAGCCTAGAGTTCATAGAAATCAACCTGCCTCTGCCTCCTGAGAGCTGTGATTAAAAGTGTGAGCCACCATGCCCAAATAATGACGATAATGATGATGATGATGATGATGATGATGATGATGATTTAGAGATAGGGTCTCACTGTATAAGATCTCCCAGCAATCCTCCTGCCTCAGCTTCGCAAATGCTGAGATTACCACCCCAAGATGAGGTCAAGTAATTTAAGCAGATCATACAGCAACTAGAACCAGCTGACCAAGCAAGGTCCTGGATCCCCATCTTCCAGTTAGTGAGAGTTATAAACAATGGTGTGTGGATCAGCACACCACCCTTGATTCTGTTCCACACACACTCAGCATGCTATTGCTGCTGCTGCTGCTGCTGCTGCTGCTGCTGCTGCTGCTGCAAGTGACTGTATGCCCAGCTAAGACGTCGGGGACAAGGACTGCAAAGTGGGCACATTAAACAGCATGGACGGATTGTCTCACTGTGCTGGAAGCTGGAAATCTAAGACAGAGGGTTGGCAAAGTCAGTTTCTTTGGAGGCTTCCTTGGCTTGAAGAAGGCCGCTTTCTTCCTCTGTCTTCTTGCTCATGTCCTTTTCTAGGGATGGAACCCAGGGCCTTGCTTACCCCAGGTAAGTGTCCTACCACAGAGAGGCATCCCTAGTGCTTGCTTGTTTGAGAAAGAATCTTGCGGTGTAGCCCAAACTGTTCTTGAGTTCATGAGCCTCCTACCTCAGTCTCCCAAATAGCGTATGTTACAGGTACACACCAGTACGCCTGGCCTAACCTCTACTAAGGACAGCGGTCATACTGGCTAGCTTTGGCCTTAGGATGTGGGTGCTGTTGGTCAACCCCCAGAGCTCTAGCAGCCACAGTGCTAGCCCCAGAGTGTTCCAGGAGGCAGATCTGAAGCCTACACGGGCAAGACTCAGCCCATCCTGGGGTGAGCTGGCCCTTTTCTCCCAAAGATGCCCCTTCCCCCCAATTTACATAACTCTTAACTTTGGACAACTGCAGTTTACCTCTAGAATGGTTTCCTGTTTTGTCCCTCTCCTCTCCAATGGCCACCAGTCAACTAGAGGGACCTTGACACACACACACACCTGACCATTTCACCTTTTTTCATCATCCATGGAACCCAGGCACTTACACAGCATTGCCAAGCAAGTGATTACCAACAAGCAACACCCCCAGCTCTTGTTATTTTGAGATAGTATCTCACAGTGTAGCCCAGGCACGGGTACCTGGGCCATGCTCTTTCTTCCCTGCATCTCCTTGGCTTCCCCGCCCCTTCCCCCAACCCCTCAACCCCCAACCCCCCATCAGTCCGTGCAGTGGTCATGGGCTGTTCCTCGGCGAGATTCTATAGACGGCTTTGAGCTCCAGGTCAGCACTTCAGAGGGCCTTGTATGGCAAGCTGGCCCTGTGCCAACTAGCAAGTGGGGTGGATGGTGAATGCAGCTGTGCTGCCTGTGGTACAGATAGACAGCTAATTCTGATCCTACCCGAGCCGGAGCTATAGGGACAACGACCTCCTGAGGTGGCGTCACTGCCTACAGCCCAGCCCGGAAGAGGGCCAGGCTCTGGGTCCTTTTCTACCTTTGTGTCTAAGGTAGGAAAATCTGGGCATAGATGAGAAGCAGGGGCAGTTATCAGAGAGTACGTAAATGAATACATGGGCCATATAACGATGAAACGCTGTATACATGAAGACCCAGAGAGATGCACAGAGCAAGAGAAAGCATTGTCTCTTGGGTCAGTCACCCTAGATGCCTGAGTGGCCTTCCTCTGGGCGAGTTTCAAATACGATGGTGAGGGACTAGGTGAGTTGCCAGTGACCACTGGGTTTCTAGTGATGCTGGTGTCTTCCGAGTCGTGTCGTTTTCAACTGTAAGGACTCTGTGTGTGCTGTTTCGGCTTCGTCACAGTGGCTGGGCTTTAAACTACTAGCTGCCTGGCCACTCAGGCCATAGCTTGGGGGGGACTCTGTTCCCCCAGACAGTGGCTCTGTTGCTCGCTAAGGTAGCTTTAATTAAATCTCTATCGTTCTAATAAGAGGCTGGGGTGAAAACCTGCGAGCTCAGAGTTAGAGTAGCAGCTGGCTAACTCTCTCCTTGCTGGCATCCTCGGAAACTTCTTCCACACCACCCCAAGTAAAAATCCCACACTAAGCTCCTCCCAGCCTACTTCCTGTCAACTAGTTGCTAATCCCACCTCTCTGGGCTCAGATTAATTTTATTTAATTAACGCAAAGGCAATACATCTTTACGTAGTTAAACAAATGCAGCAAAAACAAATGTAACACATTTTTGCCTAGTTAAACAAATATTGCACAACATGTGCCTAAAGACAAAGAAATGGACTGTGATGTGATTTATAGCAAGAAGCATTGAGCCAGGCGGGGTGACACACACCTGTAATCCCAATACCCTGGAGGCTGAGGCAAGAGAATCATGAATTCAAGGCCAGCCTTAGCTACATAGAAAGTCAAGGCCAGTCTGAATTATACAAGACCCTGCCTCAAAAACAATAAATAAATTTAGAAGACATATATGTGTATATATAGTGATTTGAATAGAAACGGCCCCATAGACTCGTGTGTTTGAATGCTTGGCCCATAGGGAATGGCACTATTAGGAGATGTGGCCTTTTTGGAGGAAGTGTGTCACCGGGGTAAGGGAGTGGGCTTTGAGGTCTCATGTGCTCAAGCTTTACCCAGTGTGGCACACAGTCTCCTGCCTGTGGATCCAGATGTAGAACTCTGAGCTCCTTCTCCAACACCATGTCTGCCTGTGCCGCTGCCATGCTTCCTGTCATGATGATAATGGACTAGACCTCTGAAACTGTAAGCCAGCCCCAATTAAATGTTTCCCTTTTATAAGAATCTTAGCTCAGGTTTCTGTTGCTGTGAAGAGACACCATGATCACAGCACCTTAAAAAAAAGTTGAGCCTAGGCTGGGCAGTGATAGCACATGTCTTTAATGCCAGCACTGGGGAGGCAGAGGCAGGCGGATCTCTGAGTCTGAGGCCAGCCTGATCTACAGAGTGAGTTCCAGGACAGCCAGGGCTACACAGAGAGACCCTGTCTTGAAAACAAACAAAGAAACAAACAAAAAACAACAACAGGAAGGAAGGAAGGAAGGAAGGAAGGAAGGAAGGAAGGAAGGAAGGAAGGAAGGAAGGAAGGAAGGAAGGAAGGAAGGAGAAAGGAACAAATCATGAGTAGTTTGCTTACAACTTGGGTTCCTAGGGTGGTAGGCCTTCTTCTCTGAAAGCTGCTGCAGCCTTCCGGTTCAGAGTAGTGAGCTGGGTAAGCTCTGCACACTGTGAGGTCCACCCCAGGGAATGGTGGGGCTCAGCAGCTCGCTATCACTGCTGCTGATACATATGGCAACCAGTCTTAGGGCGCTCAGCATGGCCACCCCTCTTCTGAGTCTGGTTTTCATTGCTATGGATCCCTTAGGCAGGACTGTTGTTGCTCCTTTGAAGGGTCAGTCCCGGGCAGTGTGTGTTCATGGTCAGTCTGAATTGCGGATGATCCTGGTGACATCTCAGAAAGCCACCTCTGCCCGTTCTTCCCACTGTTCCTTTAGAGATGGACAGTTCTCCAAGAGAGGGTTGCCCTTCATGCCTCGCTCAGCCACCGTGTCTACATGTCAGGGGCCCAGCAGCTCCTCGCAGTTCTGATGGACACTGCAAACCCAAATGCAGGACTTTGGCTTTGCCACAGCTTGGTGGTGCTCTCCCTGGTGACCAGAGCCAGCCTTCCACCTGAGGAGGAGGAGCTCCACAGCCTGCCTTTCTTAGGAAGAAGCCCTTCCACTCGACCCTGGGGCTCTCTCCTTGCCTGAGTCCCCTTCCTCCCTCCCTCGTCATCGTCATTGTCGTTGTCACTGTTGACACTGCCCAGAACACCTGTGCCTTGGGCAGCCACTCACTCCTTCCTACTGTCTCCCCAGCCCTCACTGTTTCCATTCTGCCTTTCCCAACCATAGGATGGGGCTATCCTTTGCTCTTTCTCTGCCCTGGGAGCTGGTCACTTGCCCCACCGTCATCCCCACTGCTCGCTGCCTCTGTCTCTTTGGTCCCACAGGTACACAGGTCTCCCACTAGCTCCCACCCCTGCATTCCTGAGTACAGCTCCTCCCCCCAAGCAGGCTTCTGCCCTTCATTGCTCCTGGCTCAGGGCTCCTGAATGCTCGCGCTCTCTCTCTCTCTGTCTGTCTGTCTCTGTCTGTCTGTCTCCCTCCCTCCCCTCTCTCTCTCCCTATTCTAGGATCTCCTCCTCTCTATTCTCCTCGCTTTTGGGGTGACTGTCTGCCCCCCAACCTTCCCGCTCTCCTCTGGTCAGCTCCCTCCTTGAGATTTCTTCTTCTTCTTCCCTGGCCTGGGTCTTACTGCTGAGGCCTTGCCTGGGGTCGGCTGGTTCTCGGCCCCAGCTGTCTTCCTAGTCCTTCCCTTCGGCTCCTGTCCCTCTCCTTAGCCTTCACTTGTCCTGACAGAGCCCCCCTTCTCCTCACTGCTCCCCTCCGAACCAGCTTTGCTGCCAGGTCCCTCTGCTCTTCTTCGCTGATGCTTTCAACTGCCTTATTGATCTTATTTTTTTCTTTTGGTTTCCTCTGTGTAGCTCTAGCTGTCCTAGAACTCACTCTATGTATCAGGCTGGCCTGGAACTCAAGAGATCCACCTGTTAGGCAGAAACAGGCATCTCAAGTGCTGAGATTAAAGGCATGCACCACCAAACCCAGCTCTTTATTTATTATTATTATTATTATTATTATTAATTAGTTTGGTTATTTGAGACAGGATTTCTCTGTGTAGCCCTGGCTGTCCTAGAACTTGCTATGTAGATCAGGCTAGCCTCAAACTCACAGAGATCCATCTGCTTCTGTCCCCAGAGTGCTGGGTTTAAAGGCATGTGAGGTCATATACCTGGGCGCAACTCTTCCTGAAGTTTGCCTTGAGCTTTCTTCTTCCATTTTTAGTCATCCTCTGGTTTGCTGGGGTTCCAGGCAGTCTGCACCAGAGGCTGCAATTCCAGACTCAGACTGAATTGAAGTGAAACTTTTTCCCCAACGTATTTTTATTAATTTTGGGGAGGTTTTGTATAAATGCATCTCAATCGCACTCGCTTCCCAGTCCTCTCAGGTCCACCTCCCACCCTTGCACACACACACGCCCCAAAACCCACCAAGTCCAATTTGTGTTGCCCATACACTCACTGGACCTTGGTCAAACTCCCAGTGGCCAACCCCTTAAAGAAACCTGGGGCCGGGCGGTGGCGGTGCACGCCTTTAATCCCAGCACTCAGGAGGCAGAGCCAGGCACATCTCTGTGAGTTTGAGGCCAGCCTGGGCTACAGGACAAGCACCGAAGCTACACAGAGAAACCCTGTCTCGAAAAAAAAAAAAAAAAGAAAAAAAAAGAAAAAGGAAAAGGAAAAGGAAACTGGGCACCCTTCCCCCCACTGCCATAGCCATTCACTGTGAAGAGCTACACTTCAGCGTCTTTATCACGTTTATTTTTGGATTTTTATTTGTTTTTATTTTATGTGCATTGTTGTTTTGCCTGTATGTCTGTCTGTGTGAGGGTGTCAGATCCCTGGAACTGGGGTTACAGGTGGTTGTGAGCTGCCATGTGGATGCGGGGGATTGAACCTGGAGTCCTCTGGAAGACTAGTCAGTGCTCTTAACCACTGAGTTATCTCTCCAGCCCCTTTATCACAGTGTTTAAGGACTCTCTTTAACAGCTTCCTGTCTGGACTGTTTCTTGGGGGGGGGGGAGGAGGGTTGTCACAGAAGCTCTCCAGTGTCTCTCATTCTCAGTTATGAGTCTTCAGTTATTGCCACCATTGTAAAAGAAGTTTCCTTGCTCTTATCAGCCGGTGGCAGCATGGACCATGGATTTCAGCATGGTTTCCTGGCTTCCTGCGACAGCTCAGATCACGGACATCAACCTGGTCCGTTGTGTTGTATGCCTCCCCCTACCCCTCTCCCCCACCCCTCTTCCCTCTCCCCCCACCCCCACCCGCAGCATGGACCGTGGACATCAACATGGCCTCCAGTGGCAGCACAGACCACAGATCGAGGAGACTTGATCCAGCAAATGAACCATTCTTCTTCTCAGATATCTTGTTGCTCGGAGTCAGGGTGATTGTGGGGCTGGGGAGCTTGACGGGGGGGGGGGGGGGGGGGGGCAGGGCCCGTTTGAGCTCCACCCTGCGCTCGGTGCCCGCCATCCACCAGCACAGCGTCATGGCCCAGCAGGCCGAGCAGTGTCACACGACTCCACCGTGGGTTGAGCGGCTGCTCTGGCCTAGCGGGCAGCAGGAGGGTGAGGCAGGCCGGTGGTGGCCCGAGCCGGTGGTGGCCCGAGCCGGTGGTGGCCCGGACCAGAGGACTGGCCCTAGCCTGCTCTTTCCGCCAGGCCCATCTCGTCACCCCGCACCCCCGCCCTTCTCTAGCTCGGCTCCTCTCCGCTGAGAGCGCTGCTCCCTTCTGCCACCGTCTTCCTCCAGTTCTGTGAAACCACTTTTTAGAAAGCATCATCCCATAAGACCTGCCTTTTTTTTTTTTTTCCAGTTGTTCCAGAGATATTGTGTGCTCTGCAGGCTCATCCTTCACTCCTACATCTCCCCGGTGAAGCCGCCATGGGTCTCTCAGGCTCCTCAGAGAAGCCTCGCAGCCCCGAGGGTGCTGATGGCCGCCACCACCTTGAATCTCCTTTTGCTAGTGGACGTCTTGAATAATCACTTTCGTCACTTTAAAGGTGGAAAGTTATTTGTTTTAAAGAAGTCTGGCTTTTCTTCCCTCATACAAGTATCCAATATGTGAAGTGTGAGAACAGTCCCACAGAGGTTGTGCCAGGCCCTAACCCCTCAGCAAGAAACCCCGCCGCCGCCGGTCGCACCAGGCTCATGGCCACATCCGCATCTTCAGCAGCTCCTCCAACGACTGCTTCAGTGCCTGCCTCCCCTCAGGTTAGGGGTGGATGTGAACTTCTGCTGCAGTCAGTGAGGCCACAGGAGAAGCTGGCCTGAATCCCAGCATCTCCTTCTGGTGACCCTTGCACCTTCTTCTGGAGTCTTTGTTAAGGGGGAAGGTAGGGAGCCCTTCTCAGGTTCTGTGGGCCATCTTATCAACCGTGAAGCCAGTGTGGTGGCTGCCCCTGCACATAGCCAGTTGATTAGGAGTACAGGTGACAGCCTAGAACTTAGGACTGGCTTGGGAACGGGAGGGCAGCCTTGTGACTGAGCCCTTAGCCTCTGCAGGCTGCACTGTGTCTGGATTGTCAGAAGTGAGCTGAGTCAGCTGACCTCCAGTCAGTCAGCATACACAGCTAAGGATTACAGAGGGCAGGAGACTCCCCACAGCTGGACTGCGATGACAGAAACCTGTTTCCCTGGCATCTAGCGCCGATGAGCTCCGTGAGCTCTCATCCCAGACAAATTCTGTCCTGTCTTTCCTCAGACCCCACTGGGCCACCATGCCCAAGTTCCCAGCGGCCTGTGCAGCCGGGTCTGACTCTGTCAGCTCCTCTGGTAAAGCGCCTCTTGTTTTCACCCAGGACTCCAGAGAACTACGGGCTGGTTTGCTTAGGTACATGACTCCAAGCTTCTGTCTCCTGGCTGTTCTGCCCCAGGGAATATCACCAGAGCCTAAGCCCACTGTGGTGCAGGGGTGTAGATGTGAGTCACCTCCTCTGACAGGCTGTGTGCCTCAGCGCTCCGTGGAGACCCTCTGCCCTTAGCTGTCCTCCTCGGGCGCAGACACGTGCTCCAGAACAGCTTGGCCAAAGCCACTGCATTTGTCTTCTGTGGCTGTAGAGATAAGCCTCCACCAACAGCACAAACTTAGGCTCCATCGTGAAGGCCAGATGTGTGAAACAGGCTTCGCTAAGCTTTGCCAAGTCTCCATTCATGGAGAATCCCTTCCCCTCTCTGCCTTCTCCAAATTCAAAAGAGCACTTCCATCTTTTGCTTTGTGGCCCCTTCCTCCATCTTCAAAGCCAGAATCTTCAAATCTCTGACTCCAACCCCTGCTTCTGCTTCAAAGGACCCTGGTGACTACATTGGGCCCACCCAGTGCACGACACCAAGGGTGTCTTTTTATCTCAAGCCTGTCTCATAGCAACCTTGATTTTAGCTGCAATCTCTGTCCCCTGCCACCTTTCATAGGACACTCACAGACTTCAGGAATTAGGACAGAGACACCTGCAGGGCTGTTATTCTGCCTTAGACAGTGAAGGGCAGTCATAACCTTAGCACTGTGGAAGGAAGGAGGGAGGGAAGGAAGGAAGGAAGGAGGGAAGGAGGAGGGAGGGAGGGAGGGAGGGAGGGAGGGAGGGAGGGAGGGAGGGAGGGCAGACAGGCAGCTGGGGGAAAGGGTAAGGTCCAGGCGGCAACTGGCAGAGTTGATGTAATCACCTGGATTCAAGTGCATCTGCCACGCACAGCTGAATGAGTTGCTTCCCTTATTTGAGCCTCAGTCTCATTTTATGTGGTTTGGTCTGGTTGGTTTCTTGAGAGCAGCCCAGGCTGGTCTTGAACTCGCAACAGTTCTCCTACTTCAGCCTCCACGCAAAGGGACTTGATAGATATTAACACAATGAGGAAGTGTCCTATGAAATCATGTGGAGAGCTTTAAAAATATCCAGCTACAGCTCCCACCCCACCTCAGCTGCATCATTCTCCATCCAAGGGAGAGCCAGCCACTGATACATTGAAGACATTGCCAGGGATTATAAGCATAAGATGCCATGTTCTGCTCAATCTCCTCATTGGAAAAATAGAAGATAATATGTCTGAACAACAGAATACCACTCAGTGATGAAAAATAGTAGGCTGTGGAAATACCACATCAACATGGGTAAAACTCAAAATTATAGTGAGTGAAGCCAGATCAGGAAAATGCACTTGCGGCAGGCTTCTGTTTATATACACTTCTAGAAATTGCAAACCATTTTATCGTGATGGAAAGTAAATCAGTGATTCCATGTGGCCAGAAGGAAGGATTCCAAAGCACACAAAGATGCTCAAAGTGTGATGGAGCCGCTGACTGCTGTGGGATGTTGGTAAGCTCGTCATCTATAAAATCATCTGTAGGTCCAATGTACCAGAGTACAGTTCATTTTATGTGAATAAATATCTGTGGCATGCTCACCCATAAATGGGACATGTATACAACACCCCCCTTCTCTAAGGTTGGGGGACATCATGGCAGACGAGAGAAGAAAGATTGTAAGAACCAGAGATGGAAGAGGACTGGGGAACCAGTGTCTTCCAGGACATGACAGGACCACACTCATGAACTCACAGTGCTGTGCCTAAATAAGATCAAGTCAGTCAGCATTCCGGTGTAGAGGAGGGGAGGTCTCCCGGGCCCTCCCCCTAACTAAGGAGCTATTGATAGCCAGTGGCTGCTGAGGATGGAGAGTCAGTTTTACTTAAAGGTGTGCCCCTAGTGCGCTGACCACACTCCAGGACATGGCTCCACACCCATGACTGTATGGGCAGGCATAAATTAGACTTGGTGGCTGTAAAAAACAAAAACAAAAAAAAAGAAAACCATGAAGTTAGAGGGGACTGGGAGTGATCTGAAGAGTCAGGGTGGATATAATCAAAATACATTGTATACGTGTATGAAAGTCTCAAAGAATTAATTAAAACATATTGAAAATAAACTACATGCTTTACACACACACAGTTCATTGTGTATCCTGTGACTGAATGCTGCTCACTGTAAACTGTTTATGTCTTCATAAAACTTATAATTAGAGCTGATTATAGTTTCTTCCTCATAGGGTGATGGTATAATTGAAAAACCTCAGGACAACATCTGGCACGTAATCACTCCTGAGATATCTAGCAGAGTCAGGTGTGGTGTTACAGGCCTGTAATCCCAGCCCTCAGGAGGCTAAAACCGGCGGACTGTGAGTTCAAAGGCAGCCTGGGTTACAGAGAGAGTCCTTGTCTCGAAAAAAGAAAAAAGAAAAAAAAAGGTATGTGGGAGAAGTTGGGAGAGAAAGTGTTCTTAGTAATACTGTCACTGGGGCTGGAGAGCTCTGGTCCTTCCCTGGCTCAAAGCACAATTGCCCTGCCCTCCCTGACCAGATCTGAGGCTTTGTGCTAGAGTAAGGGTGTGGCTGGCCGATTTTAAAGCTCTCCAGTGATTGAATGGATTTGAGTAAACTGGGACTCTTCCTCACCACGTCAATAGCCAGCAAGTCCCTCGTGTGGAAACTATGCTAGGACATTCCAGAGAGTTCTGTCTCACAGGCCAGAGCTCATTTGTTCATTCATCAAGTATAACCCATTCCATTGTGCAGGCCTGACCAGATGCTGGGATCCAGGACAGATCCAGGCTTCTGCCTCCTGGAAGCTAACCTGTGAAGAGAGACAAACAGACCTGCTATGAGGCCCGTGGCTAAGAAGCTGCAGCCCAGGAGGAATCCAGGAGCATGTCACAGAAAGCAGAGACAGACATCTTCTTCAGGAATGTGTAGGCGTACGCTGTTCAAGGAAAGGCAAAGCTATGTAACCAACTATTCCAAACTGGCATCTTAAGGGAATAGTTTACTGCGTGTAGAGTCTGCAGGTCGGGAGTGTAGTGGGCAGGGTGGAAGCACCTGGCCTCCTCCTTAGTGTTTGTGCCTCTGCGGGAGTCTCATTTCACAGACCAGCATGACTCGGAGACTCGCCGACCATGGACCAGAGTGGATTGTCTGTGTGGAGTGCTGAGCTTCCTCACAGCCATGGTGGCCTTGGGTAAAGCCAGGGTGATGAACCCATGTAGTTTCCCACAGTATCATATTGGCTGAGGGAGTCTGAAGACCACCCTTCCAATTCTATGACATCTGTAACGGATAGTATTTTCAACCAGACAGGATCTGGAGTCGCTTACAAAACAGAACTCTGGCCCTGTCTGTGAGGGGGTTTCTAGATTTGGTGAAGTGAAAAACCCACCTTAAATGTAGGTGGCACCATCCCATGGCCCAGGGTCCTGGACTGAATAAAAAGGAGAAGGGTGCTGAGCTGGTGCTGAGTTGGTACGTTCATCTTGCTTCCTGACCACAGATGCGGTGTGAGCAGCCACCTCGTGCTCTTGCTACTCGCCTTCCCCATCGTGATGGGGCAGCGTCTTTCCCACCACGATGACCTGTACCCTCAAACCGTGCACCAAAACAAGCCCCTCCCTCCCTAAATTGCTTTAATCTGGTGTTTGTTCATCCTCTTGGCTGAAGAGGCCAGACGTTGGGTATGGTGCACCGGGGCTCTCCGGGGCTCTCCGTGGGAGTGCTGGTGCATTTGGAGACTGAGGTGAGGGTGACGGCATCTCCTCTGTGCTGGTTATTCCTGTGCACCAGACGCCACGTTCAGTTCTCCTGTGCGTTAATGAACCAACTCACTAAGTCTCTTAGCGCAATCAGGGTCTGGACTGGGTGTTTCCAGATTCTTGACGTCTTGTTCAAGACAGAAATAAAAGTGCAAAGAGATCGTGAAGTAGCACAAGCACTTTATTTAAAACAAAGCAATCAGAACAGATCAGATGGCCAGGAGTGACAGCAGTCCACAGGGTACTGAAAAGTCCTGATCAGTGTTTGGAACTTCCTTTCATGGGGCTCAACAGAAGGAGGCGTAGCTTGGGTGGATCTCTACTTTGATCGACAGATAAGTAACCATTTCCCCACTGTACATGTCCCTTCCCATAATACAGCTGACTTCAGTCATACTCATGCCTACTGATGCACAAGCCTAAGATAGGCAATTCTCCCTACAAATTCACTGAGGAACACAGTTTCCACCCTAAAACAGTCTAGGCAGATTGGCCCTCTTTTCTTCATAATAGATGCGTTGAGAGCGTTTGAATAGGAAGTGTCCAAGTTTGATGTTTGCTAGGGGAAGGAAACGTGTCTTTCATTGTTCCAAGTGGGGTGTGCAGCTTTATGAAGGTGGGGGCCACAGGTTGCTAAAAGTTGCTAGGGGCATTGTTTAGAGAGGGGTGTGTGTCCATATTGTGTGCAGGTAAGAGTTCCAGGTGCCAAGTGCACTATCAGAAGAGGTGTCTGTGCATAGCCCAATCTAGGTAGAGTCTAGGCTGCTAAGCTGTGGCCTCTGCTTGCCTGCCTCAAATCTTCAATGTCTCAAGGAATGTAGGGAACTTGTAGAAAGTTGGGGAGCTGGTAAACAGGAGAGATGAGGTCTGAGCCCAGATAGCCTGACTCCCCAGCCCCGGCAGCAGCCACTGCTCTACAATGGCCTCTTCAGTAGAGGCAAGTGTAGTTGGCTGTGCTCTAGCTATGGGGAGGGGAGGAGCCAGGACCGAGAGGCCTTGAACACACGTGGAAGAGTCCTTAGTTCCTGCTGAGTATGGTGGGGATCTGTGGAGAGGTCTAGAGCCAGAAAGCAGCGTGGTCCCACTTCCTCCAAGCTAGGCAAGGCCTGGGAGCCATGGCGCAAGGAGATGGGGCAGCCCAGAGAGAAGATAGGAAGTACTGGTCATTACAAAGCTCCTCATCCCTGAAATATTCTGATTTTGAAGACTGTTCTTGTAATATGTATGAAAAAACTAAAAAATTTTAGGTAGTATGTCACATTAACAAATTTGATTTAAATATAAAGTATAATATGTAAACTTTTTTTTTTTTGTTTTTGAGACAGGGCTTTTCTGTGTAGTTTTGGTGCCTGTCCTAGATCACGCTCTGTAGACCAGGCTGGCCTTGAACTCACAGAGATCTGCCTGCCTCTACTTCCCGAGTGCTGGGATTAAAGGGGTGTGCCACCACCGCCTGGCATAAACATTTATATATTATGCATCATATAGTGGAATAATAGAAACATGTAGCATAAATATACAAGTGATGTATACTACTTGATAATATAAACATATTACAGGGAACCATGGAGTTGGCTTGGCTTAGCTGCCATGAGAGGTACATGTCAGGTTAGAGTCCATGGCTCCTGGGCCCGTGTTCCTTCCAGTTCCTGAGAGACCGATGCACTCCCTCAGGCCGTGACGTGTTCAGGCTGCTTTGTGTTTCTCTGTATGTTCCCTTAGAAGTCAAGGAAGCAGGAAGGCTTGACAGGACAATTGGTCTTAGACATTAATCTTGTGTACCCTGTATGACTTGCAAACTTTGTTGTACCCTAGCAACTACAACTGTATTGATCCTGGCAATTATCATTATATCCTGTTCTGATAAAGGTATAAAATGTCTGATTGCTCTCAATAAAACTGCCACAGCCTCCGCTGTGCTGTGGCCCCTCCGACTGGCCTGATTTCATTCCTCGAGGCCATATCAGGTGAGCTTGGTCTGGCAAGCAAGAGTGGGCGCTTATAACATATAATTTGAAGGCTGCTGGGTACTGAACCTTGCTAAGTATGTGCTCTGCCCCTGGACCGATCGCCTAGTCCCATGGGTAGCTAGCACAGTGTTGAGGATGGTGCTCTGGATTCCAAGTGCGATATTAGATTAGATGAGACTGAAGACAAGGAGCTGCCACTGGGAAAGAGGATGGTACCCACTCAGGGGATGCTGATGTGGGAGGCCTAGCGGAAGTGACCCAGGGGCACTGACTGAGGCTAAAGGCTTGAGAGCAGGAAAGAAGGACTGACGCTCTCTAGGAGAAATGGGGAGGGTTTCCTCGCACAGTCCTTCTTCAGTATCCAAGAGGAGCAGGCTCCAAGATGCCCACGGATCTCCAGATGCTCAAGTCCCTTCACCAAGTCGCATGGTTGCATGCAGGCTAAGCACATGTTCCCGTTTACTATGACATCTCTAGATTACTCATAAAACCCAATACAATGTAAAGGCTGTAAACTATTTATCATGCTTTATATTATCATGTTACTTTAGTATCACTATGAAAAAAAAAAAAAAACAACTGGCAGAAACAACTGAGGAAAGGGTTATCTTGGCTGCTGGTTTCAACCCATCATGGGAGACAGGGGACCATGGCTGAGCAGCTCAGTCTAGGGCAGCAGGAGCATGGGTAAAGGTCATTCACATGGTGTTGGACCAGGATGTGGCTGTGACCCAAACTAGGCGCTGGGCTATAACTTCAAAGGCCTTCCCCTACTAACCCACTTCCACCAGTGGGAGCAAACCTCTTAAAGGGTCCACAACCTCCCAAAACAGTGCCACCATCCAGGGAGCAAGCACTCAAAAGATGAGCAGGTGGAAGACACAGCAGATTCACACCGTAAAAAATATCTGCATAGTATTTTATGGTTGTATTGTTATTTTAATTTTAATCTACATTTATTTAATTATTTACTTGTTTGTTTGTTTGTTTTGAGACAGGGTCTCACTATGTAGCCCTTGGTTGGCCTGGAAATCACTATGTAGACCAGTCTGGCCTTGAACACCTGTCTCTGTCTCCTGAGTGCCGGGATTAAAGGTGTGTGCCACCACACCCAGTCTTATTTTTAATTTTTTTAAAGATTTATTTATTTATTTATACAGAAGAGGGCACCAAATCTCATTATAGATGGTTGTGAGCCACCATGTGGTTGCTGGTAATTGAACTCAGGACCTCTGGAAGAGCAGTTGGTGCTCTTAACCTCTGAGCCATCTCTCCAGCCCCTATTTTTATTTTTTTAAAAATATTTTCAAACCAGGGTGCATGAATCTGTGGGTGGAAACTGCAAACACAGAGGGCTGTCTGTCTGTCTGTCCTTCTGGGAACTTGGAAAAGAGTCACCTCTCCGTGGATCAAGACTGTCCATGGCAGGCTTGGGAAGCCATTGCCCAGTGCTTGTGGGAGGGGGTTCCTTGAGCTTATTCTGCCCAGACAAGGTTCCTTTCCAGAGGTGTTTCAGTATTCTCTTCTCTTTCCATGCTGCGGTGGTGGAGAAAAGGACACACAGAAGCCCACCTCTCCACACACACTCGACAAAACACTCACCAACGCTCTCAGGTAGGGGCCTCCTCTCAGGACCCACTCTTCCTGAGTGATTTCAATGATGGCGACTTCAAGGGGAGGCAAGATTCCTTAAAAACCCCACATAGCATCCATGTGGGACCAACTCTGCTTCCCTGGGTTCTCAAAGCCCAATTTAATCCAAGCTTATTAACACATAACATTTTAATTTGCCTTTCAATATGTTCCACACTGTATAAGCGTAACAAATTTAATAATTTCAGAAGTAAGGATTTCATATGTTAATTACAATGTTCTATTTCTTTGTGAAGCTCAAACCAGTTGGGGTAACCCCTGTGGAAAAGAGATTGGTGGAAAGAGAGTTTCTGGTGTCCCCATGCACCCCCACACCTCCAAAATGCTGTTTTGAAAGCAATTGAGAGGGGGAAAAATGGGTTTCTTTGGCGCAGAGAATGAGCTAGAATCTGATGTTCTCCAGTGGGGAGATGTTCTCCTTTGGGGAACTCTATCAGAGGCTAAGACCCAGGTCCCATGCTAAGTTATCTACTTGATTCCAGGACCTACCAGAAAGGGAAGAGGGGAAGACGCCAGCAGACAGGCAGGGAAGGCAGCCAGTCAGAGCTTGAGCCGCCAAGCTTGCTGCCACTGAGGGCCACTGGGGAGACTGGGAGCCAGGAAAGAACACGCCCACTTCATAGGTACCACTCCAGGAAGGAGGAATTTTGATGTTGACCTTCCAGCCTCTTCAACCACCCACTTCAGGCTGTTTGTAGAGAAGGCCCAGTCTGCTTTGTGGATGGCAAAATAGACCCCAGGGCCTAGGGGAAGCCCATACCTAGGCCAGAGATGAGGGGCTGGCAGCCGGAAGTCAGGTAGTGTGCCCTGCTAGGTCGGGCAGGAACAGGACAGCAGGCAGTCTTAAGATTTCAGTGAGGACCCCAGCATACAAACAGTTCCCTAGCACGGGGTGAACTAGCGGCTACGTTTGCTGGAGACTCTGAGCCTCCACCTAGGCTATCCAGCAAATGATCGAAGTATGTATAATACCCCAGCCCTGCTTATGTCTGGACACTCACCCATGGACAAGGCTCTGTTTTGTCTGTACTTATGGACAGCATGCTGGCTCAGTGTCCCCAGAGGTGGCACATAGTGGTCATCTCAGTGGTCACAGACATGCTTTCATTTTTAATTTTGTCCTTTGTTATTTATATGTGACTATTAATTTATTTTTATTTATTTATTTTTTGTTTTGTTTTGTTTTTCAAGACAAGATTTCTCTGTGTAGCCCTGGCTATCCTGAAATGATCTCTGTAGACCAGGCTGGCTTCAAACTCACAGAGCTCCACCTGCCTCTCTGCCTCCTCAGTGATGGGATTAAAGGCGAGCCAAGTCCAGCTCTTATATGATATGTTTATCTTAAATTTTTTTGCATTTATTTGTGTGTGTGTGTGTGTGTGTGTGTGTATGTGTGTGTGTGCCTGCGCGCGCGTACCATGGCCTGCATATTGAGATCAGATAACAACTTGTGGTAACTGGTTCTCTCCTCCTATTATGTGGAAACCAAGGATCAAATTCAGCTATTCAAGATTGGCAGTAAGTGTGCACATGCACGAGAGAGAGAGAGAGAGAGAGAGAGAGAGAGAGAGAGAGAGAGAGAGAGAATACAAATATATATTGGTGGGGCTGGAGAGATGGCTCATCAGTTAAAAGCACATGCTATTCTTGCAGAGGACCTGAGTTTGGTCCCCAGTGCCAATGCTAGATGGTTCCTAACCATCTGTAACACCAGCTCCATGGTGATCCAAGGCATCTGGCCTCTGAGAGCATCTGCATGCTCGTGTGCACACTCATACACAGACACAGATACACATATTTAAAAAAACAATAAAAACAAATATTTTAAAAATGGATGAGGGAACCAGGCAGTGGTGGCACATACCTTTAATCCCAGCACTTGGGAGGCAGATGCAGGTGGATCTCTGTGAGTTCGAGGCCAGCCTGGTCTACAGAGTGAGTTCCAGGACAGCCAGGGCTGTTACACAGAGAAACTCTGTCTCGGAAAATCAAAAAAAAAAAAAAAAAAAGGACTGTAGGACTTTGTCTAGCATGGTATAAGGTCCTGTTCCTGCCCCAGCACCAAAAGATAAATAAACGGTTATATGGTAAGTTTAATGTCATGCTCATTGTAACACAATAAAAACATAAGCATATGAAAATATTGATTTCCATCAAAAATATCAAACAGATAATTATACACCTGTGACACATGCCTATGACAGAGGATGTGGGAGGAACTGTCAGACAAGTGTAGAGGAAATGACAGGTGGCTGGCAAGCTGTTAGGGAGGCGTGCAAGCAGGTGCACGAGATTGAGGAGAAGAGGGAGGTGGAGGCCCTGCAGTCAGGCAGGGAAAGGCATGGACGTCTTGGGAGCACTGAAGACCGAGTGGGGTGCCAGCTTGTGGCAGGGGAACATCTTCGGGGCTCACAAAAGCCTTACAGCTTCCCAGATGACTTTACAGACCAAGTCCAGGGAACCAAGTACTGGGAGCCTGAAGTGTCCAGATCGGCACACTTTGGTGGTATGTACCAAGGGCAGGTGGCAAAGCATGAGTGACCGCGGCAGAATTCTAACTCAGCACCTGGCCAAGGCCATCTCCTCCTGATGTGAAGGGCAGACAAAGGAAAAGCATCATTTTTGTTTTGTTCTGTCTTTTCGAGACAGGGTTTCTCTGTGTAGCCCTGGCTGTCCTGAAACTCACTCTGTAAATCAGGCTGGCCTCGAACTCAGGGATCCACCTGCCTCTGCCTCCCGAGTGCTGGAATTAAGTGCATGTGCCACCTCCACCTGGCTTAAAAGCATCGTTTTAACAAGGGGGGGCACTTCACAGGTAGATGGGAGCACTGTTCCCTCTCCCCTCACTAACTCTGGTCCCCAACATGACCACCTCTCTGTACGGGGACATTCCAGTGCCCCAGGGTGTGCATTTTTTTCTCCATTGAATGTCTCCCTTCACACAAACCCAAACCACACCTCGTCCTTCCTCACAGCAGCATGCCGCATCGTTTTCGTGGTAGACACTGTGGCTGTGAGCATCCCCTAGGTGATATAACGACTGCCTCCTTTGGGAGGTCCTGCCCTGTCTCATCCTGCCTTCTGTGACTGTCACACTAGACCTTACCTACTTCCTGGCTCCTCATGACATGAAGCCCCACCTAGTAAGACTCAAGTCATTCTTGCTCATCACTGTATGCCCGGTGGGAAACAGCCACCAGAGGTGCATGGGGCAGGGGGCTGCTCTGAAATACACTTCAGGGCCAGCCTTCAGTCTCTGCCATCCTATGCCAGCCCCACCCCCTTCCTCCTTTCTTTTCCTTTTTCTTTTCTTTCTTTCTTTCTTTCTTTTTTTTTTTTTTTTTTTTGGTTTTTCGAGACAGGGTTTCTCTGTGTAACTTTGCACCTTTCCTGGAACTCACTTGGTAGCCCAGGCTGGCCTCAAACCCACAGAGATCCGCCTGGCTCTGCCTCCCGAGTGCTGGGATTAAAGGTGTGCGCTGCTGCTGCTGCTGCCGCCACCGACACCCGCTTCCCTTCCTCCTTTCTTTTGCCCCACCTCCTTTTCTTCTGTTGGCTTTGGACTCCTGGACTTAGAGGATCCTCGTTCCTTCCCTTCTGGAGTAGCTGGGTTATAGCTCTGGGCTGTCCCTTCCCTTTCTCCCATCTTTTAAAGAAGGCTGCTCTTGGTTGGCTCAGTGGTTAAGACACTGACTGCTCTTCCATAGGACCTGGGTTCACTTTCCAGAACTCACCTAGTGACTCATAACCATCTATAACTCCAGTTCCAGGAGATCTGACGTCCCCCTCTGGCTTCTGTGCAGACAAAACACTCATAAAATAAAAAGAATAAAAATTTGTGTGTACACACACACACACACACACACACACACACACACACACACACACACACACATTTTTCTACACCCCAAATGAAGGCTGTTCTGGCTAGCCTAATTTAACAGATGAAGCGATAGGCCCGGGTCCAGGCTTGCTGATGCAGATATTGTAGGGACTCCTGTATCCCCTTTCTCAGCTCTTCCAGTGCCTGAAGGACAGACAGCCAACTGCCAGCCTCTCTACCTTTGTGTCTGAGGACTTTCTCTGGTCATCAAAGCTGACTGCTCACATGGATGGTGGGCCTGAGTGCTGTGGCATTATCATCCCTGTAAGTAGCCCTCAACCAGTGGTGACAAGACCCAACTCCCTGCTCCTTGTGGCTACACTGTATATGACTCCCCAGAATCCCCAGTGGGGAGACCTCCAGGTACCTAGGGTAACTTCACTCTGTACTGGCTCTTTTCTGTCCTTGACCCCATCTCACCCCACCCCCATTCCCTGCTAGAGTAGTTCTGTAGGGTCAGAGTACATATCTACACACCTGCGTCAGTATCCACCTTCTGCCTCAATGTCCCTGGGGTCATTAAATGACCCTCCAGCCAGACTCAGTTTTCAGCCTTGGAAGACCAGTATCTGGGGTTAAAATGGTAAGCAAATGAAAGAGACTTTTTAAAAACATATTTTATGTGTCTGCATGTCTTGCCTGCATGTATGTACCCATATGTGTATCTGGTGCCCAAGAAAGTCAGAAGACCAGAAGAGGGGGTTAGAGCCCCTGGAACGACAGTTTCAAATGCTTGTAAACCACTGTGAGGGGGCTGGGAATCGAACACAGGTCCTCTGTTAGAGCAGTTAGTGCTCCAGCAGCTCCAGCCATCTCTCCATCCCTGCAAGAGACTTCCTGCAGCCTCATCTGCAGGGAGCAGAGGCTCAGTGCCCCTCCCCCTCCCCGACTCCAATGGTCTCTGCCCCCCATCAGGCCTAAGTAGATCAGCTCCTTGGAAATCCCAGCTACTTCTTCAGCCCTAGTGACGAGAGGCAGGGCCACCCGATGACACCAGAGTTCATTTCTTGGAAGGGATTTGTACCAGCAAGGACATAACTTGGCCACAGCTCCCCCCTGCACCGCTCTGCTCCAGCCGAGCCCCTCCTTTGCCCTGCACACCGAGGGGGAAGCCTGCCTCCCTGCCCCTGCTTTGGGCTTGGGTCCAGCTATGTGGCTGTGGTGCTCACCTGCCCTTGACCTTGCCTCAGAGTTGAACTGTTGTCCATGCTCGCTCTGCACGTTCCAGAAAGCAGAATTTTGAAAACAACAACTGCCTTCACCCTCTTCCATGCCTGTAGTGGCTGCAAGCGGACAGTTGAAACAGCAGTGAACGCCTTTGCAGACTTTTCCAACAGCCATGCTCAGAGTCCCTTGAAGATGGACATGGCATCCTAGCCTGCTCTTTACCCTGAAGGGGCCTCAGGTTCCCCAGGGAACCCTGGTTTGTCTTCTACCCCAGCTCCACAAGCCCCGTGTTCTCCAGATGCAGGGTTCTCACCTCAGTCCTCTGCTGAGACTTTCTTTGCTTAGCTTCTGACAATCAGAGTACAAGTCAGCAAGGGTCCATTGCTCTGTCCATTGCACAATGGGGCAGTCTGACCTCATCTTTCACATGCTCCCTGACTGACGTGCACCTTGTCTTTCTGTTCTGGAGATCCACCTGCAGCTCCTGCCTCGGGGCTTTAACTCCTGCATGATCTGGGTTCTGGTTGTGGACCTCCAGGGCAAGTCCCTACCTCCTCCCCAGGCTCACCTCCCCTCTTCTGCCAGATCTTGCTGGTTTGCTAGTCACAGCCATTCTGCTCACAGAAGACAGTCCCCTGCTTGTTAGCTATCTCCTCTCTGGGACCAGAAACTTCCTCCTTTTTATTCTGTCCTATTCCCAGAACCTAGCACAGATTCTGAGTAATTATTCAGTAAATAAGCAGAGAAAGGACGTGTGGATGAATGAGTGACTGCATCCACACTGCCCAGGAGGGAGGACCAGACTGACAGCCCAGAGAGGCTCCTCTGGGCTTCCCCAGGAGAGAAGTCTCCCTTCCACTGGAAATCGGATCACTAAGTATAATAGAAGACACTCGCTTACTGTTCCCTGGTCTTGTGCCAGCTCAACCACCCAAATACTCCATTTTCCACCCAGTCCTCTCAAAGGCCCAGAGGAGCCCACAGAACCTTGGGGAAAGCATCTCTGATCTCCAGGTGGGGGGCCTGGCAACCAGGCTCTGAGCACCCCGATCTTCAGGGATTTCTTGAGGCTCTTCCTGGTCCCTTGAGTCTTGGTGGCTTCTGCTCAGCAACCCAGGCCCCAGGTGGAGGGAGCAGGTCCCTGTGGGAAGAGACTGGAAAGTAAGACTCTGGGGTCAGGGCCTCCTGGGAAGAGGACTTGCGGGTAGAGGGATCCACTGGGAGTCACCCAGCTCCAATCACCCACAGCCCCCTCCCAGGGTGATGCCTCCATGGGAGCCCAGCCCAGGGACACAGTAGGCCATGTCCTTGGAGGATGCCTCAGGACATTGGCAAATGGCTTGGAAAAGTTTGGCAATACTCTGTGTCTCCCCAGGGTGCTCCTGGACTCCGGCTGCTCCAAGGAGGACATGGATCCCAAGAAGCCGAGTCCCAGGCTGTCCTCATTCTTTCCGAGGTGGGTCTCAGGGGCCAGGCAGTCCCGGAGTGTCCAAGTCTAGGCCTATGACACTTATAACCTCATCGGGTTCAGGCCTGCTGTCCGGCTCCACTGTCCCCTACCTGCCACAGCAGCATCCTGTCAGCGATCAAGCCTGGCTTGGCAGGTTCCATGTGTGCTCCTAGCCTAGACCTTTCACCCCAGGCAACCCTGGGTCGACTCCCATGTAGACCAGAAAGGCCTCCTTTAGTACACGTGTTGTAACATGCCTTTAATTGTCCTGTTCTCCCAGACAAGCTCCAACATACATGAAGCAGAAAGACAAAGGCAAGTATGGCTTATGCACCTGCATTTATTTTATTTCTCAAATACTATTTTAAATTCGTTCTTTGTAAATTTCAAACATTATACAACATATTTTGATCACATCCACTACCCCCCTCCAATGCCCCTCCAGACTCCCCAATGCATCTCCCTTCTGACTTTATGTATTAATAATAATAATAATAATAATAATAATAATAATAATAATAAATCCTGAATCCATCTGTGCATGGATGTGGGGCCATCCACTGGGTTGTGGGCAGCCTACCAGTGGCCATACCCTCAAAGAAAAGATCCATCTGCATTTCTAATGAGCCACAAGGAAGACCTTTTGGAAGTGAACACTTGCACAGGGCTGTCCTAGACATGGACCTTCCCAAGGGGCCCTCCTGTCCCCTCTGGAAGCCATACCCAGGTACCAAGAAAGCACCACTCATGCCAGCTGGTGGAGGGCAGCTGTGGCTGCAGGTGGGAGCAGTGGCCGAGGTCACAGGGTCAGCCAGCTGCAGCACATGGCGTTCAGTAGCTTGAGCTCTCGGGTCGGGTCCTCAGTATAATTATAAATTATAAATTATACACAAAAGCACACGCCTTTGATCCTAGCACTTGGAAAGTAGAGGCAGGCAGATTCCTGAGTTCAAGGCAAGCCTGGTCTACAGAATGAGTTCCAGGATAGCCGGGGCTACACAGAGAAACCCTGTCTCTATTGATTAATTAATTAAAAAATAATGTAAAATAAATTTTATTTTAATTTTTATTTATTCAATTTTTATGTTCCTTTACTGGAGCAAGATCCCTTACATGGTGATGCTGTATCCAGGATTCCTAAACAGTCCTGGGTGGAAGTTCCATTCTCTCCATCTAAATAGACTTTGGTTACACTCTGCTTATTGGTAGAATAGTTCGTTTATAAAGTTTTATACATAAGAAAGCTGTGAATTAGACCAGGCTTTCCAGTAATCATCTCTGAAAAAGTGGCATTTAATCTTAGCTCGATTTTATAGTATTCAGAAGCCTGTGATCCTGTAGCTTCCCAAAACATTCTCTGCACAATGGCGCTGAGTGGCCAGTCCTCACCCAGAGCTGAGCAGAGGGGCTCCTCACCCAGAGCTGAGCAGAGGGGGCTCCTCACCCAGAGCTGAGCAGAGGGGCTCCTCACCCAGAGCTGAGCAGAGGGGCTCCTCACCCAGAGCTGAGCAGAGGGGGCTCCTCACCCGGAGCTGAGCAGAACCAACTCCTCGTCCAGAGCTGAGCAGAACGGGCTCCTCTGCAAAGTGTGTATCAAAGAGCACAAAGCCAGAGGCTGGCTCAACTGCTAAGAGCATGTATTGCTCTTGCAGAGGACCCAGGCTTCATTCCCAGCACCTGCATGGCAGCTGACAACACATGCAACTCCAGTCTCAGGGGACCCAATGCCCTCTTCTGACTTCACAGGCACCAAGCACGATTGTGGTGCACATACGTACATGCAGGCAAAACACCCATATACATGAATAAATCAAATAAATCAATCCTCAAAACATTAAAAAAATATGAAGTGAGGGAGACAAAGTTTGACCTGACGTCATTATGCAAGTCAAACTTGGAAGGTCATATTAAATATCCATTCTGATCAAACCCTTTATGTACACATTTAGTTTTATTGTGATAAAGCTACTTGAACATTTTTTGTTAAAATGATGTTGTCTTTCTAGTGGAAAAAATTAAAAATAAGCATAAATAAGCATTATTTTATTCTATTTTGTGTACCTCTATGTGCATATGAATGAGTGTGGTGCATTCAGAGGACAGGAAAGGATGTTGGATCCTCTGGACTTACAGGTGGTGGACATGGGTGCTGGGAACTGAACTGATTTTCCCAGAAAAGCAGCTAATCCTCTTAATGCTGAACCATCTCTTCAGCCCAAACTCTTGTTCTTTTGTTTTATAGCTGAATTTGTTTATTTAATGAACAAATAGCACTCGGGGAACAACTTTGAGAGTCAGCTGTCTCCTTCCACCATGTGGTCTTGGGGATTGAACTCATGTTGTCAGACTCGGTAGTAGGTGCCTTTATCCACTGAGTCATCTCATCGGCACTAGAATGAAGCTGGAAATTAAAGAGTGCACATTTGTGTGTGTGTATGTGGGAGGGAGGAGGCCTATGCATGTGTGCGTGGAGGCAACAGCCTTAGGTGGTGTTCTTCAGGACCATCTTCTGTTTTCCTTTGAGATGGAGTCTCTCGCTGTCTTGGAACTCACCAAGTGGACTAGACTGGCTGGCCAGTGAGCCCCAGGGATCCACCTGTCTCAGCCTCCCCAGTGCTGAGAGTATAAGCACACACTGCTAGGTGAGTTCTGGGAACCGAACTCCGGTCTTGGGGCACACAGGTCAAGTGCTTTACTGAATGAGCTACCTCCCTAACCCTAGAATGAACTTTTAGTTAACAGGTAAAACTTGTGCATTTAGGGGCTTGAGTGTAACTCAGCAGTAGGGTATGTTCCCTGGGCAACAAGGCCCTGGGTTTGATCCCTTAGTACTGTAAAGGCAGAGTGCGTCTTTCTTGGGTCCCATGTCTCGTCTAGGTACACATGTCCGGAGTGTGAAGCTCAAGTCAGGGCAGTTAGCACACTCATCACCTGCAGCATCCGTTGTTTCTTTGTGGAGAGACCACTCATCCTACGGTTGTTTTAAGGCATACTCAGTGTTATTATTAACTACGCTCGCCCCAGAACTTGTCCACCCATCTCAGCAACTTTGTACCACATCCAACCCCTCCCCATCCCTCTTCCCTTCCACCTTCCCACCATTCTTCCTCCTACTTCTGAAATCAACTTTTCTAGATTCCTGGCTTTGAAAACAATAAAGAGACGTAGATAAAATTAATTGTAATACCCTATTTTAAACTGACTACCCAAAGCCTCATCACATCGGCATGTCATCAGCATCTAAGGCTACTGAGGAAATCTTGTCCTCTTTGTCCTGCTCAGTCTTTGGAGTCAGGCTGCATGGACACACACGCAGCACGTCTGATTCAAATGAGCCACGTTTCAAGCCCTCGACAGCCCTGGGTGGCCAGGGGCTTCAACAATGAGCGGACAGCTCTGTTCTCAGCCCAGCAGCTGGAGTGGACCTTTACAAAGTAGCCCAGAGCGCGTCCGTCTCTGCTGGGGGCGATGTACTGGTTCTAGTTTCTGAGTCAAGTCCTTGCAAGGTGAACAGTCTTTGTCCAGCCGCCTGTCCTCTGCCTCCTGCTGGGCCTTTGCCTCTCTCCGTCCCTGGAGGCTCTCATCCTACATCACTCCTGGCCTGCTTCCTGCCTCTCTTTAGACTCTTACGCCGACATCGCATTCTTAGGGCGGCCTCTCTGACCACTTTAGTTCCCTTGTAGCCCCACCCTCTATTTCTCCTTTCTTATCCCAGCCCCACTTCTAATTAATTTCTCTTCCAAGCACGTTTTCTTCTAATTGGCTATATAATGTTCCTATTTAATGTATTCGCTATCTCTGTCACTCTTCTTAAAAATATTGGCTTCAGCGGGGCGGTGGTGGCACAAGCCTTTCATCCTGGCACTCAGGTGCCAGAAGCAGGTGGTTTTCTCTGAGTTTGAGGTCAGCCTGGTCTACAGAGTGAGTTCCAGAACAGCCAGGGCTACACAGAGAAACCTTGTCTTGAGAAACTAAGAAAAAAAAAAGGGGGGGGGATGCTTTTGTCTGTTTTATGCATACTCCTGTGCCTAGAGTTTGGCACATAATAGGTATCAACAAATGTCCCTTGTTAGGGTGTGGAGGATAGATCCATGGATGGATGTGTGGGAAGATGGATGAATTAGATGTGTGAATGTATATATGTATGTATGTATGTATGTGTGTGTGTTTGTATGGATGGATGGATGGATGAATGGTTTGGTGGTTTGAATAAGAATGGTCCCCATAGGCTTATATGTTTGAATGTTTGGGGAGGATTAGGAGGTGTGGTCTTGTTGGAGTAGATGTGGCCTTTTTGGAGGAGGTATGCCACTAGGCTGGGCTTTGAGGTTTCCATAGCCCACACAAAGTCCAGTTCTCTCTCTCTCTCTCTCTCTCTCTCTCTCTCTCTCTCTCTCTCTCTCTCTCTCTCTCTCTCTCTGCCTATTGCCTGTGGATCAAGATGTGAAGTTCTCAGCTACTGCTCCAGCACCATGCCTCTCTGCTCCTCACCATGATGATCATGAACTAACCCTCTAAAACTGTAAGTAAGCCCCAATTAAATGTTTTCTTTTGTAAGAGTTGCCTTGGTCATGGTGTCTCTTCATAGCAATAGAACAGTAACTAAGATGGATGGATGGATGGATGGATGGATGGATGGATGGATGGATGGATGGATGGCTGTGTGGATGGATAGGTGATGGATGCAAGTGTGGATAAGTAGATGGGTGTTTGGATGGATGGGTTGATGGATGTGTGGATATTTAAACAGATGGATGGATAGATATGTGGATGAATGGGTAGATCAATGTGTAAATACTTGGTATTTGGATGTTTGGATGGATGTTGGATAGATGGATGAATAGATGGAAACTTATTAAGTGACAAGGCAGGGCAGTGAAAAGGCCATTATTCAAACTCATGTCCACAGACATGATGGAGGCCTGGGGAGCCTGTGGCCTCATCAGCACAGGTTTCTAGCTCCACCACATGCAGCGACCTGCTTTCCTGAAGAATCCACTGTGCAGCATCAGGAGCTGCAATGGGGCACAGCTGTCTAGGACACCCCTGGAAGCTCATTTTCTCAGGCCAACTTCTTATGTGGCCTGAGAAGAATTTAAAAGATCTGTGATTTGAAGATAAAATCTCCCAGTCTGTGCAATTAATGTTCACAGTTCATTGTTTGTAATTGCACATAAAAATTAAATAATGAGAAATTATATGAATTAGACTTCCCACAAGGAATAGTTTTAAGAAGAAAAGTTCCAGGGCTGGAGAGATGACTCAGAAGTTAAGAGTACTTTTTGCTCTTGCAGAGGACCTTGGTTCGAATCTCAGTATCACACGGCAGATCACAACTATCTGTAACTCCAGTTCTAGGGGATCTGATGCCCTGTTCTGACCTCCATGAGCATTAGGCACATACGTACATGGTACGTACAGGCACATATAAGCATGCAGACAAAACACTCATAAACATTAAATAAATAAATAAGTCCCATTTCTGCTTTCAAAGGACAGGTCCTATTAGCAAAGTGTTCTGGACCCACCCTGAGAAACAGTGGCAGGGTTGGCATGCAGAGCCCAAGCTCAGCTCTGCAGATGAACCTGGCCACACCAAATACTTCACACTCCCGGCTTCAGATCATCACAGTAGACAACAGAGGTGTGTGCCATTTATTAGCTCCGGAAACTTGAGGCTCAGAGGGCTCAGTAAGCTGCTCCCCAAGTCAAACCCACATCTGGGACTATCTGGTTGGGTATCTTGGAGTCCACAGGGCTTTTGCCATGTCAGGCTTTGAAGGGTCTCCCAGCAGGCCAACAGATGCCACAGACACCATGGCGGGAATGCTAATGAAGACCACACCCATTTTTCCCATCGTCCCCTCGGGACATTTGAGTAGGTGAGTTTCCTAACACTTCGTGTCTCTGAAGTGCAGGGTCACACTTCACAATGACCCTGGAAGACTAATATTAAAGTGTTAGTTTTTCAACATAAGGAAGAAAGAGACAGTGCAATTTTAAATCCCTATTCGGGCATTTCTCCATTTATTTTCAACTTTCTGGAGACAGCACCTACATCTCTCTGGACCCGAAGAGACCCAACTGTCGATTCAAGCTTTATCCAGACTCCTCCTGTGCACATGGACTTCTGGGATGCAGGCCAGGTCTTCCTATCTTTTGGCCTCAGTTTCCCTTCTAGCCCCAACATTCCAGAACAATCTGATTCTTGCCGCTGCCACAGAATGTCGGAGAGGAACAAAGGGGTACCCCCAGCCCTCCCCTCGAATCCTTGATAACACTCCCTTGCTGGCAGCCTCTCCTCACAGGGCTCTTAGGTGCTATTGCCGCCCCCCTCCCCCACTGGTGGCTTTGCAACTCACTCCACCTGTGGGTGGGTGCCTTGAGGGGGGCAGAATGGCCCTATTCCCACCTGATGTCACAGCAGGCAGTTACACCACTGCCCCTCCACACTCCCTGCTCAGTGTCACAGAGTCCCCTTCCTAACAGCTCTCTTCCTCACCGGATGGAAAACTTGGACTCGCCACTGTCTTTCAAGAATGACTGGGCACTTACTGCGCGCAGGCTGTAGATGCAAACGGTGTCTGGCGTCTCTGCCCTCCAGGAGCCTGGGTCATAGGCACCAACAGCACTCATTATAACAACAAGCAAAAGAAAGCAGAGGATCCCAGATGGGTGTGACAGCATAAAGATTGTCCTGAGTGACCACAGGGGCCACTTGATGATGGCTACACCCTTGATGATAAGGAAACGGGGGGGGGGGGGGTGTAGGAGAAGAAATACAGGGCCATCCCCACGGAGGGAAACCAAGATTCCTGCCAAGTCGTTCAGGGACTTGAGCTAAAGACCCCTGCTTTCTGTCAGTGTTAAGGGACAGAGAGGAGCGTCATGAGGGAAGTGAGGGCAGATCAAGGCTGCCTAAAGTGCAGCTACTGCCCGCCTGAGGTTCTTGGTACCGTTAGTCATTGCAACTACTGTCTTTCCGGTTGGCCAAACAGGCACGATGCAGCCAGCGAGGGCTGAAGTAAGGACACCAGCGAGTTTGGGCTTTGAGCCTCTTAGACGTGAATCCAAAGCCAGTCTGCCAGTTAGTCACCTGAGTTACACAAGTCACCAGGCTCCGTGCCTCAGTTTCCTCGTCTGCAAAGTGACAGAAAGCTGTCTGCAGCCTAGAAAGGTAGCTCAGTGGCAGAGTACTCGGCTAGCATGTGCAGGTCCAGTTCCATTCCCAGTGCCCTAGCTCGGAGTGCTCTAGCAGAACACACAGTAGGTGCCTGCCAGCTTGGCTCTGTGCTTGCCGTTTCAATGCTGCCAATGGAGCTGAGGGATCGATCCTCACTAGAAAAAGCATCTACCATGGAGCTGTGCCCCAGCCCCACACATTGCTTTCGCACAGTTTTGGAGAAGAGGAAGTCTGAGACCAGGTGTCCGGCACACGCAGGTGCTGAGGGGAGCACTCTCCCTGGCTCACAGAGTCACCTCATCATGGTGGAGGGAGGAGGAGCCAATGTCTCCCTCTGCCTGTGAGGAACTGCCCATGAAGGTCTTACTCTAAGACCTGCAAAACCTGATCACTCGCCCAGAGGTGGTGGCACACGCCTTTAACCTCAGCACTTGGGAGGATCTCTGAGTTCAAGGCCAGTCTGGTCTACAGAGCAAATTCCAGGGCAGCCAGAGCTACACAAGAAACCCTGTCTCGGAAAACATAACAAAACAAACAACAACAAAAACCTGATCATTCTCCAAAATCCTGCCTCCAGAACCTGCCACTCAAACCAGACACCAGACACATTCAGTTCTTAACTCTTCTCTGTGGCAGCATGGATCCAGGCAGGGTGGCATGAGACCCAGAGATGTACACCCCTCTCCGAGTTTCCCAGCACCTGCTTCAGAAAGAGAACATTGAGGAGGAGGGGTTGGAAAAGAGGCTGCCCACTCCAGCTCACTCAGGGCTCTGCAGAGTACTCAGTGGCATGATGGAGTCCATTGCACTCTGTCCCCACCACGGCCACTGTCACGTGATTACCACCGTGGTCATTACCACAGTAGTCATCTGCCACTCCCACCAAAAAGAAAAAGCACACCAGTAATCATTTGTCTCCTCCCTCCCTCCCTCCCTCCTTCTCTCCCTCCCTCCCTCCCTTCCTCCCTCCCTCCCTCCCTATTTCCCTCCCCCACCCCTCTCTTTCCCATCTAGTTGGAGTCACGGGCAAAGAGAGATCACGTTCCCATTAAGCCCACTCTAAGAAGAGTGGCTAGGCACACACAACGACCAAAAGTCACCGACCCTTTGCCTCCTGGTCAGAGAGGCGAGAGAGAGTGTTAGAGTCTGGGACAAGATCGGCGATCTGCCTTGATTTGCCAGTGGCTACTTGGGGGACAGTTGTTGAGAGCAAACACAGATGCCTGTGTCCCCCGTGTCCTAATCTTCAACAAGAGGCAACCCCTGCCGCACACGGAGATCTCTGGCTGCTTAAGGGTGATAACCATTGCAGACCGTCCACAGCCATTGTCAGACTAAAGGAAACACACCGGTAGGCGACATGGGGCCAAGGTGCCCTCTTTAGAACACTTTTGGAGCACAGGAGAAGTGTAGAGTCACATAGAGCACTGGGCTAGACCTGGCCTGATCCAGGGTCAAGGGAGAACTAAGTTGGTCACACCTAGAGGAGACACACCAAGATGGATGAGCGAAGGCCTAGGGCCTGCCCACTTCTACTGTGGTCAGAGCTGGGTAGCAGGGTGACTGGAATACAGGGGGGTAAGCAGAATCAACCCTAAAGACCAGAACGGGAGTCTAGAATCTTCTCTGCTCTGGCTCTTGTCTTCCTTGGAGGGTTTCTAAATCTTATGGTATTAAGGAGAAAGTGCCTGGTGGACTTCGCTAAATCTTTGGCTGTGCCCTCTTCCTCCAGCAGAACTCCAGCCTCCCTTCCCCCTGGTAATCTCCACAGCTCACTCATAAATTATGAGCGCATTCATTTGCATGTCAGAAGCTCGGCCAAGAAATTAGATAAAATTGATCCACCGCAATTTATTCTCTCTATTTTTCCAAGAAATGGCCTCCCTCCCATGTTTTATTCATGGAGACACCAGCTCTCTCTTTTATCTCCAACCCCAGTAACATTTTCAATTTACTCAATTTATGGCTGCAAGATGCCCTTGGGCTGGGCAGGAGGGAGGCCACCCAGGAAGGTCCGCTGCGCCCTGGGGCTCACCCAGCCGGAGTAGTCTCAGCCAGGCAAGATCTCACAGGCCCTGGGCTCTGAAGCTTTCCTGGGGAGCCTGCAAGGATGGTACTGTGCACCTAGGGCCTGGGCTCCCTGGAGAGGTGAATGGGGTGCTGCATCCCTGCTGGACCTGGGAGCTCAAACAGCTGCTCTCTTCTGGGCACCTCTGGCCTAACACTGGGTCACTGACACCTGACATTGGTGACGGGGAGAGAAACACACGCCTGTCAGCCCTCCAGCCCCACAACCCCACCTGGAGAGAGTTCTCTTCCACCTGCAGGTTGAGGACACTTCTCGTCTGTTAGGAGTATGGTTTGATTTAATTGGTCTTTTTATACCCACAATTGCTGCCTTCCCTGAGAGGCACAGTCTTTACAAAGTCACAGCCACGAGGTGGGTGGTGGTGTTGGCTCACTATCCACACAGAGACACGGACATGTGTGTGACAGCCCACCAGGAGCCTTCAGGCAGTAACTCGTGGCTGTCAGAGCCTCTGCGTTTGGCAATGAGAGGCAGCAGAGCTTGGTGGGATACTGAGGCACACAGGAGAAGGAAGGACCCCTAGAAAAAGTGACCATGAGGAAACACTGCAGGCCACCGTGCTAGAGCTGGCCGGGCGATGGTGGCGCACGCCTTTAATCCCAGCACTCAGGAGACAGAGCCAGACGGATCTCTGTGAGTTCGAGGCCAGCCTGGTCTACAGGGCGAGATCCAGGAGAAGCACCAAAATTACACAGAGAAGCCCTGTCTCGGAAGAAAAACAAAACAAAACAACAACAAAAAAAAAAAAAAAAAAAAAAAAAACCACTCTAACCTGGGAAGAAAGCCTCACCACTGACTCCTGGGAAAGGAAGGACTGCATGTCAGCTGTCTCTGTGACAAAACCCCAGCTTGGAACATACTAGAGCCTTACAATGGTATGGACCTTGAGTGTCCCCAACACCTGTGTGTTAAAGGCTTGGGCACTCGTCCATAGAGCTACAGGGAAGTGTGGAACCTTTAGGAGATGGGGCCTGATTGCAAGAAGTTACATCATTCACCTTGAAGGAGATATGAGGCCCTGGTCCCCTCTTCTCTCTTGTTGCTTTCTGGACACCATTAAGGGAGCAGCCTCCCCTACCATATGCTTCAGCCATGATGTGCTGTACCTCCAAAAGCCAAAGGGACAAGACCAAGAGTTTATGGATTGATGGCTCTGAAGCTTCACAGACGGCTAACAGTGTCCCCATCGAGGCGGACCTACAACGGAGGCTTCATTCACAGCATAGGCCGTCTTTGCCTTTTCAGTTTCCTCCTCCCCCCGCCATACACACTTTGGTTTTTTTCAAGACAGGGTTTCTCTATGTAGCCTTGGCTGTCCAGGAACTCGCTGTGATTCTGATCATGATGGCATGAGCTCTGGCAGCAATTTTAGAGCACGTTGGGATCTTGAGAATGAAAGCCAATGTGCTGTGGTCGGTAGAGCAGAAAGAGAAAAGGCTGGTAGCTGCTGGTGGTAGAGGTTCCTCCTAATCCTTGGCTGCCTACATCTGGACTTGTTCTAGAAAAAAAAGAAATGAACTGTAGCCTCTTTAAGACACCGTTTTGGCGTTTTCTGTTACATGCTACTGACTTAACCCTAACACAAATACAGCTTTCCAAGATATGACTGCTCACCTCCACCTCTACTTTTCAAACCTGAGGGAAATCCAGTTCGTGTGAGCTGTTCTTTACAAGCAAAACCCAGGAGCTGATTCTTTTTTTGTTTGTTTGTTTGTTTTTGTTTTTATTTGAGACAAGATTTCTCTCTGTAACAGTCCTGGCTGTCCTGGATCTCGCTCTGTAGACCAAGCTGACCTCAACTCAGAGATCCGCCTGCCTCTGCCTCCCAAGTGCTGGGATTAAAGGCGTGTGCCACCACCACCCAGCTCAGGAGCTGATTCTTAAGAAAAAAAAAAATCTCTTCTTCTGTGTGTATCTGTGTGGTTGTGGTCATGTGAGCTTATGTGACCCACGTGCATGTAGGATCCAGTGGAGCAGAGGAGGGCATCAGGTCCCCTGGAACTGGAGTTACAGGTGGTTGGTAGTTACCAGGTGGATGCTGAGAACCGAACCGAAGTTCTCCGGAAGAGCAGCCTGTGCTTTTAATCCCAGTCCTCTAGTTTACACCCTGTACTGCTGAGGCACCAATCCCAGGCCCCAACCACGCACCTTGTTCTGACTCACATAGTGTTGGAACAAGGATGTAGGCAGAGGCTAGCCCCAAGCACGCACATCAGGGCCTGTCCTTGGTACCTCCACCATCGTTCCCAGAACATAGAGTAGGAGAAGAGACACACAGGGCAAGCCTGATCAGCTGGCTCCAAGCATGTAAGTAACACCTTTGAATTTTTCTTTCTTTATGTATATAATGTTTGCATTAATTCTGTGATTTTTCACACAAACCTACAATGTACTTTGATCATATTCACCCCACTCTTCCCCTTAACTCCAACAATAACCACCTCACCACCACCATTTTTATAATTGCTGAATCCAGTGTGTGTCGCCCATATACTCAGAAGCCATCGGCTTCGAGTAGCTCCCCAGCTAGGGGTGGGGGCTCCTGAGCCCTTCTCCTCCATGTTAGCGTCAACTGACTTGGGCAGGCCACCACAACTGTCCTGTCATGTGCAGGAGACACTGTCCCACCCTGCCTTTCCTGCCTCTGGCCCTCACAGTCTTCCCGCCCTCTTTTGCCATGATCTGTGACATCTCTAAGTAAATGTCATTTGTTGCAGTGTCCTCAGCACATGCATGGACTTGAACCTTCAGCTAGCCTTCCTCATGGTTCCAAGCAACTACATGGATCCATTTTTTAAAAAATTATTTATTTTTATTTTATGTACATTGGTGTTTTGCCTGCATGTGTGAGGGTGTCAGATCTCTGAAACAGGAGTTACAGACAGTTGTGAGCTGCCACGTGGGTGCTGGGAATTGAACCCGGGTCCTCTGGAAGAGCAGTCAGTGCTCTTAACCCCTGAGTCATCTCTCCAGCCCCCGAAAAGGAGCATTCTTAATGTGGGCTCTTTTATCAGAAATGGCCCAACTCTTCTTTTGAGGGCAGACTCCTCAGCCAGCAGTGTACCTCACATCCATGCTTAAACAGCCCATGGCAAGAGAACTCAGAAGAACAGCCCTGGGGGAGGGCCAGGGCGTTGGGGTGGGAATCAAAGAAGAGCCCCATTTTGTGAGGAGGTGGAATGACTGGAGGAGGACAGACGGCAACGTGAGCCCCACATGGTGCTTGGGCATCCAGCTCCCCTCCCTGGCAAGTAGAAGGACGCACGCTCTATGTACTTCCTGGGCAAAATAAAAAAACGGGGCCGGGCGGTAGTGAGTTCGAGGCCAGCCTGGTCTACAGAGCGAGATCCAGGACAGGCACCCAAACTACACAGAGAAAACCCGTCTCAAACAAACAAAACAAACAAACAAACAACAACAAACAGCTACCAGCCAGGCAGTGGTGGCACTGGGAGGAGGAGGCAGGCAGATCTCTGAGTTCCAGGCCAGCCTGGGCTACAGAGTAAGTTCCAGGGCTACCCGGAGAAACCCTCCCTTGAAAAAACAAAAGCCAAACCAACCAGATACCGAACAGCTGGAGTCCATCAACTGTTAGTTTTACTCTGTCACAGCTCCATTGTGTCCCTTCTTTTGTGGTTTGTTTTGGATTTTCTTGTGTGTGTGCTGGAATGAAGTCCAGGGCCTTGTGTGAGTTCTCAACCCTGAGCTGCCACTCAACCGTTTTGCTGGGTTTTGTTTGTTTATTTTGTGAGTGTTTGTGCGCGCATGTGTGTAGATGTCAGAGGACAGCTTGGAGTTAATTCTCTTCCTACCTGTGTCATCCCAGGAACTGGTGCTCAGATGTTTGCAACAAGTTCGTTTACCCCCTAAGCCATCCCAGCAGTTCTTAGTGGCCTCTAGAAAACTCACCAAAGCAGCCTCCCCCTTGTCTGCCAGTCCTCAGTGGTGAGGGTGTGTCCGATGGTCTCACTGAGTTGGATTCTGTGTTACTTTTATCATTCTGAGGCAGGTGGATCTCTGTCTATGAGTTCCAGGCCAGTCAGGGCTACATAGTGAGAGCCTGTCTATAGAAAAGAAGAAATTTGAGGCTGAGTTTGGCTCACAGTTTCAGAAGGATTGGGGTCCATCATAGTGAGGAGCCATGACAGCTCATGGTGCTGGGAGAGTGTGGCTCGGCTTCTCCCACAGCGGTCCCCCAAGTCTGGAGAGCACAGACTAGAACTGTAAGCCTATGGAACTTTCAAAGTCCTAACCTTAGTGGCCTTCCCCTCCCCTGAACTTTCCACTGCCTTAAAAACCAGCACCACAAACTGGAGACCAAACTTTAAAAGCATGGGTGTTGGGGCTGGAGAGATGGCTCAGAGGTTAAGAGCACTGACTGCTCTTCCAGAGGACCTGAGTTCAATTCCCAGCACCCACATGGTTCACAACCACCTGTAATGAGATCTGGTGCCCTCTTCTGGCATGTAGACAGAACATTGTATACATAATAAATAAACCTTTAAAAAAAAAAAAAAAGCATGGAGGTTATGGGAGACATTGCAGAGTCAAAACCAAACAGTTCTGGGCAGTTGGTTCAAAAGGGTCCATGAGATCAGGCTGCCCCACTATTTGTGGAACAGATGAACCCTCTCTGTCAATCATTTGCAGAAGTAGTAAGGACTAGGGAAAGCCAGGACCTGGGCAGTTCTGGCTGATGGCACAGATCTACAACTTGAGGTGGGCAGTACTTGCTCGAAAGGAAGGACGAGCCTTGGTGAGGGACTCTGGACAGCTTGAGCATGGCAAACATGGCTCTCACAGGCTTTGCCCTTCTCCCCATCCCCTCTGTCTTGCTAAACACTGTTAGATTACATTCCTGAAGCTAGCCACTAAGGTCTAGGCCCTTATTTGGCCACTTCCTCCTCCTCTTGAGGCTATCAAGGTCCAGCTATCAAACCCCCTTTGGTTCACCTAATTAACATGCCTCATCCTACCATGGGTTTTCCCCCTTTACCTTTATAAACCGCCATTTCCCTATGGGCCACATCTGTCTCCTCTTCATCCAGAGGCAGTCCTGTGTCCCCGGGTACAAATCCCCTCCCCTCTCCCTTGTTCCCTTCCCCTTCTCCCTCCTCCTCTATCTCCTGTCTTTGTCCCTTATTCTCTGCCCTCTGTCCCTCTGAGGCAAACAGATCTCCTTTGTGCTGAGAACTTGGTCTTGGTGGTCCTGAGCCGATGCCAATTCTTTCAGTCTGGGCACACTGGCACCCACCTCAACAACTATGGCGTCAAGCAGTGCCACAGCCAGGGGAGGGCTGGAGAGATTGGTCAGTGGTTAAGGGCACTTGCTGCTCTTGCAAAGGACTGGGATTCGGTTCCCAGCACCCACCTGGCAGCTCACAACTGTTTGTAACTCCAGTTTCAGAGGATCTGGTGCCCTCGTCTAGCCTCCAGGGCACTGTACATACACGCTCTTTAGGACCCAGAGCACCTACCTACAGTGCAGACCATTCAGAAGACAAGTTTCTTCACTCAAGGCCATAGCAAAGTCCATAAAGATGCTCACCCAGGGTAAGGGTAACGTGAGTGAGATCTCAGCACTCAGGAGACTGAGGCAGGAGGATTAACAGTTACAGGCCAGCCTAGGCTACATGATAGTCTTGTATAAAATAAATAAATAAAGCTGGGTGGTGGAAGTACATGCCTTTAATCCTAGCACTCTGGAGGCAGAGGCAGGTAGATCCCTGAGTTCAAGGCCAGCCTGGTCTATAGAGTGAGTTTCCAGGACAGCCAGAGCTACTCAGAGAAACCCTATCTCAAAAAATAAACAAATAAATAAAATGAAGTAAATACAATTAAACAACAGACCTATTGTTTTAACTAGTCCTTCCCCGTTTAGCTGTCTGCGTGGGTTAGCCGCATTTCAAAGGTAAAAAGGCTGAATCTGGAAGAAGCACCTGGCCGCAGTCCCCAGGAAGATTCCAGTGACCTGAGAACTGGCTTCCTCACAATCAGTGCACAAGAGATCCCAGCACACAAGTCACCAACCTCCAGGCCAAGACCCTCTCTGGCCGGTCTCCCAGCTGCCATCAGCCGGGCCCAAGGCGCCCTCCAGTCTGGGCATCTGAAGCTGGTGATGCTGTGTAACCAGTAGAACCGACACTAAGAGGGTCTAGGCCAGACCTCTCCAACACGGCTCAGACACAAGGTCTCCCTCCCGCCAACCCTGTTCCCATCAGTGTGTGCTGCTTGTAAAATACATTCTAAAACGCCTGTCATATTTTATCTGATGTTTACAATTGATTTTCCTTTCGGGTGACAGGGAGTATGAGCCAGCTGCCTAATGATCTCTCTATCAGCCATGCATTCCAGCATCGTTCATACCACTCTGAGGAGGCCTAGAACTAGCTCAGGAGAGGGGGGTTCTCAGCTCTGGGTCTTGGTGAGCATGCGGGCTGCCCAGGTCAGCTCCCAGGTGATGAACAGAGCCTCTGTGTACCGCAGAAGCCACTGAAGTGTCCCCACTGAAATATATGCATGAGGGACACTAGTTGGGATCAAAGATCCCTAACCAGAAACATCAGCTGTGGCCTGTAGATGACTATAACGGTACTGTGGTGGTCATCTCACTGGTCCTGCCCAGTGGCCAGTGATGTTGGGTTTTCTCCTGTTTCCCTAGGGTCTCACTAAAGCTAGGGCAGCTATGGGGAGGGGCCACGGGACGACAAATGAATTCATGGGTTCTTTCAGTGAATATCTCGTGAAGATCGATGAGACATTAAACACCTTTCTGGGCATGACTGTGTTTTTGTTTTGTTTTGTTTTGAATTTGGTTTTTCGAGACAGGGTTTCTCTGTGTAGCCCTGCTTGGCTGTCCTGGAAATCGCTCTGTAGACCAGGCTGGCTTTGAACTCACAGAGATCCGCCTGCCTCTGCCTCCCGAGTGCTGGGATTAAAGGTGTGTGCCACCACCCCTGGCCCTGGGCATGACACATACATCATAAAACAAATGGAAAAGAAATCTGCCCTGTTTATTTTATTCCAAATTGAATTTTTTTTGAGTTCTGGGAATAGGACCAGAGACCCATGCATGCTTAAGTACTCCCTCTACTACCGAGCCCTTCCTCAGCTCTGGAGACCTTCCTTACACAGGGGTAGCCAGGGGAGACCTCAGCAAGGAGGATGTGAGCACAAATCCCATGACTGAGGAGCCTAGCTTGGGGTCTTGGGACTAAGAATGGCAATGGAAAGGCCTAATATATATATGCCTTAGCCTTTATCTGGCTTCAGTCACCCCAGTGCTCACCCTGGTCCAATCAGCTGTGGTCAGGAATCCCAGGGAAATAGGAGGGTTGTGCGTCTCCCCATCCAGGAGGCAGCACCTCGATTTTTCAGAGGCCCCCTATCAAATACTGTTTAAGAGACCATTTAATTTGACTTGCTAGCTTGGTTGATTTTTGCTTGTTTTAGTAACTGAGCAAACATTTATTTACATATTTATTTTTATTTATTCAGTTTTGTTTGTTTATTAACAAAGGGTATTGCCTTGTAACTCAGGCTGACCTGGAACTCACCATCCTCCTGTATCTGCCTCCCAGGTGCTGGGACTGTGGGTCTGCGCCCCACCCCAGGCTTAGCCAACACTTAAAATGGAAAACCTGAGGTAATAACCTAGACCCTTTTCCTTCCCCCTCGAGAACAACCCTCTAACTGCCATCTTTTTTCTGCCAGGCCCCTCCAGCTGGAGTGCTGCCCCTCACTGGATGGGCCGCTGGCTCTGTCTACTGGATGCATAGGACTGTGCTAGCCCCGAAGGTCACACAACCTGCTGCTTTGACTTAACGGTGTTCAGTATCCCAGAGGAGTGGACAGGAGATGGGACAGGCCTCCTGCCTCCCCGGGCGACCCTGGAACAACTTCCCCCACGGTTCCCAAAGCTGCTCATGGGGTACCTGCCTGTGTGCCTTCCCCCAAGGAGCCCCCTGAGCAGACAGAAGGGAGAGTTTCCAGGGGGCCCTTCCACTCACTTCTGCCCGTGATACATCGTTCTTCCTGGCTTACTCTTCTTCACCTCTTCTCATGAGCCACCAAATGTACTGAAAAGTCCTTCCTGAAAAGAACAAGAAATCTTGGGATCAGTCCAGGACTGAGGAACTCAGCGCTGTGCTCGGGGCTCTTTTAAGATCTACTTTTAGTTATGCGTATGTGTCTGAGGGTGTAAGCCTGTGTGGTACCCACAGAGTTCGGAACAGGGCGTCGGATTCCGGGAGCTGGATTTTGTGAACCACTGGATGGAAGTGCTGGGGACCCATCTCAGGTCCCCTGGAAGAGCAGCAAGTTCTCTTAATCTCTGAGCCATCTCTAGCCTTGTTCATGACCTTTGGTGACCTCCCTCTCATTCTGAGCACAGTATGTGGCTCTCAATAGTACTAGTCGACCAGAGCCAGGCAAGACAAGGGACACCTTTCCCTCCAGTCAGGGGCTTTGATCAAGAAGCTAGAGGTGTCTTTTTTTTTTTTTTTTTTTTTTTTTTTTCGAGACAGGGTTTCTCTGTGTAGCTTTGTGCTTTTCCTGGAACTCACTCTGTAGCCCAGGCTGGCCTCGAACTCACAGAGACCCACCTGCCTCTGCCTCCTGAGTGCTGGGATTAAAGGCATGCACCACCACCGCCCAGCTAGAGGTGTCATTTTTAATAAGTATGGGAGGAGGTGGGGGGGGGGCTATGCTTCCAAGAAGAGGGGCAGGACCCAGACAGACAAAGCTAGTCACGAGGGCAGCCCCCAGTTTGTGGCACTTGGTCACTCTGCTGGGAACCTGCAGGTAGCCAGCTCAGCTCCATCCTGCTGGAGGTCTCAGGCCAGGAACAAGTGAGGACTCGTTCAAGACAGGGAAGAGCGGCAGGCCTGGGCAGCGAGGTGGCGGTGGGGTAGGGGTGGGGAGGTGAAGACCCCTCGAGGCTCACTGTGCCCCTCATTCCTCCTTCATCAAATTCAGGCTTGTTGGGTACCTACCATGTGCCTGGTGTCTGTCTAGCTGCTCCATGTGGCTGAGGGAGAAGAAAGTCTGGAACAAAGGATATGACGTATGACCACACCAGGACAGGGGCAGGGGGAGGGGCAGTCTTGGCAGGGAGAAGGGAGTCATACTTAAGCTGTGGCTTGAAGGATTGGGGAGTGGGCAGTGCAGAATTAGAAGATGCAGGATCTGGTGGGAAGGTGAGCTAAGGACCCAGCATGCCTTGCAGCGTGGGGTGGTGGAGGGAGTGGGAAGAACAAATGCTCACGGCTGGAGAGGTGGACGGGGCTCATGGGGCTTGGAGCAGGCCTGGACTTTGTCCCGAGGTTGAGGTTGGTCACGGAAAGAGTGTAAGCAGGAGGCAGACGTGGCAGGATCATGCTGGAAGAGGCCAGTGCAATGTCAGGGCACTAGGAACAGACACTGATTCAGGGACTCTGGAGTAGTGTGGGCTAAGGCAATGCGTACAGTGGGGATGTGAACCGATTGCCTGCCCAGCCACCTAGTGAGGGCTGGCGAGGCTCTTCTTAATTCCATTGTGGAAATCCGTCCTCACCCTGGGAAATCAAGGGACCTTCAAAGTCCCAGGCAGGAGCTTGCCTTAATCTGGGCAGACACCCTCTCGTGGCAGCATGTCCAGCCCGTGTCATCTTAAAATTCTCTTTGTTCAAGCCTTCCCGGTGCTTCACGGCTTAGAGAACAGACAGAAAGGGAGTTCTAGTGGGGATCCGCCCAATGAGGACCCAATGCTGAAAGGTGGCCACTAAAGAAGTTTCCAGGCCTAGAGTCCTTGGTGCACTGCCACCCCGGCGTCATAGCTGTGGCGGTGGAGAAGGGAGCAGTTCTGCCCAGATGGCATCCGGGCACCAAAGAGCATGGCAGCGTGGTAATTTCAGGGGTTTCTGAAGCCAGAAGGACTTCCTTGGCCTTGGCCAAGCCACATCCATAGAGTAACTTAGGGGGCGCATAAACCCACCCAAGTCCCGCCAGTCCTGTATCACCCCATTAAATAGATAACCACAGAGGACCTGTTCTGCTTTATCCACAAGCTCAGGCCGGCGCCCAGCCTAAAGAGAACCACACAGCTACAAGACCAGGGTCAGGCTTGAGATCCTCTGAGCCAGGCCTAGCTTGTACTGAGGAACCTACCCTTGGTCTGGTGGCCAGGTCCCATTGAGCCTGTGGGTAGCCTCATTGTGTCCGGGCTTTAGAAGTCAAAGCCTGCCCCCTTCTGGTGACTGGTAATTGTCAGGACGACATGGGCTAGCAGGGATCCTGTAAAGGTAGGGTAGAGGGCAGGTGAGTGCCTCTATGGCCCTTCAGCTCTGAGGGTGGCATGCTGCTCGGTCCTCTCCTCACCACCACACCTTGGATCTTCATGGCAGCTGCTATCCTGTAAAAGCAAGAGGAGCTGGGCTGAAGGACAAGCATGCCGACCCTGAACTCATACTCCCTTGCCAGCCCAGGCTGCCTTCAACGGCCGGAAACTATTTCGTAAAAAGTAAGTATGGGAGTGCATGCTTATAACCCTAGTATTGGAGAAGCTGAGGCAGAAGAGTTGCTGTAAATTTAAAGACATCCTGGGATAGATACAATAAGATTCTGCCTTAAAACAAAACAAAAGCTCTAAAAACATAAACAACCTGACTGTCCTAGCACAGTTAAATGGCACCGTGTGTTCAAAGCATCCCTGTGTCAAAACTGTGACATGAAGGGTAGTTCAGGATAAATATTTGTTTTTATGCTTTTTCACTTTTTAACATATGAGAAGCCTTAAAAACCAGATGTGGCCTAACTCTTCACACTGCCCAGGCCAGACACCAACTGAGATACTGGTGAAGTATCTTTGCCTCCAGAGCCCAGGGCAGGTTCTGAGTCTGCTATGATCCCTGTGTGGGCCAATCTAATACATCTCTTACAATTAGATACCCATTCTACAGGCTCTGTTCTGTTGGAGAGCCTTGATTTATACAGAAAGGTCTGGAGTCCACCTCAGCAGTGTATGCTGGAGACCTAGGAGGGCCGTCATCAGGCCCTGGGAAGAAGAAAAGGACAGGACACATATTTGACAGTTTGCTTTTCCAGAATGTGTTGTGTGTCACCCTCTGTGTGATTCTCAGAGGCTGTCAGTCTAGGCCCTGTCACTTTTAAGTGACAACTACCAATTCAAGTTGGATTCAGTATACAAGTGGGTTTATCGGTGTGTGTAACTGAGCAGGCCAGAGCACGGCTACCTTCTAGTACCAGGGGACCCAGGTCTCATGCCATCATAAACAGGGGTTACTTCCCACACTGCCCTGCCTTGTGGATGCTTTACTGTCTGTGGGGTCCCTCCACCAACCCTAGCTCTAGGATGACATCCTAACAGTTTGGCATCCCATCAGAAAGGGCACATGTACCTGATTTCCAGAAATTCTAGCATAGAGCCTGAGAAAGGTTCATGGAACCAACTGGGGTCATAGGCCCACCCCTGATCCAACAGTCAAGACCAAGGCAACAGGACATGCTGGGCCAGGCCCAAATCACACCTTCTCAGGTACTGGGTAGGGGGTGGGGAAAACACTTCTTTCTTTTTTTTTTTTTTTTTTTTTTTTTTTATTTATTATGATACAGTTCTGCTGAGTGCAGGCAGAAGAGGGCACAATCCATACAACAGTGGGCCATGGTGCTGGTGACTCAGCTCTGAACGCAGTCTTAACTCTGGATCTTCAGCATAAAGAGCTTTTTTTTTTTTTTTTTTTGTAGCTTGCGCTTCTGACTCACTGAGGCTGCCTCCTCCAGAGACCCCTGGCTCTGCTCCGAGTGCTGATAAGGCGTGCCCACCACGCTGCTCGCCTCTTCTTATCAGAGGCACTGTCTGGAGTCTGTGGGACTCTCGCTGCTCTACTCAGCTCTGTATTAGCCTGGCCATGGGTATAATTTTATAAATAAAGAACTGTTCTATAGACAATTCAAAAGAATTGGGAAAAAACCCAAATTCTCCTGGAACTGGTGATTCTAGCAAGGCTGTGAGATTCAAAGTTAATGTACAAAAGTCAGTTATTTTCCATATTTATTTCCATATTTATTACTATATACCAGTAATAAAAAGGCTGAATTTGAAATGCAAAATACAATACTGTTGATATAAACACTCCCAAAATGAAATGCTTCAAGACAAACCTAAGAAATTTGTACAAAACTTTTGATGAAAACTAAAGACAAAGAAGAGTCAAATAAATGAGTAAGTATTCCATGTTCATGGACAGTGTCCCGGTTGGTTTTGTGAACTTGACACAAGCTAGATCTATCTGGGAAGAGGAACTTCAACTGAGAAATGCCTCCATTAGGTTGGCCCTTGGGCAAGCCTGTGGGCATTTTCTTGATTAATGACTGATGTGAGAGGACCCGCTCACAGTGGGTGGTGCCACCGCTGGTCAGGGGGCCCTGAGTTCTATAAGAAAGCAGGCTGAGCAAGCCATGAGGAGCAAGCCGGTAAGCAGCTCCCCTCCATGGCCTCTGCATCAGTCCCCGCCTTGAGTTCCTTCTCTCACTTCCCTCAGTGATGGAGTGTGACCCGAGAGTTGTAAGCCGAAACAAACCCTTCCCTTGACAAGTTGGTCACAGTATTTTATCACAGCAACAGAAACCCTAAGTGAGGGAGCTGACAGATGGCTCTGTGGTTCAGAGCTCTTGTTGCTCTTGAAGAGGACCTGGGTTTGACCTGGAGTCCACCTCAGCAGTGTATGGCACCTCAGCATACAAAACTCCGCACATAGGTGCTTAAAGCATCTCTACCCCTAACTGCCAAAACTGGGAAGCAAAAGAGATGGTCTTCCGCCGGTGAGTGGGTCACCTGAGGTCTACCTAGAAGACGGCACACTATTTAGCACCCACATGGCTCACAAACAGCTCACAAACTTCCTGTAACTCCACTCCCTCCATGGTCACTGCATGCATTTAGTGCAGACATACATGCAGAAAAAACATCCATACATATTAAATAAGTACAATATTAAAATAAATAAAATGATACATCATGTGAACAGAATAGGGAGCCTAGAAAAGTGCCACACAGTTAATGGGCCTTTGAAAAAGGGATAAGGTCAATATAGCCTTTTCAATAGATAATTCTGAAACAACTGGACATCCACATACAGAACAATGAATCTCCACACAGACCTCACACTTGTCATATGAATTAATGGGTCTCATCTCTGAGTGTAAAATGCAAAACTACAAAACTTCCAGAAGAAAATATAAGAAAAAAGTCAGGAGACCTGGAATTTGGTGATAGTCTTTTAAAATACAAAATCAAAGGCATGATCCATAAAAGAAATAACTAATGAACTGGGTTTAAATAAAATTCAGTCCTTCTAGCTGGGTGTGATGGCACACGCCTTTAATCCCAGCAATCAGAGGCCAGAGACAGGCAGATCTCTGAGTTCAAGGCCAGCCTGGTCTACAGAGCAAATTCCAGGACAGCCAGGGCTACACAGAGAAACGCAGTCTTGAAAAACCAAAAATAGGGCTGGAGAGATGGCTCAGCGGTTAAGAGCACTGGCTGCTCTTCCAGAGGTCCTGAGTTCAATTTCCAGCAACCACATGGTGGCTCACAACCATCTGTAATGAGATCTGGCACATAGGCAGAACACTGTATACATAATACACAATAAATAAATCTTAAAAAAAAAATAATGAAATAAAACTGAGCCCTTCACCTTGGTGAAAGACAGTGTCAAGGCCGAGGATACGACTCAGTGGTGGGGCACTTGGCAGTAACTGCACAGTCCTGAGGAGGGAGGGATAGAAAGATGGAGACAGGGGGGGATGCAAATTAAAACAAGGAGATACATGTCGGGAGGCAGAGGCAAGCAGATCTCTGTGAGTTTGGGCAAGCCTAGTCTACATAGTGAGTTCCAGGACAACCAGAGCTATGTAGAGAGAAAACTCTACACCCTAAGGTGGACTACATGTCTGAGAATGAGCTGTCTCAAAAATAAAAAAACAAAAAAACAAAACAAAACAAAAACCCAATGAGATACTACCACACACTTACAACAAATGGCCCAACTCAGGGGCTGGGGAGATGGCTCAGTGGTTAAGAGCACTGGCTGTTCTTCCTAGAGGACCTGGGTTCAATTCCCAGCACCCACATGGCAGCTCACACCTATCTGTAGCTCTAGTTCCAGGGGGTCTGACACCCTCACACAGACATACATGCAGGCAAAACACCAATGTACATAAAATAAAATCATTTAAAAAAATTTTTTTAAACAAATGGCCCAACTCCAGAAGAGCAACACCACCAAATGCTGGCTAAGAGGGAGGAACAGAAGTTTGCGGCTGGGGAGAATGTAAGAGGGGACATCCCTGAAGGCAACAGTGCCAGAGTTTCTTCCATAGGACCCAGCACTAGCTCGCCTTGGTTTGTACCTCATGAGGTAAATCTGCGTTCATACAAAACTCCACACATAGGTGCTTAAAGCATCTCTACCCCTAACTGCCAAAACTGGGAAGCAAAAGAGATGGTCTTCTGCCGGTGAGTGGTTCACCTGAGGTCTACCTAGAAGATGGCACACTATTCAGCGCTAAGAAATGAGCTAAGTCGTGAAGAGGTATGGAGGAGCCTTAAGCATCGATAAGAAAAAGAAGCCAGGGCTGGAGAGATGGCTCAGTGGTTAGGAGCACTGGCTGCTCTTCCAGAGGTCCTGAGTTCAATTCCCAGCAACCACATGGGGGCTCACAACCATCTGTGATGAGATCTGGTGCCCTCTTCTGGCCTGCAGGCAAACATGCAGCCAGAACACTGTATACACAATAAATAAATACATACATACATAAATAAATAAATAAATAAATAAATAAATAAATAAATAAATATTAAAAAAAAAAAAAAGAAAGAAAGAAAAAGAAGGCAGCCTGAAAAGCTACACACAGAACTGCTGCTTCACAGCTTGGCAGTCTGAAAAGAGACAAAACTCTAGAGACTAGTGGATCAGTGGTTCAGCGATTGGGGAGGGGCAGACAGAAGAGCCCAGGCTTGGGAGCAGTGCAAGCCTTCTGTATGACACCATGACAGTGGGTTTGTCCAAACACACCACCAAGTAAGCCCTAATGTCAACTACAGACTGGGTGGCAGCAGTGTGTCACACGGGTCCACACGAGGAGGGGTGTATGTCTGGCCGCCGCATACTTCCTGCTTGGTCTGGTGTAGGATAGTCTGTCTAACAGTAGAAGCACTGATGGATCTGCTCACACACGGCGGGGTAACCACTCACCCCAAACTCAAAGGTTCAAGACAACAATGTGATTTGTCATCTGTCTCAGTCTGCAGCTTCATGGAGCTCAGCTTAGTCGTTCTCCCTCAGGGTCTCATACCAAGTTGCAGTCTGAGGGCTCCTGGAGGTGGAGTCATCTCAAAGGTTCCTCTTCCAGATGTGTGATGCCACAGCTGCCAGGACCTCAGCAGGGGCTGTCAGCCCACACAGCATCCCCATGTAGCCTGGCTTCCCTGAAGCACAGTGCCTGGGTTCTCAGGGTGGGGATCCCCAGAAAGCAAGCTAGGGGAGGGAAGCCAGTACAAGCCTATGCTCTATCCCTGATGCTGGGGGCCGCAGGACTATATCATAAGAATTCAGCTGGTTATGGTTAAGTCACTACCTGGAGGGATCAAGGATTTCCTCCAGAGGAAGCCAAATTCCAAGGAGCTTTGGTGTTACTTGGCTTGTTATATATCAGCTGTCTTCTGTTATGGAAATCATGTGTGCCTTCATAGTTTTCCCAATTGATTTTTCCCTAGAAGGGCTAACAGTGTGGATTGATCACTCTCTGGACATACACATTCCAGGTATTTGGAGAACAGCCTCAGGAAAGGCTTCTTCTGGAATCAGATATCTCCCTTAGCCACTTTCAAGGACTAGCAGTAATAACAGTCCACATGAAAGTCTCCTGATTTAAGGTAAATTTCATAAGGAGACACCGCTTAGGTCAGGGGGACGTTAAGTAATAGCTTTACACAATTCAGCTCGGACCCTCCCTTCTTATAGCCTTACTATCTTTATAGACCTCTAACTCCTCACCTAACCACTTCTAGGAATATTTAGATAACCTGTGTGCTAACAGCTATGCTCAGCCAGAAACCCAGTTCAAGCCTCCCTGTAATTATCATCATTGGCAGCATCCGGCCAGGTCCATGCCCAGTTGGAGGAAAGTACCTTATCAGAGATACCTCTGTACTCTCTAAGAACAGAGTTAAGCATCCAGGTTACCTGTTTGAGAAGGCCTGGCGGATGTGTCAATTAAGCTTAACTTCCTTTTTTCCCAAATCTTACCTCAGTTCCAGATCTCCCTTTAACTATCACCAGAGGCAACACAGGTTGCCTAGAGACTGAGCACACTTTCCCCTATCCTGCAGAAAAAATGGCAGACAGCTTGGACAGATAGGAGCCACAGGAAAAAAGACGGCAGTTTTATTTTCTCCCATTGACCTAGCAACTTATAGATTTTTAACATTTTCTACCAATCACGTTTAAGATTATAGTTGAGCACATAAGATCCCTCTTCTTAGATATTACCGGAATTTAGCCTTTAGTTAATTCATTAGTCACTTCCCCTTTGGGTTGCAAATGGTAATTAACAGCTACTGTCCCTCTATGTGATTCTTATCACCCCTCCATTTGACCCTGAGCGAGGACAATCACTGCCTGAGGAAATTCAGGCTGGGTGACCTGGGTGGAGGGGAGGATTGTGATTGTTTGGGTATATAACTGTAAAGTGAGAAACAGATGTTGAATTAAAGTGAATGGACCAAAGAGCTTTGCGTGCGTAGATTGATTTGCCAACCTTAAGAACAGATTCTCTGCTAGTTGATAGATTCTTCCCCAGACTTTGGAAAAGAGACTATTAGGGGCTGGACCCCAATAGTCTCCGAGACCGGAATGCCCAGCAGGGAGGTCATATTAGAAGAGAACATGTGGAGTTTGGGGATTTAGCTGTTGGTAGAGTTCTTGTCTGGTAGGCAGGAGACCCTGGGTTTGATCCCCAGCACTGATAAAGCAGGTGTAGTGGTGCTTGTCTATAATTCCAGTACTTAGGGGGTGGAGGCAAGAGATCCCAAGTTTCAGCTTTATAGTGAGTTCTAGGCCACCCTGGGCTACAAGACTCTGTCTCAAAAAAGAGGGGAAAGCCGGGCGGTGGCGGCACATGCCTTTAGTCCCAGCACTTGGGAGGCAGAGGCAGGCAGATCTCAATGAGTTTTGAGGCCAGCCTGGTCTACAAGGCAAGTTCCAGGACAGCCAGGAATAGTACACAGAGAAACCCTGTCTCAAAAAACAAACAAAACAAAACAAAAAAAAACAACAAAACAAACAAAAAACGAGAGGGGGGAGGGGAGGCAGTCTTGACTCTTCATTAGAAAATGAAACCTGGGGTTGTGGATTTAGCTCAGTGGTAGAGTGCTTGCTAAGGCCCTGGGTTCAGTCCTCAGCTCCAGAAAAAAGAAGAGAAAAGAAAAGAAAAAAGGAAGGAAGGAAGGAAGGAAGGAAGGAAAAAAAGAAAAAAAAAAAAAAAAAAAGGAAGAAAGGAAGAAAGAAAGGAAGAAAGAAAATGAAATCTGGGGGCTGGAGAGATGTCTCAGGGGTTAAGAGCACTGACTGTTCTTCCAGAGGACGGGGGTTTGATTCCCAGCACTCACATAGCTGCTCATAACTGTCTGTGAGTCCAATTCCAGAGGATCGGACACCCTCACACATATATGAAGGTAAAACACCAATTCATATAAAATAAAAATAATTAAAAAAGAAAAGAAACCTGTATGCTGACCAACCCTATGGCATGGCAGAGCCAGCTACCTTTGTTTCCTGACCTCCTCCTGTGACCTGTGTGCCCATCCTGACTACAGCTTCCATGCCCAGATCAAGGACAACCTCCCTCCCATCTGCCGGCCTCTTTGCTCTCCATCTGTCCTAACTCCCGGAGCCGCTTCTTAGCTCTTTCCTTGGGGGGCCCACATCCCCAACACACTATCTAGATGTCCACCAAACACTCATTTCCACCCAGAACCAGGTAAGGGCAGCACCCCAGTCAGCCTGAGAGGCGGTAGGACCATTGGTTAGCACTCTCTCTGTCTCTGCTCACACAGGGGAAACACTGTTTTCCACCATCGGTTGCCTGTCCACCTGGTGTCCAAGCTACCTTTCAAGGGCTCCTTTGCCAATGGCTGCTCACAAGCCAGGTGTAGGGTACATGGAAGATATGGGCTTCTGGGAAGCATGGGTATGTCTCGGTTCTTCCATCTCAAGACACACTGGGGAAGAGCTGTAGAATGAAGGTCCTCTGGACTGACTGAATGAACAAGGTCCTCTGGACTGAATGAATGAGGTCCTCTTGACTGAATGAATGATGAGGTCCTCTGGACTGAATGAATGATGAGGTCCTCTGGACTGACTGAATGAACCAGGTCCTCTGACTGAGCCTTGGTTCATCAATGGCACTACAAATCTACCCACCACAACCACATCTCCCACCATCTGCTCCTGTGGGGCCAAGACCTGCCGGCAGCTTCCTTCAAGGCTTAAAACCGCGCACCTGGCCGCCCCTCCTCTCGGCCGCCCTCCTCTGGGCTCCCTCCTCTCAGCCGCCCTCCTCTCAGCCGCCCCTCCTCCTCACTGGCTACGACACAGAAAAGCCACAGACTGTAGAAGTGGAAGTCACTTTACAGCTCAGATTTGTAAAACTAATGCTTGTTTCTTAGGTACATATATAATTAGAGTACTTTAAAATGTAAAAGAAAACAATTACAGAAGAAATTTACCCATATTGCCATAATTAGAATGAACATTTTGGAATACTTTCAGCATTTTTTGAAGCATAAATATACTTCACATGGCTGAAATCATATAGCTTATGTATTTGTAACCTATTTTCAACATAGTCTAGCATAAATCCTATCATTACATTTTCTCCATAAACTTAATTCTAATGCATGTTTTATATTTTTTGGTTGTGAGCCTAGCCTTTAATGGCTGAGCCATCTCTCCAGCTCCTAATGTATGTTTTAATACTGCCTAATATTCCACAGTAGGAGTAAGCCACAATTTGAAGCTGTTGTTTGCTCTTTCACGTTTTCCTACGACACAGTGAGGAGCTCTGTGCTCCAGCATCTTGTCCGTCTATACCTTTCTCGGAGCAGGAACACCCCTGCTAGAGTAACCTCCAGGCGCAAACACTCGCGCTCTAGTTTTGGGTATACGGGAAGGACCATCATTCCCCGTTCCCTCAACAGGACATGAGACTGTAGCCTGACCAGTTAGCTCACTCTGTCCCTCTGTGATTGGGTGAGGAGTGATCCTGGGGCCCAATCGGAACCAGCACCTCTCTTGTAGGCCGAGTGTGCAACACCGGACAAATGTTCTAGCACTGAACTTCACTCTGACATCTTTTGGGATGTTCGAAGACAGGGTCTCCCTAAGTTACTCAAGCTGCCCTCAAACTTACAAATCTCTTGCCTCGGCTGCACTATCGGCACGAGGCACCGGGCTGAGTTCAATGTGAACCTTCTGAGAAGCTAACCTTCTCTTCCTGGCCCCTGGGCTCCCTAGATCTGGAGGGAAGCTGAGAGTGTCTGGGTAGCATACAGCAGGAAGAAAGCAGACAACTGCCCAGGCCCTCTGTGCCCACGGCCAGGAGCTCCTCAGCCATCTTCGTCACACGAACTGACAGATTCCCATGCTTTCTTCAGTCAGGTTTCGTTGGTTTTTGACCCTTCAGGCCCGTAACAAACCTGCCTGACACATGTACCCACAGTTCAAGCCCTCCGTCACTTTGTGAGACTGTCCCTGACACGTGTACCCACAGTTCACGCCCCCCCGTCACTTGGTGAGACTGTCCCTGACACGTGTACCCACAGTTCAAGCCCTCCGTCACTTTGTGAGACTGTCCCTGACACGTGTACCCACAGTTCAAGCCCTCTGTCACTTTGTGAGACTGTCCCTGACACGTGTACCCACAGTTCAAGCCCTCCGTCACTTTGTGAGACTGTCCCTGACACATGTACCCACAGTTCAAGCCCTCTGTCACTTTGTGAGACTGTCCCTGACACGTGTACCCACAGTTCAAGCCCTCCGTCACTTTGTGAGACTGCCCCTGACACATGTACCCACAGTTCAAGCCCTCTGTCACTTTGTGAGACTGTCCCCTGACACGTGTACCCACAGTTCAAGCCCTCTGTCACTTTGTGAGACTGCCCCTGACACGTGTACCCACAGTTCAAGCCCTCCGTCACTTTGTGAGACTGCCCCTGACACGTGTACCCACAGTTCAAGCCCTCTGTCACTTTGTGAGACTGTCCCTGACACGTGTACCCACAGTTCAAGCCCCCGTCACTTTGTGAGACTGCCCCTGACACATGTACCCACAGTTCAAGCCCTCCGTCACTTTGTGAGACTGCCCTGACACGTGTACCCACAGTTCAAGCCCTCTGTCACTTTGTGAGACTGTCCCTGACACGTGTACCCACAGTTCAAGCCCTCGTCACTTTGTGAGACTGCCCTGACACGTGTACCCACAGTTCAAGCCCTCCGTCACTTTGTGAGACTGCCCCTGACACGTGTACCCACAGTTCAAGCCCTCCGTCACTTTGTGAGACTGCCCCTGACACGTGTACCCACAGTTCAAGCCCCCTCACTTGTGAGACTGCCCCTGACACATGTACCCACAGTTCAAGCCCTCCGTCACTTTGTGAGACTGCCCCTGACACGTGTACCCACAGTTCAAGCCCCCGTCACTTTGTGAGACTGCCCCTGACACATGTACCCACAGTTCAAGCCCCCCGTCACTTGTGAGACTGCCCAACAGTACAGTCCACAGACACAGCCGTGTTTTGAACTTGGCGCTGGCAGGCCTGCGTCAACCCTCCCTTAGAAGGAGGCGGAGCCTGTGCAGCCAAGAGAGGAAAGTGGGGAGCAATGTGGCCAGCAGCAAGTGACAGCTCCCAGGAGCCACTTACCAAGTCACTGTCAAGAGCCACCAATTGAGATCCCCAAACACAGGCTCCTCCCCCAACTCCTCTTACTTGACATTTGGGAGTGACTCAGAACCCTTTCCTCCCTAGAATCGAGAAGTTAAGATAAAGCCTTTCATTTCCACACTTATTTATTGTACATGTGCAGGTCAGGGGACATTTCCAGGATTCTGTTCTCTTCTTCCACCGTGTGGGTCCCACAGATTGGCATGGTGACAAGCACCTCCTGAGCCCTCCAGCCCTCCTCAAAACCAATTCTTTAAGGAACTGGTAACTGAAAGCACGCTGACTTGGGACTCAGACACATCAAAACTGCGCAAAGTGAAAGAATTGGGAGGAAAAGTGAAAAAGGCGCAAAAGCCCTTTGCTGCTGCTCTTCTCCCTGCTTTGAAAGAGGTCTCTAGAGGTGGGGGGCCTGGTACTCAGTCCCCTCAGGGCCAGATGCCCTTCAGCAGGCCTAAGTCAAACTGTGTTATGGTCCCCCCCTTAGGACAGGCCACAGCCCACAAAATCCTTGTGCTATATGTCCTGTGCCCAGGAGTAGGCCCAGCTCACTGGCACACAGGAGGGGCAGGTGTACAGGGACTCCATGGGAGGGGCAGGTGTACAGGGACTCAGTGGGAGGGGCAGGTGTACAGGACTCAATGGGGGGCAGGTGTACAGGGACTCAATGGGAGGGGCAGGTGTACAGGGACTCAATGGGAGGGGCAGGTGTACAGGGACTCAATGGGAGGGGCAGGTGTACAGGGACTCATGGAGGATACAATTCTCCCAGCTCCACCTCCTACCTCCAGCACTTGCTGATGGGCTCTCCCCTCCCTTTCTCCTCCAGGCCTAGTGACAAGGACAACTTTGTGCTGATCTTAGTCTCTAAGGGTCCCACCTCCTTTCTGGACTCTCATGTCTTTATAATTGGGGCTGGGGATATAGCTCAGTGTTAGAGTGCTTGCCTAGCACACTGAGGGTCCTAGGTTCAATATCCAGTACCCCCCACACCCCCAAAACAAACTTTTATAATTAATCTCTTTATTAGACTCTTTGGTCAAAGCTTTAGAAGGTGACATGTGTCTCCTGACATCATTGCCATTTTTTTTTTTTTCTTCTTCAGGGAGAAGAGTTGGGTGAGACTGGGTCTCACTAAACAGCCCTGGCAGGCCTAGAACTTGCTATGTGAATCAGACTAGCCTTAAACTCACAGAGATCCACCTGCTTCTAAGATTAAAGGCGTGGCCATCACACCTGGCACATCACAGGACTCTAGCATGCCCTGGGTCTGGAGATGTTCCATATCCTTCTTCACTGTTTGGGAGAAAAAGCAGGACCTGCCCAGGCCACACAGAATGGTTTCCATACTCTGGGCCAGAGTCCCCCTGCTAACTGTATGAAGGCCAAAAAGTGAGGTTTGCTGCTATATAGACCAAACAAGGCAGAGTTCTCTGTAATTTGGGTGACCTTGTTCAAGGGACATCCCTCTCTGAGATTATCCCATGAGTCAACTCCAGAGAGTAGTCATGAAGATTCAATAAAACATGCTCTTAAGTACCCACATAGTGCTTGTCTTCAACATGACATCACACCATCTCGTGCTGAGGCCTATCTGTACCAGGGCCAGCACAGGCCCCCTCTTGGTGATGGAATGGGACACTTCCACCAGAGGTGACACGTACTAGCCAGCTTCTTCCCCTTACTCTGGCTTCTTTCAACATCTTATGCTGTCTTCTCATCTCCAGAGAGGAGCCCGGGTTCTACAGAGATGAGGAACCCTGGACAGGGTTCCCAGAAACCTTCAAACAAGCCCAGAAACCCTGGTTTCTGGAGTTAGGACATGTACTTTAACAACTGCTCAAAGTGGACCAGTAAGTGGGCACAGTGGTCCAGACCTCTGATCCCAGAAACTCTGGAGAATGAATAAGTACAAGACCAGACCCTGCAACTTAGAAAGACCCATGGATGAGATTGGGGAGGGGGAAGAAGGGGGGGGAGAGGGAGAGGGAGAGAGAGAGAGAGAGAGAGAGAGAGAGAGAGAAGAGAGAGAGAGAGAGAGAGAGAGAGAAGAAGAGAGGAGGAGGAGAGAGGGAGAGAGAGGAGGAGAGAGAGAGGAGGAGGAGAGGAGGGAGGGGGGGGGGGGGGGGGGGGGGGGGGAGGGAGGGAGGGGAGGGAGGAGGAGGGAAGGAAGAGAAAAGAGAACTCACTAAGTCCAGCAGCTCTGGGAACTTATCACAGAAGATGACTAGCAAGAGGCAGAAGTCTGATTTCAAAACAGAACAATATAATTTCTATATGTCTATGGGAGCCCGTTCTCGGGTTCCTCGTGGCTTTACCCAGCAGGTCGCATAGAGGATGATTAGGACCACGGCCTGAGTGCAGGTGTCTGAGATGGTCTGCACTTGGCTGTGCTGTGGGATGGTCTGTATGTCAAGTTGCTCTGATTGGTCAATAAATAAAACACTGATTGGCCGTGGCTAGGCAGGAAGTATAGGCGGGACTAACACAGAGGAGAAATAAAAGAACAGGAAGGCAGAAGGAGCCACTGCCAGCTGCCGCCAGGACAAGCAGCATGTGAAGATGCTGGCAAGCCACGAGCGCGTGGCAGGGTATAGATTTGTGGAAATGGATTAATTTAAGCTATAAGAACAGTTAACAAGAAGCCTGCCACGGCCATACAGTTTGTAAGCAATATAAGTCTCTGTGTTTACTTGATTGGGTCTGAGTGGCTGTGGGACTAGCGGGTGACAAAGATTTGTCCTGACTGTGGGCAAGGCAGGAAAACTCTAGCTACAGGCAGGAGAGATGGCTACGTAGTTAAGAGCACTGGCTGCTTTCTCAGAGGACCTAGGTTCAAATCCCAGTACACACATGGCAGCTCACAACCATCTGTAATTCTAGTTCCAGGGGATTTGATGCCTTCTTTTGGCTTCTGCAAGCATTGTACTTACATGGTGCACAGACAAATACAGGCAAAACAACCATACACGTAAAATAGAAAGAAGTGTTTTCTTAAATCAAACAAACCAACAAACCTGGCGGTGGTGGCACACATCTTCAATCCAACACTCGGAGGCAGAGGCAGTCAAATCTCTGTAAGTTTGAGGTCAGTCTGGCCTACAGAGGGAGTCTAGGAGAGCCAGGGCTACACAAAGAAACTCCCCCCCCACCTCTTGAAAAACCCAAAACCAACCAACCAAACAAACAAATTAAAAAAAAAACAAATAAAAACAAACAACAAAACAAACAAAACAAATCCCAAGTTCAGGGAAGCAGCTGAGTGGTAGAAACCTTGCCTGGAGGTTCTAGGTTTAACGACCAGTGGGGGGTTTGGGTGGATCCAGCCTCCCCTCTTTTTATGGGGGTGGGGGTGCTAGGGATTGGACCCAGGACCTTGGACATGCTATACCTGTTCCACCACCACTTAGCCACATCTTCAGGTCAAGCTCATCTTCCCCCCTTTTTTCTGTTTTTGGTTTTTCAAGACAAGGCTTCTCTGTGTAACTCGCTCTGTAGACCAGGCTGGCTTTGAACTCAGAGATCCACCTGCCTCTGCTTTCCAAGTGCTGGATTAAACACGAGTGCCACCATTGCCTGTCTCCAAGGCTCATCTTGAAATTAAAAGTGCTTTTATTAGCACATATTAACTATGCATAATGATGGGTTTTCATTGGGACATTTCCATACATGTATTTTGATCATATTCATGGGCTACCTCCTCTCCCTCCCACTGATCTGCTCCCTTCTCATCTAACCCGTCCCTCCCATCTCGACCCTTCCCCGACTTTTCCTGAACTCTTCATGTCTTTTGTGTGTGTGTATGTGACCCAATGACTTTGATTGGGGTTGCTTAGAGGAGCATGAAAAACTAATCAGCGGCTGGCCATACTGCAACCATTAAGTGTCTACAGACCCCAGGGAGACATTCTTACAAGAGAATACAACACACCCATTAAAAACAATTGGGCCCTTATTCATGGATAAGCAGAGGCAGTTAGGTGGAGAAGTATTTACTGTTAAGTAAACACTTGTATGGCACTTGTTATGGGCCTTGGGCTACTCTAAGCGCTTCACATATAGAAATTCCTTTTGCTTTTTATTGTAAATTTATGAGATGAATACTTGTCTCATCCCATTTTGTAGATGAGGACACTGAGGCTAATAGTAAAGTAACCTGTCAAGGTCATATAACTAGTAAGTGGTGGAATAGGCAAGATGGCTCAGAATGCTGGTCCTGGCATGCACATGGGACCCCATCTATGGCTCCACCCAGCTATTAACACTGTGTCGCACCAGGGAGCTGTAGATTGAGTTTTATGTCTGTATCTACAGCACTGATTAATCTTTCCTTACTTTCTAGACTTTTGATTCAAGAGTTCTATTTCGGGGCTGGAGAGATGACTCAGCGGTTAAGAGCACTGACTGCTCTTCCAGAGAACCAGGGTTCAATTTCCAGCACCCAGGTGACAGCTCATAAGTGTCTGTAACTCCAGGATCCAACACCCTCACACACACATACATACAGGCAAAACACCCAAAAACTTTAAAAAGAAAAGAGAGTTCTATTTCTCTGAACCCATCCTTAGGAAATTATAAGAGAGACAAACAAAAATATATGATAAGGACATAAACACAGGGTGATTACAGGCTTTGGCGTCACACTGAACGTTCACCCGAGACTGGTTATACAGTGGTGTTCGCACAGGTAAAGTGACGACAGTGACACACTGACGTTCACACTCTTTCAATGAGTGAAAGAGGCGGCAAGCTGCATTTGAGAAACAAAGTCACGTGGGACCCAGGAAGGAGACAGGAGAGGCTTGAGCGCCCTCTCCAGGCACGCCTCTGCCGCTGTGCTATTTCTGCAAGGCCAGGTTTTCTGCCTGTCTATTACTCCCGGAACAGAAGCTGTTCCTTCTCTAAGCGGCTGTTCACCCCAGTCCTCAGCTATGAGATGGCAGAGTCCCCGAGGGGTCTTTGCCACTCACTAGAGTTCTCAGGAGACCACTAGCACACAGGACTCCACCAGCAGGAAAACGAGATCCAAGCCTCGCTACAGTGATCTCTCCCTTCACAGCCCATCTTCCAAGAGTGCAAGGAAAACGTGAGAAGGCAGGGCCGCTCTGCGCTGTCCAAGAGCACAGCTTCTGTCTTTCCAGCCCAGTCAGAAAGACAGCCCCTCCAGCCCAGCGGTGCAGACAAGCACTAAAGGTTGATCAAATAACGATGCACAATTCAAACATTTACTTTCCAGACGCCTTCAGAAAGTTTATCATACACAAACAAGCACAGGAGAGCCAAGAAGGGTTGAAGTTCAAGCCAATTCGTTTGCCCAGCGGCCCCAGAGAACAGGAGCATCACACTAAGCTGCCCACAGAGGCCTGGGGTGGGAGCAGGGCGGCTCCCTTTGGCAGTGGAGGAGAGTGTTTGGTGGCCGTAGAGTGGATTGGCTGTGAAAAACACTGTGGGTAAGTGTAACCAGTCATCCAAAGGTCAGGATCCCAAGTGGGCCTGAGAACAGCATGCACGGGTTAGTGAAACCAGGGAAGCTCAGCGTGTACGTCAGTGGTCCTCAACCTTCTAGTGCTGCGACCCTTTAATACGGCTCCTCATGTTGTGCCGACCCCAACCATAACATTATTTTGCTGATACTTCATAACTGTAATTTTGCTACTTAGTTCTTAAGATCATCAGAGATATGTGTTATCCAATGGCCACAGCCCACAGGATGAGAACGCTAGTGTACAGCGTCCATGGGCGGCTCCTGGCACATCCTGACCAAACAGCAGTTCAGGAAAAGTGCAAGAGTTTGCTATAGTGAGACCGAAAAGACAGTCTAGATTTCAGTTTGTTTTCTTTCTTTCTTTCTTTCTTTCTTTCTTTCTTTCTTTCTTTCTCTCTCTCTCTCTCTCTTCTCTCTCTCTCTCTCTCTCTCTCTCTCTCTCTCTCTCTCTCTCTCTCTCTCTCTTTCTTTCTTTTTTTTTCCGAGTCAGGGTTTCTCTGTGTAGCTTTGTGCCTTTCCTGGAACTCACTTGGTAGCCCAGGCTGGCCTCGAACTCACAGAGATCCGCCTGCCTCTGCCTCCCGAGTGCTGGGATTAAAGGCGTGCGCCACCAACGCTCGGCTTCAGACAGACAGTCTTGATGGCACTGGAATAAACGCAGGAACTCGGGGGCCAGTTTCAGAAGCTCTCAGAGCTTGGAGTATGAGGCTGAAAACGAATACACCAGAGGTACAGGAGGCAGGAGGGCCACCGTCTGGGAGTCACGTGGACAAAAGGGATCTGAGGCTAGAGAGGTCAACGCAATCCTACCAGGGGCTCCGGAGGACCTGCTCACAACTGCCCCCACACCACTCTTTCTCAAAGCTGTGCCCAGACACGTGCACACGAGCACAGAGAAAATAAAGAAAACCCCAGGTCAACAGCTAAACTAACAGTCCCACTTGGTGTGGCGCCACAGGTCCGCACGGCAGCACTCGGGAGGAGAGGCAGTGAAGGGCGGTAATCAGCCCAGGGCACTCGCTCGCTCCCCTCGCTGCCCTGTGCGACCGACCGTGTGTCCATCGGCTCGGGGAAGGCAAGGCCGCATCGGCAGACAGCAGAGCAGCATGCCGGCATGCAGCTGGCCTTTTCTCTTTAATTCAGACCAGGATCCCAGCCCAGGGGATGGTGCCGTCCACATTCGTGTTGGGTTTTCTCTCCTCAGTTAAACCTTTCTGGAAACACCCTGAATAGCACACCCAGAGGTGTGTTTCCATGGTGATTCTAAATCCAATCAAGTTGACAGTGGAAATCAACTACTACTATACAGAAAGACCCTGTCTTTGAAATTAGACAACGAAGAGCCAGTGAGATGGCTCAGCAGGCAGAAGAGCCACCGCCAAGGCCGACAATCTGAACTCAATACCGGAACTCACAGGTGGGAGGGGAAGACTGATGCCCGAAAGCCGTCCTTGAAATAAAAACTGCTTAAAAGAAGAACAAAGGGGCTGGAGAGATGGCTCAGAGGTTAAGAGCACTGGCTGTTCTTCTAGAGGACCCGGGTCCAATTCCCAGCACCCACGTGGCAGCTCACAACTGTCTGTAACTCCAGTGTCAGTTTCAGGGGATCTGACACACTCACCCAGACATACATGCAGGCAAAACACCAATGCACATGAAACGAGAGAGAGAGAAAGAGAGAGAGAGAGAGAGAGAGAGAGAGAGAGAGAGAGAGAGAGAGAGAGAGAGAGAAAGAACAAAAAGACAAAGAAATCCTATCTATCAGTTTACTATGTTCTGGGCATCAGAGCCAAGCAAAGGAGGCACTGTAGTTACAACAGGTCAGTTACCAGAAAGACGGCACAGGTTGTTAAAGACAGTTCAGTCAAAGCTGGACGTGGTAGAATACACCTTAAATCCCAGCACTCAGGAGGCAGAGGAGGTGGATCTCTCAGTTTGAGGCCAGCCTGGTCTACAGAGAGTTTCAGGACAGCCAGGGCAACACCGAGAAATTCTGCCCACCCCCCACCACCCACCCCCAAAAAAAAAACCAAAGAGTTCAGCCTTTCCAGCTGCCTCCGCTACACACCCCAGCGGCAATGCTCTGCCTTACAAGGGGCCAGAGACAGAGCCAAGTGACCATGGGACTGAGCCCTCTGAACCCTCCTTGTGCCCAAGTCCACACCCTTATTTTGTTTCTATCAACTTATCTCTGGTCTCAGCAATAAGAAAAGCAATTAGGGCCGGGCGGTGGTGGTGCACGCCTTGGATCCCCGCACTCGGGAGGCAGAGGCAGGTGCATCTCTGGGTTTGAGATGAGCACACACCACACCTTGATTTCTACCCCCAACTTGGAAGACGCTGGATGTGGTGCTGTAACTGTAATCCCAGCATTCCAGAGGTGGTGGCAGAAGGGTGCAAGTTCAAAGCTGTCCTTGGCCACCCTGGGCTACATGAAACCCTATCTAAAAAAGAAAATAAAAATCATAAAGGGGCAGGTATGACTCAGCAGGAAAAAGCACTTGCCACCAAGCCTAAGGACTCAGATTGATACTTGGAACCCACATGGCTGGCGGCAGGAAAGAATGACGTCTTTAAGTCGTCCTCCGACTCCACAGGTGCACCCATGCTGCCCACCCCTTGCCATACACAAATAGACAAATACAACTGTGGCTAGGTGTGGTGGCACCTTTGGGAGGCAGAGGCAGGCAGACCTCTGAGTTTGAGTATAGCCTGGTCTACATCGTTGAGTTCCAGGACAGCCAGGGCTGTGTAGAGAAACCCTGTTTAAAAACCAAACAATGAAAAACACTTGTTTTTAAAGATGATGATCCAAACAGCACTCACATTGAGGAGGACCGAGACACGGCTGCTCTGGAGGGAGGCCAAATGCTCTAAGAGGGCCTCCGAGAGAACCCTCCTGCCTGGCCACTATGCCTTCCACAAGGCCTCTTGGCTACCCAGGCAGTTATGAAGACACACTGTGCTTACTGCAGATGCCAAGGCCAACAGGCACCAGACCATAGGCTGTGGAGCTCTATGGTGCACACTCTTAACTCTGAGTCAGCTCTCCAGACCCTAAAATGCTGGTTTTTTTGTTTTTAAATATAAGATTTTTAAAAAGAGGAAATGATGCCGGGCGGTGGTGACACACTCCTTTAGTCCCAGCACTTGGGAGGCAGGGGCAGGTGGATCCCTGAGTTCGAGACCAGCCTGGGCTACAGAGTGAGTTCCAGGAAAGGCTCCAAAGCTACATAGAGAAAAACCTCAGGTCCTCAGAAGAACAGCCAGTGCTGTTCAAAAAAAACGAAAACCAATTAACCAACCAACCAACCAAACAAACAAAAAAGGTGGGGGGGGGGAATGATCTTAACATCAGAAAAATTTATGCTTTTCTTAAAAAAAAAAAAATACAAAATGTCTTCAAAAATCTTAACAAGCTACTATGTGATTTTATTCTATTTAATTATTTAGAAAACAAGTAATGTTTTCCCTGTAGTTAACAGTATTTGCCAGTACTTCTGAATGTCCACAGACAGTTGTATGGGTTTTTGTTCTAGGGAGGGTTCAGAAGGCCAGAGTGCTCCAACCTGGTTTGTTTTCCCTAACATACAATGAAATGTGTGTTCAACACCATTCCTCCTTAGAGAATTGCATGTTCAAAGAGGGACAGGGGTATAGCTTAGAAGGAAAGTACATGCTTAGCATGTCCAAGGCCGTGGCTTTGATCATCAGCACTGTGAAAAAGTATTAATAACAATAGCTGGGCATGGTGGCACACACCTTTAATTGAAGCACTGAGGAGGCAGAGGCAGGTGGATCTCTGAGTTCTAGGCCAGCCTGGTCTACAGAGTGCGTTCCAGGACAGCCAGGGCTACACAGAAAAACCTTGTCTCAAAAAAACAAAAGTAATAATAATAATAATAATAATAATAATAATAATAATAATAATAAAAAGGTAATTTTAAAAGTCAAGTCAATGACCAACATTCATAGCCACTCAAAAGGCTAAAATCAAACATGGACATGTTGAGCAGGTCAAGGCAGAGAGCAACCTGAGCTTAGGCACTAATGGGACCATGTAAAATGGTCCACCCACGTTAGTAGATCTCCTTGTGATCCAGCAATCCCATTCCCATGTATTTAACCAAGAAAAGAGAAAACATACATTCATGCCGTCATGAACAAGGTTATGGAGACAGGGACAAGAGAGCTGGCTCTGCAGGTTAAAGAGCACTGGCTGTTCTTCTGAGGACCTGCGTTTGATTCCCAACACCCACATCACGGCTCCTAACTGCCTGTAACTGTAGTCTCAGGAAGTCAGCCCACTGCCCTTTTCTGGCTTCTGTGGGCAACAGGCATGTACCAACACACATGGAAGCAAAACATTCACACACAATTAAAAACACATATATGAAGACAACCCAAAATCCATGATGATGAAAACGAGCAAAGAGATGTGCCACACCCATCCACATGATGGCCTGTGGGTCAACAACAAAGAGCCCAGAGCAAGCACAGGTGCACAAAACACAGGTCCTCACAAACATCCAGTTAGCCAAAGCAGTCAGTCTCCACCGCATACACCCAGCATGATGATACTCAGATAAAGCATGAAAACAGACACAAGGGGCATTTCAAAGCAACAGCTTATCTCGAATAGAGTTACATGAGCAACCAAACTCACTAAGATACGACAACCCACTTAAAACAGAGGGAAAGTTCACGCACTATCCTCATGGAAACCATCATTAGACACAAGTCAGTGGGGGTTCTTTGTATGATGCCAGGGGAATTTTATCTCTAATAGGAAGTCACCACTCAGCCCACGTGGCCACACATTGATGAACTCCAGCTAAGTGGCCTTCTGATACTATCCTCAAAATATTGTAGTCAAAAACTTGTGGCATGAAAACCATCACACTATTAGACCAAACTCTATAGACACAGGAACTACAGAGCACCCAGATAGGTAAACGGTACCATGCCCATGCAAGCAGACAGAGTCACAGTCAACATACTCTACAAAACCATTGACGGGAATTCAAAACCAGTATGACACACACAAACACACACACACACACACACACACACACACACACACACCAAAAAAAAATGGCGAGACCGATTTCTAAAAGCATCCTTGGGACAATTGTGGAAATTCAAATACTTAAACTAGGTAAGTAAATATTCTGGAATAGTATTTTTATTATTCATGGTGTGGGAGATTTTGAGATGGGTCTTAACCATGTACTTTCATGAACTTGAAAACCTTTTGCCCTAGCCTCTGGAACACCCAACATTCCAGGCTTAGTTATTAATTTTTCAACTAGGATGATGGTATCACAATTATGTAGGAAAATACCCCTATTCTTGGGAGATGCATGTGAAGATATTTACAGGTGGTGTGATGAACTATACAATTTACCTTCATAGCAGAGCAAAAGGGTATAGAAATGTTTACAATACTTTTTCATTTTCAAAAAATTTTTAGATTTAATTTTGTGTGTTAGTGTATTACGTGTATGTATGCACCATGTGCATGCCTGATGCCCACAGAGATCAGAAGAGGATGTCAGCTCTCCTGGAACTGGAGCCACCATGTGAGTGCTGGGAACCAAACCCAGGTCCTCTGAAAGAGCAACAGGTGCTCTTAACCAATGAGCCATCATCTCTCCAGCTACAGGACTTCTTATGCAAATATCTTCATAATAAAAATGGTTCCCATAAGAGGAAGGAACATATTAAAATGAAAAAGACCATAGATGTATTGTGCTAACCAGGTTAGGACTCTGGAACAGAAAAATGACATGAGTGAGAAAATTAGTGAAACCCAAATGAAATTGTAATATATAGTTAACGTTACACTGACGCATTAAGGCACTAGGTTTGACCAGTGCAGCATGGTTATGTAAGATGCTACCGGAGAAGCTGCATGAAGAAACTCTTCATATCATCTTTGCAAATTTCCTGTAGACCTAAAATTACACCAAATAAACAGTTTTTAACATGAAGGCAAACATTATGTAAAAATCAGACATTTATTGTATTTTAACATAACTGAGTAACTTTAGGGTTCAATGTAACAATGACCTTGTACAACTATCTTGTTTGACATAAAAACACTGCATACACGAGAAAGTCTCCACGGGACTATATGTCGAAGAAAGCCACAGTTGTGTTCAGGGCTTGAACAGCAGTGCTGCAGCCAGGCGGGGGCCTTGATTCTCGGAAGATGTAAAGCTGCCATCTGGGCCACAACCAGTCACCTTGTTCTTCAGACTCCTCAGCACATGCCTTAATTCCGTAAGGACGTGGGTTGGAGTGCCAACTTGGGTGGCACTGACTTTAAAAGAACTGCAAAAGGAGGCATAAAGCAGTATCATTTCCCATCCTAGTAGCCAACTTGACCCAAGGCCCAGCCACATCAGGACCAAACTTATCTGTGCAATTCTTCAAAAGACTGAAGTGTCCTTATTAGCCCACTAAATTTTGGTGATAACCGTCATCTTACTGAAGGGTAAGGAGCAGCTTCCCAATCCCTATCTCCAGAGAGTAACATATATGACCTATAGGTTCCTCCCTAAAAGATCAGGATGCCCCTTCCCGCCAGGCTCCCAAACGCCTGACTACCTCCTGGGTGCGCCCAGGTCCATGCTAACCATGCTCACCCCTCCCTTTGACTTTTTACAGCGCTCACAACTGTGGTGGCTAAGGACAGATGGCTGACAGGAGAGCCTATGGGCCTCTGTCTAAGGTAGTCTGCGGATGAGAGGACATAACTGAACAGGCAAAACCCATGGTTTCTCTTGAATCAGTATCACTGGGACCATGAAGTGATGAAGAACCTGACCAGTGTGTAGTCTTGGCTCCACCAGGCACTTGAGTCTGACTTTGGGCAAGCTAATACTCTCTATGCCTTGAGCAGCTCATCCAGAAAGTGGAGGTAACCATAATACCAAGGCCACAGAAATGTTCAAGAACTGAGCAGAGCTGGAGAGATGGCCCAGCCGTTAAGAGCACTTGCTGCTCTTGCAGAGAACCCAGGTCCAATCTCTACCAGCCATCTGTAACTACAGTTCCAGGGGGTCCAATGCCCTCTTCTGACTTCCTCAAGCACCAGGCACACATGTGGTGCATATACATACATGGAGGCAAAACACTCAAACACATAAAATACAATTTAAACAGAAAAAATATTTTAAATTAAACAAAACAAAACAAAACCTAAATGGCATATCCATGTTTGGTACCCAATGGGGGGGTTGATGTACCCTAATAGTTACTGGTCTACTTTGTACCACACGCTTCCTGCTACCCTTTTGTTTTTGGAGACAGGGTTTCTCTGTCTAGTTTTGGTGCCTGTCCTGGATTTCGCTCTGTAGACCAGGCTGGCCTTGAACTCACAGAGATCCACCTGGCTCTGCTCTCCAAGTACTGAGATTAAAGGCCTGAGCCACTGCCGCCTGGCTCTGCTGCCCTTTTTAATGGGGATAAGGGGTTGTATATATTTTTATACTTTAATTTGTTTAGTGTGTGTGTGTGTGTGTGTGTGTGTGTGGACAACTTAGGAGCTGGATGAAAGATGGGCACTGCTGCATCCAGCTTTTTATGTGCACCCCAGGAATCAACCTTGGATCTGTCACATTTGTGTAGTGAGTTTTACACACTGAGCTATCTCCCAGGACTGTGTGTGTGTGTGTTCTGAGACATAGTCTCATAGCCCAGGTTGGTCCTGAACTCATTATAGAGCTGAAGAGGACCTTAGCTCCTGATCTGCCGCCATTCCTGGCTTACTGTGCTGGGGACTGGATCTGGGGCTCCACCCAATCTAAGGAAGCACTATGACACCTGGGCTCTAACCCCAGCTGCCTTCGCATTTTAAAAACCTTTCCCCCAGTCATCAGTGTTGTTGTCTGGGGACTAAAAGAGCCTTCAGAAGCCATGGAAGCCCATCTTAGAGGCAATTCAAGTTCTTTAAACTTCCCCCAAGGAACTCCTGCCACTCCAGCCTGCCAAACAGACATGTCCAAAACAGTCATATTATCTGGGTGCTCAGGAGGTGGAGTCACAGCCAAGGCTAGTTCCACACCTTCCACCATCTTATAACGTGTCTGTCACAACCACAGCAACACCGTGGTATGGTAGAGCAGGCCTGTCCCCCTCCCAGAAGGGGAGCCTCCTATTCCTTTGAGTCCCACAGAATCCTACAGAGGCTTTTAGAGATTCAAGACCCACAGTTGACTGTCAACATTATGAGAAGACATTCCTTTTGCCTACCTCTCCTGGTCTGTCTGAATAAAGCAAAGGAGAGTAGTGTTGGTGTGTTACTAGCACCTCTTTGGTTTTTAGTAACCCCATTTTAGCCAGAAGCAAGCAAGCTGTAAGCCTAACGACTGAGGAAGACAAGAGCATCTAACAGGAATTAGTAACACCATCATAACACTGTCACGTGCATATTTTCCCCATGGATACCTCCGTTTTATAGCTATTGCCAATGATCTCCCTTTATGAAAGAAACATTTCCTATGTATACGTGCAACTTTAAAAAGAGGGAGAAAGGCGGGTGGTGGTGGTGGTGGTGGTGCATGCCTTTAATCCCAGCACTTGGGAGGCAGAGGCAGGCGGATCTCTGAGTTCGAGGGCAGCCTGGTCTACAGAGTAAGTTCCAGGACAACCACTACTACACTGAGAAACCCTGTCTCGAAAAACAAAAAACAAAGCAAAGCAAAACAAAATAAAACATAAAAAAGCGGGAGAATACAAAAGACTAAGAATCAGGTCTATGCTTGGTAAAAACACAACACAGCTCTCGGATGCCCTCACCGATGCCCAAAGCTGGGCTGCTTACTCTGGTCTCATCAGTACGGACGATGGTCATATAAACAAGTAAAATCAGATGGAATTAAAAATGTGTATACTCATGCCAGATCCACTGGTGGCACACACCTTCAATCCCAGAACTTGGGAGGCAAGGCAGGTGGATCTTCCTGGACAGCCAGGGCTGTGTCAGACAGACCGTTTCAAAACACAGATAAAAAAGTCATGTATTCAGCCACAGTAGCCACATGCACACATACAATAGTCACGTGAAGTAAATGATGCTGTGTTCGTAGTGTAGCCACAGACTCTGTCCATCACCACGGAGAGGTCTACTGGGCAGCACCAGTGAGAACCCACTCACAGCTCAAGTGCTACTCACCCGGCAATGGAGCCAAAAGGCTTGGTCTTTTGACAGGCCCGGCACGGCAGCTTCCTGAGGGAGCACGTCTCTTAGATGGGCCTGTCTGAAGCAAGGGAGGGGGAAACAGACCTTTGGGGTTGACCAGTCCTGCAGAGAACGAAAGCCAAAGCATAAACAGGAAGAAACGTCCAGCCACTCTCCCTGAGCGACTTCCCTTAATCTTTTGAAAGAACCTAAGCGAGGAGCAATCTGAGCGAACTCACACCAGGCTCCACCTTCTCAGACTGAGACAGTTCCTTAGTGGTCCAGTCTAGGGCTAGGCAAGCTAGAGACCAGGATCCAATCAGGTCTGCTGTCTAGGGATGGCCTCCAGGCTAAGGGTGTCTCCCCTGACTCTTATTCTGTGTGACTTGTTTCGTTTTTGTGTTTTCTGAGACAAGATCTGGTTATGTCGTTAGGCTTCCCTTGTGCCACTTGGCCCAGCAGTTTTAATATTTTAAATCACTATTCAAATATACACACAATAACCTGAGTTTTGCTTCTTGTCCCCAAATCCTAAATATTTACCAACTAAATCTTCAAAAGGAAGTTTGAAAATCCTGGTCTAATACCAGTTTAATTCTCTGGTACTCTCGCCCTCCCCTTCTCACAAAGCATTTCTGCCCCCCAAGATTTATTGATTCTGCCACATGGTTGTGGTTCATGCCTTTAATCCCAGCACTCGGGAGGCAGAGGCAGATTGATCTCTTGAGTTCGAAGACAGCCTGGTCTACAGAGTGAGTTTCAGGACAACCAGGGATACACAGAGAAACCCTGTCTTAAAAAAACCAAAAAAGAAAAAAAGCAAAGCTGACTTTTCTGTACAAGACGTCCTCAGAGCTATGGATGCAGCTGAGGGACAGAGGACTTGTTTAATTAGCCTTGTGAGACCCTGGATTCCACCCCAGCACTGGGAGCAGGGGGGTATTCCTGACCATAAATTGAACTTGAAAGACCAGGTGAAAAGTCATTGGGGGGGGGGGTGATAGAGGATGGTTCAGTGGTTAAGAGCACTAGTTGTTCTTCCAGAGGACCCAGGTTCAGGTCCCAGTACCCACCAGGTGGCTCAGAGTCATCTGTAAACTGTCTCCCGGAAGATCTGACACCTCTTCTAGACCCCCCCTGGGCACCAGGCATCCACATGATATATAGATATACACACAGGTAAAACACCCAATTTTTTAAATCAAGATCTCACTGGCAAGTTCTTTTTTAATGTGGTAAACTGAAAAGGTGCTCTCAGCAACCACTCCTCCCCAGAGCTAATTCAGGTACCAGGGAAGTACAGGAAAGGTGGTCACGGGGTTAGGAAGCTGAGGACCCAGGACTGCTCTGTGGGAGACAAACTCTCCTCAGGCCGAAACAGGGATAGATATCCTGCTTTCAGGACAGAAGAGGCTCAGCCGATGCACAGAGGCTCCTCAGAGGCACCCAGAGGTTGGTGCTGAAGGCCAGCCAAGCCTGACTTGACGTCTGAACGTATGTGGTTAGACTTCAGCCAGGCCTCCCTCAGAGGGAAGAGATGGGTCTGGGGAACCCTTCTGAGCAACAGGATCCAGTCAGGATTGAGGTCAGTCATGAGAGCTTTCACGTCTCCAGTTTGAAACTAACCTGAGGCAGATCCTCACACAGAAAAAGGGACAGGGAGGCTGGAGAGATGGCTCAGTGGAAGAGGACTTGTTGCTCTCACCCATAGACCCAGAGTTGGCTTGCAGCACACACATGGTTTCACAAATGTCGCTAACTCCAGTTTTAGGGGATCTGATGCCTTCTAAAACCTCAGTGGGCACCAGGCATGCCCATGGTGCACATACATACATGACAGACAAAATACATACAAGTCAAAGTGATAAAACTAAAAAAAAAAAGGGAAGCTACGGTAGTGAAACTTCACTTTAGAAGACTGCCATCACTTAGAAATAAAAGCCTCAAAAACATTTGAATTTAGGGTAGGGGTTATGAGAACCCAGTTTAAACATCTGTTGATATGGCCACAGGCTCAGTAGAAGGATTTTTTCAGGTTTGTGACGCAGTCAGGAGGAAATCCAAAGCACATCATCTGACCCCGACAGGAGAGACGCTGCTGGAGGAGCCCTGCTCTGGAGCCCAGACAAGCACTGACCTGGTGCTGGGACCGGGCCAGCTTCCTGCCTGTCTCCAACCAGGGGCTTGATTGAGCGGGGAGGGACAACATCAAGTAAGGGCCGGGGGCCAGAAACCGGCAGCAGAGGAGGCGGCTTGCTCACGATGGGGGTGATCTTGCCCTGAAAGGAGGCAGGCATGCTGCTCTTGGCTGACGGGTCCAGAGCCTCGCATCCTAGAAAGTAGAAAGAGTTTGGTTAGCAGAAGCCTGCAGTCCAGGCCAGTGAGCCTTTCCAGCCAGTCAACCAAGTTCACTTCTGCTTATTCAAGAAAGCCTTCTTCTCTCCTTGTACTGATTTAGAACCAGGACTGTCATGTTTGAGCCTTCTAGATTCCACCCGCCCCAAGAAAGTAAGTACAGTAACTATAGAAAACTAAACACTTTCTCTCTCGTCAGATAACAAGTCATTAAAGCTTTAATGCATCCCAGGTGTACAGCACAGCAGTTACTTGTCCCTTGAAGGGACAAGTGGTTATTATTTTTGTCTCACACACTTCACTCAAAACAAGCTAATAAGAAAGTTACTACTTATTTATTGGGTTTTTTGAGACAGGGTTTCTCTGTGTCACCCTGGCTGTTCTGGAACTCGCTCTGTAGACCAGGTTGGTTTTGAACTCAGAGGTCTGCCTGCCTCTACCTCCTGAATGCCAGTATTAAATGAGTGCGCTATCACGCTCAGCTAGAAAGTCACTACTTGAAGAAGCAAGATCATAAATGAAATGTTCTTTAAACTCCCCAACATTAGGAACCATACACATCTTTATGCTTACAACAGTTATCAGTTATCAGTGCTGTAAGCATGTCAGTGTTAACAAAAAATGAAGCCCAGAGCCGGGAGGAAGGAAATTACGTGTCCATGTGAAGACAGAGGTCATTCCACAGACTACAAAGTTGGTTCACCATATGATATGAACGGAGAAAGGGAACCACTGGGGATGGAGGTGGGGGAAGGAGCAACCAAAACTAAGCAGGTATGAAACAGCGCCTGGCAGCCTCTTCCACTGCAAAGTGACTTAAAGAAAAAGAGGGGCTGTCAAGATGGCTCAGCGGATAAACACTTGCTGTAGAAGCCCCAGTTAATCCGAGCCCACGGAAACACGGAAGGAGAGAACCAACTCCACAGACTTGTTCTCTGACTTCCACACGTGTGCTGGAAGTCACACACATCATGCACATGCATATAACAAAGAAATTACTTTTCAGAAGTCTGAATGGCTGGGTGATGCTGCTGCTCCCTAAAGCTGCCAGTTATTAAACAGAAGTCCCAATGCTAGGTGTAAGATACCTCCCTGTGTGCTACAGGTTAGGGAGTTTCCAGAGGCTTCCAAAGGAATGCAGGTCATTACCACTCCTCTTGGCTGCCTAGCAGAACTAGACAGTAAGGTTGTACTGCTGCAGACATGCACTGTGTGGTGTGTTGCGGGATGTAAAGAAATCAGGATAGTACAGAGCGGGAAGCTTTCCCCTTGAGGGCTAGCTTCCACAGAGCTAGAGGCCGATGGGATAAAACCAACAGTCTTACCCACTATGAATCCTGCATACTGTCATACTGACCAGCCAGCCAAGATGTGCTCACTGATGCTATCATAGTGGCTTCAAAGTTATGGGGGTAACCAATCGCTTGATGATTGGATTTGAGACCTGATCTACAGGAGGGAAGTCATGACTGATACTGTAAACTTAGTCAAAAATGCACAGTGCTGGCTGGAGGTCATGGACCTTAGGGAAAATCTCCTGTTGTTTTGCTAAATGGATATGTTGTCAAACTGCCTTCTAAATATTTATGTTTATACTTATAGTTAGTGCTGCTCTTGGTCCTGCAGAGAAACTTTAGTTAATGCAACCACTCAAAACTGGTGAAGGTGCTGAGAATAAGTGACCGAGTGCTCAGTCCTAAACGGGACATCTCGATCAATCCTCCCCCACCCCTCAGGCTTGGGGAGAATCATGGAGGGGGCAGAAAGAAGGTAAGAGCCAGAGGAAGGGAACTAGTGCTGTGAAGTACTGTCTTCTGAACTCGATGTGGCTGCTGTACTCACAGATGCACAGTAGACAGATGTAGTTACCCCAACAAGACTGGTCCTGTCGACGGTCTATCATGGATCAAGGAGGGGCTCATGAGGCCGCACACCTCCCTGAGGAGCTAAGGGCAGTTAATGGCTGCTGGGGAGACAGGGCGTCCTTGTCTTTCAGCAGTGTGGCCGCTAGTGAGCTGCTCGTGCGCCAGTAAATAACCCCACACTCAGCTTATGCAAGCAACCCTAATTAGACTCAGCGGGGCACAAAACCAGCCCTGAAAGCAGGAGGGGACTTGCTGTGAGAAAGGTGAGTTCAACGGGACCGAGAAGGGGGAAGGGAGGGTAATGAGGTGTACATGACCAGAGTTCATTATGCACATGCACGGCATTATCAAAGAATAAGTCAAAAAATGTATTTTAGGGCCAGCCACAGCTCAGCCAGTAAAGATGTTTGCCACCAAGCCTGACAACTGGAAGTCAATCACTGGGATCCACATGGTAGAAAAACCAATTCCCACAACCTGTCTTCTCATCCACTCCTGCTCATACATAAAATAATAAATGTTAAAAAAATTACCTTAACTATATTTTTAAACATCTGATTCAAAAGAAACTTTAACTCAAAAGAAGCATTTCAGTCCACAAAGCTTAGAAACGTATGCATGTTTCCTGTGTGAAACCCATGCAGACCAGTTCCTTTGGTATCCCACATACAGACTGTTCTCTCTTTGAATGGTATACGTAGCTTTCTCCCACACCTGGGTTTATAGGAAAAGGATGTTGTACCTAGAGTCTAGACCTCAGAAGGGAAGGGACACCGTCACGCACCTTGCAGCTGCTCCTTCCTGACTGTCAGGTAGTCCAGGAGCACGCCCAGCTCATCACTGTACAAATGCTTCCCCTCACTCAACAGGAAAAGAAGATGACAGATGTCGGATGGAACAGAGTAGCTGGTCAGGTACTCGCGGCCCAGGAAGTCATCCACCAGCTCAGTAGCCCTCTGAGAAATCCCGGTGCTTTGTCCAGAGAAAAACCTCTTCAATTCTTTAACCACCAGAAGCAGCGCATCCTCCAGGGGCATATGCCGATGTACTGAGACAAGAACAAGGTGTTTTATCATACGGGTCTCTCTCTATATTTTAAAGAAATCATTATAAAATAAAGTAACAAGAAAAGACAATCAGAAAATGGATAATCCAACTGCAAGTTGTATAAACTGTCTTGGTCTTTGATGCAGATGAATAGAACTGACTAGAGCCCTCCACAGCAGGTACTCTATTCGATTTCAAAGTAGATATTATTTCTTATTTAAATATTATAGAAAGGCTGGGCATGGCAGTACATCCTTCTAATTCCAGCACTTGACATATATAGGACCTCTATAAGAGGCCAGCCTGGTCTACATAGTGAGTTCCAGGATAGTCAAAGTTACATAGAGCAGTGGTTCTCAACCTTCCTAATGCTGTGACACCGCATGTTGTGGTGACCCCCCCCAACCATAAAATTATTTTCACTGTTACCCCATAACTGCAATTTTGCTACTGTTGTGAATCATAATATAAATATCTGTTTTCAGCAACCCCTGTGAAAGGGTCATTCGGCCCTATAAAGGGGTCATGACCCACAGGTTGTAAGAACCACCGACATAGAGACCAGGCTCCACCTCAAAAAAAAAAGTTTAAGTAGATACATAAATTATAACAAGCAACAGCTGTAGGAATACATGGGATAAGTGTCAATAAAATTAATTTGAATTATTTTCTTAGTGCATATATATGTGTGCAAAAATGAGTTAGAAAGAGAGCAAGAGTGTTCGGGAGCACACGTGGAGGTCAGGACAACTCTGCAGAAGCCGTTTCCCCCTTCTACTGTGTTCTGAGGCAGGATCCACTTCTACCACTGTACACTGTCTACGCCAGGCTAGCCGGCCCAGGAACTTCTGGGTAATGCTCTCTTTACCTCCCATCTTGCCATAAGAAGCGCTGGGATCGCAGATGCGGGTCACAGCGTCTGACCTTCTGTCTGGGTTCTAGGCATCGAGCTCGGGTCGATGGCACCCAGCAAGCACTTCCGCCCACTGAGCCATTTCCCAGGCCCAGAAATGCTTCAGGAAAAGAAACCCAGTTTTTAAAAGACCAAATTGTCACATCAAAAAATAGAAACAAAAGCCAAATGTGATGCCACATCTGTAACCTCAGCACTTGAGAGGCAAAGGTAAGTTCAACGTCATCCTAGTGTACTTAGCAACCAAACAAAACCCAGAAACAAGGGGCATGGACAGGAGAAAACATGGAGAGAGAATGTGGTCAAAGCACATGACATACCTGAACGATGTCACTATGAAACCTATCACTTTACAGTGACAGACACTAATGGAAGACAACGATGGAGCAAAGAATGAAAAGCTGAAAGGTGAGGGTGCTCTGTTCCCCACAACATCAGGATGCAGCACTAAGAGGAAGGACACTCAGAGGAGATGGGCGGGAGCTGGAAAGGGCAGCCATGAGAGTCAGAGGGGTTACAGACAGTAAGGAGCTGCTAGTCTTCGCTGCATCCTTAAAGGGCTTCTTTTCCTCCCTCCCTCCCTCCTCCTCCCTCCCTCCCTCCCTCCCTCCCTCCCTCCCTCCCTCCCTCCCTCCCAGTCTCTCTTAGTCCTGTCTGGAAAGCTGACTTCATGACAGCTGACTCTTGGATGGACTCCCTACCCTGCCTGGCCTGCCATGTATCACCATGTTCTGAACAAATTCCAAGCCCAGGGTTCTTCAGAGCTGCAAGGGCCATGACTGTATTCGGCTAAATCTTACACTATGTTTATTAAGGTTATGTTTAGGAAAGAGTATGACTGTATTACATAATAGGCTTCAGGCTTTAGACTTTACAGTGTGGTTATTTTAAACACTGTCTTGGCACAGAAGCCACGCACTTGCTATAAAGGATCCTGAAAGAGAACAGTTGTGACTGGTTTACTAAACAGACACGGCTCATCAGAGAAAATTTGTCAGGGATGACAAATAAACCATGTCCACATTAACACTCTTTTGAACATAAAAAAGAAATTACCAGTCAGGTGGCAGTGGTGCATGCCTTTAATCCCAGCACTTGGGAGGCAGAGGCAGGCGGATCTCTGTGAGTTTGAGGCCAGCCTGGGCTACAGAGTGAGATCCAGAACAGGCACCAAAACTACACAGAGAAACCCTGTCTCAAAAAACAAACAAATAAATAAAAACAAAAAAAGAAATTACCTCCTGGTTTCACAACATACTGAAAGTAGATTGAATGTTTTTTGAAGTAATGGTATTTTTTTTTTTAAATTATTATCAGGCCAGGCAGCGGTGACGCACACCTTTAATCCCAGCACTCAGGAGGCAGAGCCAGGCGGATCTCTGTAAGTTCAAGGCCAGCCTGGTCTACAGAACGAGATTCAGGACAGGTACCAAAACTACACAGAGAAACCCTGTCTCTAAAAACAAAACAAAACAAAAAAAATTAATACTCAACAAATATTCTACCTATTGTGATAATTTCTTAAATGATCTTGCATGATGTCAACACTTAAGTAATGAAACATAATTAGTCCTTTTCACAACTGGTTCAAATTAAACTTTTCCCAGGAGACTGAGATTTGTAATTATTGAAAGAGTGAGCTCTTTTACATTTTAGAACGTATGTGTAAAGTAACTGTGATTTTTGCCTTCTAACTACTGAGTCCAGAAGAACCATAATTTCTCACTCTCAATTGTAGAACTGAACAAAAGCTGGCAGGCAGGCAAGAGAGATGCCATGATCCTGATAAAAGAGCTCAGCCTTCCCATGACAGAACAAGAGCTTATCATTTTTCTCCCTTCAGACCCAATATGACAGCTGAATTTAGAACATTAACCCGATATTCACTCCTGTACCAATTCTTGATCTTATGGGAATAAATTAATTCTGGCTACTAGTGTCCGTGGGCTCCGTTCAAGGGAAAGACCCTCTGACTTAGCAAGAGAATCTGATGCTGCTGGAACAGGACCCAGAGTCGGAAGGGAAAGCGTGCTCAATTGCTGCTAACCAGAGAAGAAATGAAGCCAGGGACACAGCGTCTGGGATACAAGAGACACTTCATGAGTCTGGATGGAACAGAATAGTGCAGGGGCTTTTGAAAGAGGACTGGAAGACTCAGTAGATCTGGGTGAGAGAGACGCAGGATATGGAGGAGCCTCCCATGAGGCTCGCCCCCTGCCTCCAGGAGGAAAAATGCCACTTTCAGCCTCCAACTGCAGAAAATGGGGTCAAGACAAGAACAGGAAAAGCAAACTTGAGCACAGTAGAGAGGTTGAAGATTGTGTTTGGATGTGGGCATCTGTCAAAGCTTGTACATTCAAGGAGCAGAACGGGGATCATTTTCACTGGGCAGTGGTGGCGCACTCCTTTAATTCCAGCAATTGGGAGGCAGAGCAGGTGGATCTCTGAATTTAAGTCCAGCCTGGTCTACAGAGTGAGTTCCATTCTACCCAAGACTACACAGTGAGATCTTGTCTCAAAATCAAACAAAAAAAAGGGGAGGGTATTAATTTTCATGTACTCTCATGAATGCTAGAACAAAGAAATGGCTGAGAAAGCATAGAAAAAGCATACTTTAAAAAGATAAAAAAGAGCTTGGGTCAATGCCGTCTTCCCCCCCCGAAAGGCCCGAGTGTTAAAGGTCTGGTCTCCAGCCATTGTGTTGAGAAGCAGGGTGTAGCAGGAGTCAAGTCAGGCCACTAGAGTGTACTGTGGAATGGGACACTGGGTCTGACCTCTAGCTCATCTTTCACTTCCTAATGATCAGGTAAGCAGCTCCCTCTGACACCACCACCATGACAGACAGCACCATGGCTCTATATGAACTCAGATGGAAAACGAAGAAATTGGGATCAACAACTCTATTTAAGTTGATCTCCCCCCCCCCCCCCAGTGAGAGGAAGTAGATTAATACAAAGTTTAAGAGAATCCTTGGAAAAAGGAGAGTGTAAGATTTAGCCATCAAGAATATAAAAGCTAGTGGTAAGATTTGGCCAAAATCTCCACAGATGGCAATCTGTTATAAACATCACTGACAGGATATTTTAGGCTCTTTTGTATTTGAGACAAGGTCTACATAGCCCAGACTCCTGGGCTCAAGTGACCCATCCTTCTGCCTCTGCCTCTCAAGTTCTGGAACTAATGTGGAAGCCTGTCCCATCTGGCTGTGTGATCCTTACACAGATGCAGTAAAGGTGATCTGGGTTTCAGTTTTCAGCAATACACAGAAAAAAGACTTTGTGGTACCTACAAGACTTTCTTCCTCAACTAAAAGCAGTTCAGCTACAAACACGAACCTTCAAAGTAGACCAGCATACAAAGAAAGGCTCCTCTCGTTTAAAGCAGGGTTTGTCTCTAGAGATACTTTTAGAACCGACACTTACTTTTGATGGACTCACGAAGCATGATTACGGTACAAGAGGAGTATTTCACATTAGACTGCTCCACGAGAATACAGAAGGGGGAACCATCATCTTTAACATCCTGCAGTGCGCGAGTGAGGGCCGATCCCGAGGCCAGGTGAATTGTTTCCACTACAAGACCATGATCCCGTAGGCGGCGGCCTATGGCTGTCACATAATCCCTTCACACACACACACGACACACACACACACAGAGAGAGAGAGAGAGAGAGAGAGAGAGAGAGAGAGAGAGAGAGAGAGAGAGAGAGAGATAAATAAGTGAAAACACTGGTTACTTTTCAGTTTAACAGAAGAAAAAAATCCATATCACCACTACACAGTTAAGCAAGCAAGAGTAAGACAATGTTTTATTTTATTTATATTTAGTGAAGTACAATCTTTTCTGAAACTGTAAAATCCTTTATAAGATTGACTATGTGTATAATTTAGTAAAGAAAACACACCAGGCATGGTGGCGCATGCCTTTAATCCCAACACTTGGGAGGCAGCGGTAGGAGGATCTCTGTGAGTTCAAGGCTAGCCTTGTCTACAAAGGACAGCCAGGGCTAAATAGTGAGACCCTGTCTCGAAACACAACAATACAAAGACAGTAGAGGATATGCTTTTGTTCGGTACACTGGGTGCTGGGCTGAGTAAGCACCATGAGTAGCCTTTTTAAAAATGGAAGCATTCAAGTGTTCTTTGATGATGTCATGTCAATTGAGAGACCATAAAAGAAGCTTAAGATTGTTTTAAAGAGCAGGTGAGAAGACTACCCCAAAGAACAAGGCAGTCTTCACCTCAGTTTGCTAAGAGGCCCTCCCTCCCCACATCATCTCCATCAGGAGGGTTCTTTCGTAGGAGAGGACGAGGGGCACTGGAGTCAGCCAGCATTCACCACATTAACCAAGCCTGGATCAAAACCCCAAGTGATTCATACCCTGCTTCCTCAGCCTCCACCCTCAGTCAGTCTCCCCAAGCCTCTCCCTGAGTTGATGTGGTCATTCCTGCCTGGCAGTTATTTAAAAACCTGCAAAGCCCTGCTCTGTAACCTAAACTCCTTAACAAGCATTCTCAGTCCTAGCAAGACATGCACTAGAAAAAAAAAAAGTAAGTAAATAAAAGGTGTTATACTTCAACCCATCTAAACAGGCTCTCCACATACTAAGCTTCAAACATCTCATTTTCTTGCCAAACTAATCCATCATCCCTGGATGATCAACTCTCCCCCTTTTTTCTTCTGTCCCCCTCTGCCATTCTGTTTATTATTCACATTCTAGTCCTCAGCTCAGAGGCTCAATACAAGTGACATGATTCTCTGCAATCTCTTTACCTTATCTCCAAACTATGGTAACCCACTCTTTCTTGTATGAATATTTGGCTTCTGGTGGGACAAGCCCTTAGTACATTTCATCTCTCTCTTTCAATCTCAAATTTCTGATACTCCTGTCTTCATTGCCAAGTAGCAGGCTTGTAAGAGCACTCGGGGAAGAATCGCTCTTCTAACTGAGCTCTGCTTTCAGCCCTACATCTGCTCTTCTAGCTGTGTGTGTATGTTTTATACTATCAGACAGCACCTCTCACAAACAAGAGTTGTTACTGACTTACACTTATGTTCCTGTGCATGGAGCCTTACATGTGACAAGTCAGTCAAACGCATATCTTACAGAACTAAAGGTTATTGCGATGACAGGAAAACATGTTTCTGGCAATTTAGCAAAGTATGGATGATTTCAGACAATAAACTCAGGAAGAAAACAACAAATAGTTCATACAGCCCATATTTCATAGTCATCACAGAAATAATTTGTATTAGATGACATAGACTGAAATTAGTGTTTTACAGTATAAAGGAATGAATCAACCAACTACTGTACCACACTATAAACCTTCCTGACACCAACGTGACAAGAGCGCAAACAGCATGCCTTGCTTACAGGGCATCAGAAGCTGCAGACACACTGTGGCTGACAAAATTCTGCACTGCATCCACTCTAGTGTCCGGATCTAACTGCCAGGCCAGAGAACACCAGGCAGGAGCTAGGGAACATGTGAGGAGTAGCTGCTAATGCCACTCTAGATGGAGAGGAGAAGAAATGCAGTCTCAGACAGTCTTCATTACAAGACTGCCCTCAATTAGTGCCGGCCGCCCAACTCTGCTGATGGGAAGATGGCCAGAGCATCAGGATCATGTTTAGTCCAACAAGCAGCTGGAGTCAGCCACAGTTCTAAATGAAATACAAGATGACCCAATCAGATATATGACACTTGCTACTAATGCTAAGAAAGCTCATCTAAGGGCTGGACAGTAGTTCAGGTGGCAGAGAACTGGCCTGGCAGCACAGAGCCCTGAATCTCCAGCACCACGTAAACTGGGAGTTTATGCCACATGTTTATAATCCCACTTGAGAGATGGAGGTACGAAAACCACAAATTCAAGGTCATCTTCAACCTAGATAGCAAGTTTGAGGTCAGTGTAAATTTGAGGTCAGTGTAAACTATATAAGACCATGTAACCGGGCAGTGGTGGCGCACGCCTTTAATCCCAGCACTCGGGAGGCAGAGGCAGGAGGATCTCTGTGAGTTCGAGGCCAGCCCTGGCTACCAAGTGAGTTCCAGGAAAGGCGCAAAGCTACGCAGAGAAACCCTGTCTCAAAAAAAAAAAAAAAAAAAAAAAAAAAAAAAAAAAAAAAGGACCATGTTAAGGGGGACGGTGCGTGCGTGCGTGCGTGCGTGTGTGTGTGTGTGTGCATGTGCGCGCTGGAGAGATGGCTCAGAGGTTAAGAGTGCTGGCTGCGTCCTGAGTTCAATTCCCAGCAACCATATGGTGACTCACAACCAGCTATAATGGGATCTGGTGCCCTCTTCTGGCATGCAGGCATACATAGAGGCAGAACATTGTACACATAATAAACAAATATTTTAGAGGGAGGGAGGGAGGGAGAGAAGGAGGGAGAGAGGGAGGGAGGGAGGGAGGGAGGGAGGGAGGGAGGGAGGGAGGAGGGAGGGAGGGAGGGAGGGAGGGAAGAAGGAAAGACAAGCTAATCTAACCCAGGCATTGTGGCTCAAACCTGTGACTAGTACCTGGGAGACTAAGGCAGGAGAGTTGCCACAAATTCACAGCTGGCCTGGCTACACACTGAGACCTTGCCTTTGGGGAGGCAGGGGGAAGCTAATTTAGTCAAAGACTAATGCAGTGACCAGGCCAAAGCAGCCTTGTGGCAAAATTGCTAAATGCTGAGGCAGCAAACCTACTATCCATGCTGAGTCTTTTCCACCTCTAGGTTCAAAATCTGCTTAAATTACTACAGGATCAAATTAATCCAGGGCATTTCTGGGCATCTTTCAATTAAGAAGAATTCCATCATTCGACTGTAAAAGGAATAGCCCTCTCCCACGCTGTGACTGACCTCATTTCTTCTAGCATACTGTCTCCCAACCCAAACGCCCTACAAATGAAATGGAGCTATAATTTTGCTTTTGAATAGTGAATAAAAATTCTAAGTAGCCATAAGATTGCAGATTTAAAAAAAAAAAAGAGAGGAGGAGGAGGAAGAGAAGATGACGTCGACACAACAACAGGATTTGTTGATGTGTAACCCTAACTAATCCTAGAGCCCGGGAGGCAGAGGCAGTCAGATCTCTGAGACAGAGAATAACCTGGTCTTCATAGCAAGTTCCAGACCAGTGGGGCTATACAGCCAGACCTTGTCTCAAAAAAATAAAAGGGAAATGTGAGAAAGCTTAACACTGCCTTAATAGAGCCATGTTTTACATTCACATATGTCTGGTATCATATAGCAGAACTCTGTTCATTGTGTGATCCTTAGTGTCATGTAGTGAGCGACACCGCAACACGTATTCAGCCCTCAAGCCAACCATTTGTCTACCAGCCAGACTCTGCCAAACACTGCAGACACAGACATAAGCCAGGGACATGAAAATCACTGTTATTAAGATAGTGAAATCACTCTCATGAAATCACTGTTATTAAGATAGTGGACAGAAGCAATTTTAAAACAGCGTAGAAAAGTCCTGATGCATGAGATGGGCATAGCCTAAAAGGGGGGGGGGAATGTAAGCAATAAAGAAAATCTGAGTAAGACAGGACTCTGGAAATGATGCCCCTAATTCCAATTTAGTTAGGCCAACAATGACATTTTGACAATCTTAAAGGAATGTCCCTAATGTTGACGCCCAGTAAGTTATGTACTCAAGACTGCACCTAAGTCATAGTGTGCACACACCCTCATTTGGTAAGCTAAAAAGAAATAAAGTCACCTCTGACTTGTGTCCATAGAGACAATAACGCAATCCGAAGGCTTCTCTCGATCCCATGCTTTCTGGAGCAGTCGGTAGAAATGCTGGAAAAGCGCCGCTCTCTGAGCATCCCTGCCACTGGCAAGATCTGCAAAACAGGTGTAGAAGGGCTTCCACATGACCAAATCACCGTGGAGGAGGGTGGAGGGCGGCCTTCCAAAGTAAAACAGTGCCCCGACAACAGTCAGCACACTGTAGACAGTCTTGACAGAATTCTTACCTAGCTGAAAGTACTGGCATTGCTCATGGTTATCTTCATTCCTTTTTGAATAATCAAACACATTCCCCCATAATTCTTCAGTACTGCTGGAAGCATGAAAATATTTTCTCAAATTGTGCAGATGTTTTCCCTCTGAACATGCCCCCACAACATAAAAACCCAATCCAGATCACCCAATGCAAGCTACAGTCACCTAAGACAGTGGCTGTTTAGAAATGTTAGCCAAGAATCTGTTCTCATTTTAGAGTATTATGTGAGTCTAAGAGTTTCTGCCATTTCTCATCCATTTCTTCTCAACTGCTACAATAAAAAGTGCAACAGAGTCACTATCCTTATTAAATAAGATGCAAATTACAAGACAAACAGACTGACTTATGCTTCCAGCGCTCGGTCTAAAGGACGGGAAATATTTTTATAAGAATGTCCAGGTGGGAAAAAAGGTGTTCCCGTCTACACTTCTAAGGGTCTTTGTTAGATGCAGGCAAACTCAACTCCTTGAGCTTTGCTCCCACACTCTTAAGTACTCCTCGGCTCCCTCGAGCAAGTTATGTTCCCTTGTTAAAAGTGTGCAAAATAGTGCACAGATGCTGGGTAATCTATTAACCATCCAAAGTGTCCCATTTGCTGTGATTTAACAGAGGAAAGGGGGAATTCGATGGCTCTGTACCCTAAATCAGGCACTTTTATTGCAGCTCCCCAGTATCTAGATAGCAATGTTTTTGTCCACAAGGAACGTCCTGCCAGGGAGAGAAGTCTCAGCAGGCAGCAATTAGCTGCCTTCCCACAAGAGGCCTGGCGCACATGGCGGGGCGCACATGGCGGGCGTCACTGGCTGCACTCTGTCACACTGACTGCTCAGTACACTGCCACCAAGCACCAATCCCTCCGCTCCTCCTCTTTGGTTCTGGGTTAGCTTCTTCTCAACTGTTCCCACAGTAGACAAACTGAAATGCTTGCCTGCGTCCCAGACTCTCCCTACTTCCTGGAGGATCGTGCACCCCCGCGGGGTTCCCTCACCTCCCCTGCTGCGGCTCTGTCTGCCAGCCGTCTCTGACGGACACAGGCCACTGAGTCCAGCTATCCCAAAGTTATCAGCTTTCTTTAAACCTGGCTACATTTGTTCTTGCTGGCTTTCCCTCAATCTTTATATTCCCTTTCTCCCTCTCCTTTTCTTTTTCCTTCTTCTCTCCCTTCCTTCCTTCTTCTTGGGGGAGGTAGTGTCAAACCCAGGGCCCCACACATTCCAGATAAGTACTCTGCCAGAGTTACATCCATGGCCCCATATACTTTCTAATAATAAAGTAGAAAGTAAGTTCCCTTGCCTCCCCAAGCAAGGAAGTAGAGGAGACTGCAAATATCCCAGAAGCTGGCATCCGGGCCGTCCAGGGCAAATAGTAGAAGATGAGTAGAACTGGCCAGGCCCTCTCAGCTTCACTTACTAGCAGGCAAGAGTTTATCCTCATCTGTCTCAGATTCCTCACTTCTATTTGGCTGGCTGTTCAGTTTGTTTTGAGGTAGGGTCTTACATGGGCCTCTAACTTAATCTGTAGCTAAGGATGGCCTGAACTGGTCTCCCTTCATGCCCTACAGACTGGGGCTAGAGGTGTGCACCCCCACAACCAGCTCAATTCCTCCCTTCTAAAACAGAAACTATTCACAGCCTGCTGGGGCTCCAAGCGCTGCTGCGGCAAAGCCCAGGGAATGGTAGCTGAGGCCAAGTGAGCCCTCACGGGAAGCTGACCGTTATTATCCACTTCTGCCTCTAGGTTCCTTCCAGACCAGGGCCAGAAACCCTCTCCTTTAGAAGGTAATCCAACAGCGAAGGCATTCTAGGTCTCTCTCTTTCAGGAAACGGTACCTGTGAGAAACTAACCCCATTAACAGTCACTTCTGAATTCTGTATTTCCTAGTGCTTCTGAACTTGAGGAAGCATTTTTCAATTTTGAATTATTAATTTAATATGTCACAAAACTCATCTCTAATGGAGGCAGAAGGGAGGCCTTGTCAAAGTTCATACACATAAAAATCAATTCAAATACAGTTCAAGGAAAACTGCTTTTACCAAAACTACATAGTAAGATCCAAGGTGAGCAGCTTGAAATGCTACGCTGATTCACCTGCTTAGAGGCACTCCCCTGCTGAATACAAAAAACAAGAAAAGGAGAGAGAAGAGCCTTGAGAGTGAAATGTGCATGCTTCAGAACAATAACCATATGAGGCACTAAAATCACTAAAGAAAACAAGAGGACGTGGCACCTTGCCCTAGCTTCAGTTACTTGAGGCTCACATAGGAGGATCACTTGAGCCTAAGACTTAAAGACCAACCTAGGAAACAAAGCAAAATGCTGTTTAAGGCCAGGCAAGGTGGCGCACACCTTTAATCCCAGCAGGTGGATCTCTGTGAGTTTGAGGCCAGCCTGGTCTGTGTAGTGAGTTCAAGGACAGCTGGGACTATGTAGAGAGACCCTGCTTCACATAAGCAAACCCCCAAACCTGGTATAGTCTAGACAGAAGTTTTCACTTTAATATCATATGCTTTTATATGTCGATCTGCTCCTCGGTTTAAAAAAACACCAACTATTTTTCTTATATGTACAGGTTTTTTGCCTTCATGTATATCTGTGTACAGTATGCATGTATGATGCCCATAGAGGCCAGCAGAGACTTGGGACTAGAGTTAGAGACAGGAGTGAGCCATCATGTAGGTACTAGAAATCAAACCTGGGTCCCTTCTGGAAGAGTTGCCAGTGTTCTTAACTGCTGGCTGAGCCAACTTTCCAACCCCATTTTTAAAAACAACTGATATTTACATTTGCCTCTGAAGTACTAATTTGTCTTGCAGTGAAATAAATGATCTTTTTTGAGCATGTAACAGCAATTGGACAGCAGCAGAAAAGCACATAGAGAAGAGAGTCACAGGCCTGCTACAGAGAATGAACAAAGCAAGGAAGTCACCCAGAGATGGCTGAAAAATGCCACAGACAAAGACCTGGTGGCTGAGGTCCTTCTGGCCATGGGTATACTTCAGTTAAGAGTCCAAATGACTATGGAAAGGTAAAAGTTAAAGTAGAGTGGTTAATATGATCAACTTGACCCAAGGGACTTCCCAAAAGCAAATATTAATAGCACCAATTTCAGCAAACATCTAGATCTGCACAGTAAGAACACATTTGCATTACTACCTAAGCTTTTAGCAAATTGAGCCACAACAATAAAATCTCACCTTAGCCTGTCTTCACACTCCTTTAAGTAGCCCTCTTGGGGAGAATGAGAAGTTGGCAGAAAAGGTTTAGATGGCTTACTGCTAAAAAACAACAAAGACAAATTATACTCAAGAAGAAATTATTTCCCATAGTTCATACATTAGTTTCCACAGTTTTGGTACACTCAAAGGTGATTAAGTCTTCAGTAAAACTGGATTTCAAAAATTTGAACAATGGCTTTTTTCAAGAATCTCTTTGTCAGAAGCTCTACTCTATTCCTTAATACCTGTTTCTATTTTTGCTTGTGTGTTTGTTCAACTGCTTCTGCAAAGCTGGCAACTGAATGTGTAGCTCTGACACAGAAAAGACACGACAACTCACCCAGAGAAGGGGCTTCAGCTTAAGTCTGAGCTGCCCAAGTGCATAAATCCCAAAGTCACCATGCAATGCTAGAAGTATCTGCAGCCATCAATTATAAAAGCAAGAAGCACTGGTTTTGTTTTAAGCTTTTTTTTGATGGCTGTCCCACCAACACCATCAGATTTCTAAGGATTCACTGCCACCTGGATCATACCGGGCACTTACTTCATAATGGAGCGCCTGGTTGTGCACATCAACTCCAGTGTAAACACCCTCCACTAAAGCCACTGCTACATTCACACTCCAAATACACTTTGACACACACACAGCCACCATCTGCCTCATTTAAGAGCTGTGTTATTAATACTGATTGAAATCCAGGACAAAAAGCATGGCCATCCTTAGAAGACAACGCTTGCTTGCTGCAAGTTGCTAGCTAACAGAACCAAGGGTTTTGACGAGATGTTACAACTTTGGGCTGAGAGGGTTAAAGAGTTAGTAGAAAGCATTCCATTTCCAAAAAGGATGAGCGCAGATGCTCCACTCGACCCTCTTCTCAATGATCCTAGCCAAGTTTGAAGGCCACGAAAAGGAATAAGCAGATGGTTCAATGTGAGCAAGTCAAAAGGAAGTTGCATTTGCCTTATACGGCTTCCTAGCAACTAAACCAAATGATGCCAAAAAAGCCAGCCGGCTCTAAGGAGCAGCACTGCAGGGTATTGGAAACCCAGCGGTCGGGCAGAGCAGAGAAAGCCTTAAGACACCCCCACCTGGCAAAACAAATCCTTTACCCACCAATACCACCCCCCTTCCCACTTCCCTGCAGCTCCAGCTCAGTCTACCTGCCCATGCTGAGGGCAACCTTTCAAACTCAGCACTGACATCAGTGGAGCAGGCTGGCACTACTATCAAATACTAACTCCCCACTTCTGCATTGGAGGAAAGGCTCCATACTCTCTTAGCACACTTCAGCCAGCTGGACACAGGATTCTGCAGGCCAAAAAGATAGCATCCTTGCCACCCGTTGTCAAATGCTGCTGAGAAACTCGGGAGGTGTTCACAGGCCACGGTCCCAGATGCCCAAAAGCAACCCTAGTGGAGACAGGATGTGCTCTGATCTTTTAAAAACAGACTGAGTAGCCAGTGAGCAGACCAGAAGCTTCCCTGAACAGGGTGCCTGAAGGAACCCACTCTGGCATGAACTGCCTTAGTGGGAGTACCTATACATATATGCCATATCCCCACATGCACAAATGATCAAATCATGACCTGGATATTATTAAACATCGCATGGTCACCCTGACCAGGCAATGCAGTGTATCTGGTGATACCCATCAGAACTCAGCTCCTCTCAGCCAAATGGTGGGCAATAGGTCAAACACTGTGCAATGATAAATAGAACTAATAAATCTGTTTTCATAAATCAACAATCTTCCCAGATGTTCAATAAACAAAGATGTTTTGATGCATTATATTGAATCCTTGTAACCACCATACAAGCTGGAAGCTTCGGTTTCCCCACACACCGTCAAAAAAGATGAGGAGAGTCCGGCTCATCTCGCAGGACTTCACACAGCTACAAAGCCTCGCTTCAATTTCCGTGGGTCAGACTCTAAAACCCAGACTCTTTTAACAGTTCTGAAAAATGTACCGTTTATGTGTATGTGTGAGATATGCATGAGTGCAGGTGCATCTGTGCTACCACACGTGTGGAGGTCAGAGGCTAACTCTCTGAAGTTGGTTCTTGATGTTTCTGCTGCTCTGTGTACTCCATGTTAGCTGGCCTTCAAGCTTTTGGCCAATGCTCTCATCTCCACCTCCTATTATTGCCACAGGAATGCTAAGATTACAGATGCAGGCCACCACATCCAGCTGTTCTCACCTGGGTTCTGGGGTTAAATTCGGGTCATCAGGCTTGCACAGCAAATGCTTCTACCCATTGAGACATGTTGCTAGCACCCCCACCCCAACTTCTTTTAATACCTCTCAGCCCAGTGCTCCAAGTCAGCAAGCTGTTTTTGGTTTTTTATTTTGTTTTGTGTAAAGGAAAAGGAAAGCTATGAAAGGCCAAGGAAGAGGGGTGAAAACACTGTCATTTTTACGAAAAGTAAACTAACATCATCATCATCATCATCATCATCATCATCATAATGATCCTAATCTAAGAGCCTGAGAGATGAGGGAGGCTCCAGAGCACATTGTGCTTGCCTGACTTCTCCTAGCCAAGATATACCGACCGATAGGAGCCTTTGGTGTAAGAGCAACTCAAGACTGTCTGGATGAGTGGGGAAGAAATAGAACTCTCACTGCAGGTCGGCAAAGAGAAGAATCTCCTCAGAAGGTAGTTTGACAGTTCCTTAAAAAGTGTAACGGGAGTTAGAGAAATGCTTCCATCAGTAGAATGCTTGCTGAACAGCCATGGGGGCCCAGTTCAATCCCTAGCACTGCTGTTTAGAAGACAGGTGTGGGGGGGAAACAGCTGGAGAGACGGCTCAGTGGTTAACAGCACATACTGCTCTTGTGGAGTTGCATTTCCAGCACCTACATCAGGTGTTGGAAAAACAGGAAGACCCAACACCCTCTTCTGGACTCCATGGACACCTGAACTCACGTGTGCACATACCCACACAGAGATATAAACATAAAATTAAACTTAAAATAAGTCTTGATAAACAAATAAATACCTCTCCCCCCGCCCTAAAAAAAACAAAGAACAAAAACAAAGTACCACAGCTGAGTAGGGCAGCATGCATCCGTTATCTCAGTGCTGAGGGGGCAGAGACATCAGGGTCCCTAGGGTGTGTGGCCATCTAACCCAGCTGACTTAGCCAGTTCTGTATTAAGAAAAACACTCTGCCTCAAAAAATAAAGTACAGAGTGACACCCAACATTGACATCTGGTCTCCATACACGTGTGTATACACACACACACACACACACACACACACACACACACACCACACGCACACACAAATAAGTAAAACATATACTCATCATATAAACTAGCCAGTCCACTCCTAGATACTTACACAATAAAAATGCTTCTTTTCTTACTAGAATAAACAGCTGTGGCTGTGTAACTATAAAGAAAAGTATTTACTTCATAGTTACAAAGGCTTCAAATCCAAACAGCTAGTTCCATCTAGGGCTCCTGTAGTAAAAAGTGGGAGCAAGAGATCACAGGGTCAAAGAGAACCCAGAGAGACTCCCTGCTACAGTACAGAGCTCTTCTGGAGGCAGTGTCCTCAAAGACTAATGGCCTCCCACTAGTCATGACCTCTCAAGCAGCTACCTCCCAACACCACCACATCGAGAATCAAGCTTTTGGGGACACACACTCAAACCACAGAAGACATATCTGTACAGACTATCACGTACTCTACCATTTGCAAAGGCTTTGTATGAAAAGCGACTGGAAACCAACCAACAAACTGCCACATAGTCATTCCCTCATTGAGCTGCTGCAACAAAGCACCAGAAACCATGTGGCTTAAAAGACACAGTTGTTTTTTTTTTTTTTCCCCCTGAGTTCTGGTGGGAAGCCCAAGGTCAGGATGGTCCACTGCAGTCTCTCCCTGGCTTAGAGACAACTGCCTTTCAGAAATCTGTTTCTTCTTACAAGACAACCAACCAATCCAACAGGATCACCTCTGGCATCACTCAATCTTAATTACCTACTACATGCTCTGTCTCAATATAGTAAGCACTGGGGATTAAGAGTTTCAACATAGGGGGCTGGTGAGATGACTTAGTAGTTAAGAGCACTGACTGCTCTTCCAGAGGACCCAGGTTCAATTCCCAGCACCCACATGGCAGCTCACAACTGTCTGTAACTCCTGTTCCAGGGGGTCTGGCATCCTCATACTTACAGGCAAAACACCAACGCAAATAAGATAAAAATAAATAGGTTTTTGTTTGTTTGTTTTTAAAAAAGAGTTTCAACACATGGCCCCACCTCAGATATCTGCTGCTCAAGTCGCAGGCCACACCAGTTACAAGGATAGAGGACACCCGGCCCCCACCCCACCCCCGGACCATAGGCCATGCTATCTTCCAGAAGTCCAGCCCCCAACTCTGATGGAGACTCCCTGCTGGACCAGAGGTCATGCCAGATGAGAGAAATACAGACCACAAAGACTAGAAGACCAAAGAGGAAACAGAAACCAAGGAACAAAACATCATCCAATACAGACAAACTCAGAAATCGCCACCTAGACCTATATTAATCCCAAATTCAGATGCCTAGACACCAGTGTAAGAACAAAATCAACAACAGCCAGGGCAATATGGCACCACCAGAGCCCAGCTATCCTACCTACAGAACCCCTGAATATTCCAACACAGCTGAAGCACAAGAAGATGACTTTAAAACCAATCTTATGAAAATGATAGAGGTCCTTAAAGAAGAAATGAATAAGAAATTAAATAAATAAAAACACCCACAAACAATGGGAGGAAACAAAAAAATCTCTTAAAGAAAGCCAATAAGAAAACAAACAAAACAAACAGGTGAAGGAAATTAATAAAAGTGTTCAACACCTGAAAATGTAAATAGAAGCAATAAAGAAAACACAGACTGAGGGAATTCTGGAGATGGAAAATCTAGGTAAGTGAGCAGGAACTAAAGACACAGCATAACCAACAGAATACAAGAGATAGAAGAAAGAATCTGAGGCATAGAAGATAGAATAAAAGAAATAAATACAGTGGTCAACAAAAATATTAAATCTAAAAAGTTCCTGACACAAAACATCCAGGAAATCTGGGACATTATAAAAAGATCAAACCTAAGAATAATTAGAATAGAAGGAGAAGAATCCCAGCTCAAAGGCCCAGAAAATATTCTTAACAAAACCACAGAAGAAAATTTTCCTAACCTTAAGAAGGATGCAGAACACCAAATAGATTGAACCAGAAAACTAAGTCCCCCACCACATAATAATCAAAACACTTAATGTACAGAACAAACAAAGAATATTAAAAGCTGCAAGAAAAGGCTAAGTAACATATAAGTTCAGACCTATTAGAATTACATCCCATTTCTCAATGGAGATTCTAAAAGCCAGAAGGGCCTGGACAGATGTCTTGAAGACTCTGAGAGACCAATGATGCCAGCCCAGACTACTATACCCAGCAAAACTGTCAATCACCATAAATGGAGAAAACAAGATATTCCATGACAAAGTCTAATTTAAACTATTTGGGATGAAACCTACATGATCTTTTGATGTGTTCTTGGATTCTGTTTGGGAGTATTTTATTGAGTATATTTGCACCACAATTTCCTAAGGTTAGAAAAATTTTCTTCTATCCACAAATCCAGACTTAAAGAAGGTACTAGAAGGAAAACTCCAACCCAAGAAGGTTAAATACATCCATAAAAACACAGGAAATAATCTCATGCCAGCAAAACCAAAAGAAGCACGTGCGCGCACACACATACATACACACACACACACACACACACACACACACACATACACACACACAACTACTACTACCACCACCACCACCACCACCACCACCAGCAACAAAATAACAGGAGTTAACAATCATTGGTCATTACTATCTCTTAACATCAATTAACTCAATTCCCAAATAAAAAGACAGGCTAACAGAATAGATGCACAAACAGGATCCATCCTTCTGTTGCATACAAGAAACATACCTCAACATCAAAGATAGACATACCTTGTAGTAAAGGGTTGGAAAAAGATTTCCCAAGCAAATGGACCCAAGAAGCAAGCTGGTGTAGCTACTCTAATACCTAACAAAATAGACTTCCAACCAAAATTAATCAAAAGAGATAAAAAAAAAAAAAAAGACACTTTATACCCATCAAAGAAAAACATTCAGCAAAAAGATGACATCTCAATTCTTAACTTCTATGCCCCAAACACAAAGGCATCCACATTTGTAAATGACACATTACTAAAGCTTAAATCACATCGACCCTCACATATTAATAGTGGGAGACTTCAATGCCCCACTCTCACCAATGGACAGGTCATCCAGACAGAAACTAAACAGAGAAATAACAGATGTTATAACTCAAATGGATCTAACAGATATCTACAGAACATTGCACCCAAACACTAAAGAATATATCTTCTTCTCAGCACCATATCTTCTCCAAAACTGACCACATACTCAGTCCCAAAGCAAGTCTCAACAGATATAAAAAAAACTGAAATAACCCCTGTATCCTAGCAGACCACCACTGATTAAAGCTGAATTTCAACAACAACAGAAAGCCTACAAACTCATGGAAACTGAGCAACTCTTTATTGAATGACTACAGGATCAAGGAAGAAATAAAGAAATTAAAGACTTCCTAGAATTTAATGAAAATAAATGCACAACATACCCAAACTTATAGAACACAATAAAAGTAGTGTTAAGAGGAAAGTTCATAGCACTAAGTACCTACATAAAGAATTTGGAGAGATCTCATACTAACAATTTACCAGCACACCTGAAAACTCTAAAACAAAAAGAAGCAAGCACACCCAAGGAGAGGTAGATGGAAGGAAATAATCAAATTCAGGGTTGAAATCAATAAAGTAGAAACAAAGAGAACAATATAAAGAATCAATGTAACAAAGAGTTGGTTCTTTGAGAAAATCAACAAGATAGATAAACCCTTATCCAAACTAACTAAAAGACACAGAGAGAATATCCAAATTAACAAAATTAGAAACCAAAAAAAGGTACATAACAACAGGCACCAAGGAAATCCAAAAAAATTATTAGGTCTTATTACAAAATCTGTACTTTACAAAATTGGAAAATCTAATAGAAATGTACAATCGAGATCAGATAAACAATTTAAATAGACCTATAACCCCTAAGGAAATAGAAGCAGTCATTAGACATCTCCCAACCAAAAAAAAAAAAAAAAAAAAAAAAAAAAAGCCCATTGATAGATGGTTTTATGCAGAATTCTACCAGACTTTGAAAGAAGAGCTAATACCAATACTCCTCAAATCATTCCATAAATAGAAACAGAAGGATCATTGTCAAAATCCTTTCATGAGGCCACAGTCGCCCAGATACCCAAACCACACAAAAATTCAATACAGAGAATTACAGACCAATTTCCCTCATGAATATTGGTGCAAAAAATACACTCAATAAAATACTCCCAAACAGAATCCACGAACACATCAAAAGATCATCTACCATGATCAAGTGGGCTTCATCCCAGAGATGCAGGAATGGTTCAACATATGAAAATCTGTCAATGCAATCTACCATATAAACAACTGAAAGAAAAGAAAACCCACATGATCATCTCATTAGATACTGAAAAAGACTGACAAAATCTAACACCCCTTCATGATACTCCTTCATGATAAAGGTCTTGAAGAGATCAGGGATTCAAAGGGCATACCTAAACATAAAGGCAATTTACAGCAAGCCCACAGCCAACACCAAATTAAATAGAGAGAAACTCAAAGCAATTCCCCTAAAACCAGGAACAAGACAAGGCTGTCCACTCTCTCTTTATCTATTCAATATAGTACTTGAAGTTCTAGTCAGAGCAATAAGACAATCAAAGGAAATCAAGGGGACACAAATTGGAAAGGAAAAAGTCAAAGTACTGCTATTCCAAGATGATATGATAGTATACATAAACAACCCCCAAAATTCTACCAGGGAACTCCTACAGTTGATAAACACCTTTAGTGAAGTGGCTGGATACAAGATTAACTCAAAAGACTTAGTAGCCCTCCTATATACAAATGGCAAATGGGCTGAGAAGGAAATCAGGGCAACAACATCCTTCACAATAGCCACAAAAAATATAAAATGTCTTGGGGTAACTCTAACCAAGCAAGTGAAGACCTGTATGACAACGACTTCAAGTCTTTGAAGAAAATGACGAAGATATCAGAAGATAAAAAGATCTCCTATGCTCAAGGATCAGTAGGATTAACATAGTAAAAATGGTCATCTTACCAAAAGCAATCTACAGATTCAACGAAATCCCTATCAAAATTCCAATACAATTCTTCGTTTTCTTTTCGAAACAGGGTTTCTCTGTGTAGTTTTGGTGCCTGTCCTGGATCTCACTCTGTATATCAGGCTGGTATCAAACTCACAGAGATCAGCTTAGCTCTGCCTCTGAGTGCTGGGATTAAAGGCATGTGCCACCACTACCCGGCTCCCAACACAATTCTTTACAGACCTTGAAAGAACAATACTCAACTTCATATGGAAAGACAAAACAGGACAACTAAAACAATCCTGTACAATAAAAGGACTTTCAGAGGTATCACCATCCCTGATTTCAAGCTCTACTACAGAGCTATAGTAATAAGACCCACATGGTACTGGCATAAAAGACAGGTGGATCAGTGGAATCAAATCAAAGACCCAAACATAAATCCACCTATGTAACACTGATTTTTGACAAGCCAAAATTATACAATGGAAAAAGGAAAGCATCTTAAATAAATGGTGCTGGTCTAACTGGATGTCAACATGTAGAAGAATGCAAACAGATCCATATCTATCACCCTGCACAAAACTCAAGTCCAAGTGGATCAAAGACCTCAACATAAATCTATATACAATGAACCTGATAGAAGAGAAAGTAGGGCATAGCCTTAAACGCATTGTCACAGAAGACAACTTCCTAAACAGAACACCAAAATCACAGGCTCTAAGATTAACAATTGATAAATGGGACCTCTTGAAACTGAAAAGCTTCTGTAAGGCAAAGGTCACTGTCAATAGAACAAAATGGCAGCCTACAAATGGAAAAGATTTTCACCAACTCCCCATCTGACAGAGGGCTAGTATCCAAAATATATAAAGAACTTAAAAAACTAGACACCAACAAACCAAATAATCCAACTAAAAAAATGGAGTACAGCTCTAAACAGAGGAATCTCAAATGGCCAAGAAGCACTTAAAGAAATATTCATCATCCTTAGCCATCAGGAAAATGCAAATCAAAACAACTCTGAGATTCCATCTTACATCTGTCAGAATGGCTAAGATCAAAAACATAAGTGACAGCTCATGCTGGAGAGGATGTGGAGCAAGGGGAACACTCCGTCATTGCTGGTCAGAGTGCAAACTTGTACAGTCACTATGGAAACCAATATGGCAGTTTCTCAGAAAATTAGGAATTGATCTACCTCAAGACCCAGGTATACCACTCCTGGGCATATATACCCAAAGGACAATCCATCCTACCACAAGGACACTTACTGGCACAACTATAATCATAGCAGCTATATTCATAATAGCTAGAAACTGGAAATAACCTAGATGTCCCTCAAACGAAGAATAGATAAAGAAAATGTGGTAGATTTGCACAATGGATTATTACTCAGCTGTTTAAAAAAAATAACATCATGAAAATTTCAGGCAAAAGGATGGAACTAGAAAAAAAAATCATCCTGAGTAAGTTAATCCAGATCCAGAAAGGCAAACATGGTATGTACTCACTTATAAGTGGATATTGCTGGGTGGTAGTGGCACATGCCTTTAATCCTAGCACTTGGGAAGCAGAGGCAGGCGGATCTCTGTGAGTTCAAGGCCTGCTTGGTCTACAGAGCGAGTTCCAGGATAGGCTCCAAAAGCTACACAGAGAAACTCTATCCCAAAACAAACAAACAAATAAATAAATATAACAACAACAAATAATAAGAAGGAAGGAAGGAGGGGGAGGGAGAGAAAGAGAGAGAAGAAAGGAAGGAAGAAAGGAAGGAAGGAAGGAGAGAGAGAGAGAGAGAGAGAGAGAGAGAGAGAGAAAGAAAGAAAGAAAGAAAGAAAGAAAGAAAGAAAGAAAGAAAGAAAGAAAGAAAGAAAGAAAGAAAGAAAGAAAGAAAGAAAGAGTATTACCTGTAAAGTAAAAGATAATCATGCTATATACCCCAAGAGGTTAAGTAACAAGGAGGCCTCAAAGGGCTCAAAGGGATGGGGGGCACATGGAGCTCCCCGGTAAGGGGAAATAGAGTAAATTTCTTGGGTGGACTGGGGGCGGCAAGTGGGGATGGGAACAGGAGGATGAGGTGTGGGAGATAGAGGGAGAGAGTACTGGGAGAGAAGATTGGAATTGGGGGCATTTCAGGGGCAAGGAGGAAACCTAGTGCAATGTAAATTCCCAGAAATCTACGAGGATAACCCTAGCAAAGGCTCCTAGTAATGAAGGATATGAAGCTGAACTGGCCATCTTCTGTAGCCAAGCAAGGCTCCCAGGGGAGGGATTGGAACAACAACCCAGATACAAAACCTTCAACCTACAATTTGTCCTGCCTGCAAGATGTGCTGGGGTAAAGGTGGCATAGAATTTGTGGAGATAGCCAACCAATCACTCATCCAGCCTGAGACCCATGCCACAAGAGGGAGTCCACCCCTGACACTGCCTGGAGGGCCAGGACCCAGAGCCTGGATAGCTCAGAGACCTAGGATAGAACCAAACATGACTGGCAAAAAAAAAAAAAAAAAAAAAAAAGTTAAGGAAATGATCCCTAATGATACTCTGATACACTTCTAGACCAGAGCCTAGCATAACTGTTATCATAGAAGCTTCATCCAGCAACTGATGGGAGCAGATGCAGAGACCCACAGCCAAACATTAAGCAGAGCTCCGGGAATCCTGTGGGAGAGAGGAAGGATCGTTAAGACCCAGAGGGGTCAAGGACACCACAAGAAAACCCACAGAATCAACTAACCTGGGCTCACAGAGACTGAACCAACAATCAGGGGGCCTGCATGGGTCTGGCCTACGTTCTCTGCATATATGCATGCATGTTATAGTTGTGTAGCCTTGTGGTCTTGTGAGATACCTAACAGTGGTTGCGGAGGCTGTCTCTGACTCTTTTCCCTGCTTTTGGGACCCTTTTCCTCCTACGGGGTTGCCTTGCCCAGCCTTAATATGAGGGGAGGTGCCTAGTCTTATTGCAACTTGATATGCCGTGTTTGGTTGATATCCGTGGGAGGCCTGCCCTTTTCTGAAGGGCAACAGGAGGAGTGGATCTGGGGGAGAAGGGAGGTGGTAGTGGTGGGGACTTCGTGGAGAGGAGGAAGGGGAAACTGTGGCTGGGATGTAATATATGAGAGAATACATTTAAAAAGAGTTTCAACATATGTAGTGGGGAAATGGACTAGAAACGCTTGCCTGTGTGCAAGGACTTGGGTGTTAATTATAAAGATAGTCTGACATCCACTGGCCAAATCAAGCTATACATTTTAATGTGCAGCTTATTATTATAATATTATAAAATAATATTGGGGGAAAACCCCAGCCTCTTCTACGTTTATTTTTTGTTCCTTAAACAGCAGTAATGGGTTTCAACGTTTTCTGCTTTGTGCTAATCAGAAGTTACTCAGGGTCTGATGTCACTGAGGAGGGAAGTCCTCATGAAGACACTCAACACTTTTAGGTTAAATACGCACACATTCCCAAGGCCTCCAGGAAGGCCAGGTGATTATTTTTAACTTTTTACTGTTGCATCTCAATTACCTCAACTTCTAAGACAGCCAATCTATTAAATTCTCACAGTAGGAATCTCTGGGGATAAATTTTAAAATTAAAAAGATTTTTAAGGATCCACTCTTAGAAGTTCCATCATAATTTTAAATTTCACTAGAAACAATTTGAATTTTAACATTTCTCTGGAGAAATTTTACCCAAGCCTCTAGAAACAGACAAAGTAACGTGGCTCTGCCGAAGAGACAAAAACCAAAGGAGCCACAAGTTCACCCCCGGCCCTGCGTCAACCCTGTGTTCTAGAGTACGGCGGAGAGGGCAGAAGGAGCAGGGAGGGAAACCGTGCTAGTCTGCTTATGATCTGAGTGCACCCTCCAAGAGCCTGTGCTGGAAGTGAAGACCCTCGGGTGGCAGTGCCTAAGAGAGGAGCCTTGGGAGAGAGGTCACTAGGTCACTGGCAGAGCTCTTCTTGGAAGAGATCAAGGAAGCTCTTATAAAGGACTCCTGCGTTCTCGGGAGAGTGTCTTATGGCCACCATTTTAGCAAAGTCAAGGCAGCAGGTACTTGAAGGCCCCAGTCACAGCACACAACAATCGAAGAGCAGAGAGCAATGAATCACTGCACGCATGCTCGCTCAGGAGCTTTCTCCTTTTTATTCCATCTAGGACCCAAGGCCAGGGTTGGGGCTGCCCACAACGGGTGGGTCCTCTCACCTCAATTAACACAGGAGAATCCATCACAGACATCTGCAGAGGCCCTTTCCCAGGTGCTTCTGGTTTCTGTTGTTTGGTGATGTGATAGCTCTCTCTGTTCAGCATGCACTCCCACCATAACCAGCCACCAGGAGGGCCTTGGGAGCATTACAGTGGTGATGGAGCCAGGCCTGTGAGTCTCCCAATAAACTTCTTCATGTTAGCCTGCCTCAGGAAATTTCATTATTACCTTAGTTCGGGTCTCTACTGCTGTGATAAAACACCATTACCAAAGCACCTTGGGGAGGAAAGGGCTCATTTCAGCTCAGTCCATCACGAAAGGAAGTCAAGGCAGGAAGGGAATGAAGCAAAGTCCTGGACAGTCACGGCCTAGCTGCTCAGCCCGCTTTCCTACACACTTCAGAACCACCCGTCCAGGGATGGCATTGTCCAGGGATGGCATTGTCCAAGGATGCATTGTCCAGGGATGGCATTGTCCAGGATGGCAGCGTCAGGTGCATTGTCAGGCGCATTGCTCGGTGAGCTGGGCCCTCCCACATCCACCATTAATCAAGAAAACGCCCCGCAGGCTTGCCCAGAGGCCACTCTGCTGGGACTATTTTTCTCAAGGTTCTCTCTTTCCACACGACTCTAACTTATGTCAAGTTGACACAAACTAGTCAGCACAATTATAGCAACAGAAAGGGAGCTAATATACACAAGAGGTTTCTTACAGTTACTTTATTCTTAATTATGTGTGTGTATGTGTGTATGTGTGCGCGCGCCCATGCACGTGCACATAGGTATGTATACATGAGTACAGTTGCCCTTGGAGGCCAGAAAAAACAGCACTGGATTCCTCCTAGTGCTGGAGTTATAGGTGGTTGTCAGCCACCTGATGTGAGGGCCAAGAACTGAATTCGGGTCCTCTGGCAGAGCAATACACACTCCTAACACTGTGTCTTAAATGCTGTCCATGTCCACCATTACTGTTCCTTACACAACAGTTCTCAGCATTCAAAACACTCATGTGTGACGGCCTCAGAGATGGCTCAGCAGTTAAGAGAGGGCACTTGTTGCTTTTCCAGAGGTCCCAGGTTCAATTCCCACCACCCACACGGTGGCTTACAACCTTCTGAAACTCCAGTCCCAGGAGATCCAACACCCTCTTCTGGCCTCCGTGGGCACTAGGCATACATGTGGTACACCGACATACATGTAGGCAAAACATGGACATTCTGAAAAAATAGAAAAAGAAACACTCTTACTGAAGAGTGTTGGCTCTTCTTTAGATAGTTTTGTAGGAAAACAGGTTGCTAGGAGCTGGCCCAAAGTTTCTGAGCGCATGTTTAAGCCTCGCAATGCCCTCTAGTGGGGATTTTTCAGAAGATTATTAAAGGCCAGTGGCAGAATGGCTGTGTGGGTTACAAAGGTAACCAGACCCACACTTTGCCAGTATCTGCCATGTCAGGCCATAGTCCTCACCAGGCCTCACAGGTTCCCACCTCAACCTATCCGACCTAACTTCCTTACCCTGACCTTATTCTCTCAACAATCTCAGTTGCGGTTCCCCTGTCTTCTGTGCCTTAAACACACATTCCCAGGTACCGCCTGCCATGCCCTTCCCAAATGTGCCTGGCCCCGGAGGACGGTTCACCTTCCTACTCACCTAGGCTCTCTGTTCTTCTGACAAGTTCCCCCAACATCTGACACGCTGTCACCATCATCATCACATCACCTGAAGTCCTGGTTTCAGACACATTGTTCGGTTTTTACTTAGTCTTTCTGTCCCAGGGTCCCATTCGGGATATACTGCATTAGCCATCAGGTGGCCAGAGGCTCTTGGCTACAGTAGTGACCTTCACAGTCTTCAGGAGTACTGGTCACACATGAAGTACTCACGCCCTGTGTGTCATCTCACCCCTGGTGGGAAGAAAAGCTCCCAGACAGGAGTTCTGTCTGTCCACTGCTGTCCCTCAACACCCGGGCCAGACCCCGCCCCTTGCAGGTGTACAAAGACCCAATGTCACATGAATGCTACATGAGTCACCAAAACCCCAAGCCTCAGACAGCCCTCCTTTCTCACACTGGAAAGAAACAAAGCAGGTCTCCAGGAGGGTCAGGTGACCTGCTAGTTAGAAGAACCAGAACATCTTTGATCTCCTGTTGCCAAGTCCTAGGGACCACTCAGCTAGCCACTGCTAGCCCAACACTTGAAGCTGCCCCAAACTGAAGCAAGAGCTGGGAACTGGTCTTGGTCTGCAGTCTCTGCTACGTCAATAGCCTCTTCTGTAGACTATGGTTGATTTGGTCACCAACTTGAACATTTAATTGCATTTTGCCACTATTTTATACACGTATCTAGACAAACAGAGGAATGTGTGGCACTCCTCACTGGGAGAAAGCTAGGGAATGCACAGGGAGAAAAAAGAATGAGTTCTTTCAGGCCATGTCGGAGCTTATTAGGCCCTGGCCAATCACCAGAAACCCACATTAAGTGCCAGGAAATTCCATCAAAGCTATGTGTAGTGGGAAAATGTGAGTACTTTTCCCCCTGGCCCACCAACTCCTGCCAAACACCCAGTGTTAGACAACTGACAATTCTACCTCACTTTGACTCCCCTGGCCCTCAGGGTTTCACACTCCATACCAGGCTGGCCTCAGACTCATGGCAATCCTCCTGCCTTGGCTTCCCAAGTGTTGAGATAATAAGAGTGACCTATACTACACCTGGCTGGCGGTTCTACATTTTGCTCACTCCTCTTTCACGCTTTCTCAGCAAATGTAACAGGCATTTCCATTCGTGGCAATTGATGGGCACCTTTCAGCGTGTGCTTTAGAGACACCTGGATGAACTGGGGATCCAATCTTCCTTCCTTACAGATCTGAGCACCTACAATCTACGAAGGGTGCACTACCAAATGTGGTTTTTGCCACCCAGTGTACAGTGTACAGCACGCTGTGAGTCAGTATTTACAGGACACCTAAGAAGGTGTCGTTCCTCAAAGAGTAAACATTCACAGTAGTAGCCCCCCCTCGCCTCAAAACAAGGCTGCATCTCCTCCAAAGTCCAGCCTTTAAAACAGCACAAAAGCAACCCAATTTACAACACTAGGCCAGAACATGATTTAACTATATATACATACATATACCATACCCAAGGGATATGTTTAGTGGGACTTAAAATCTTCCCCACAAAACTAAAATAAATGGTGAAAGGGGTGGGGGAAGGGTGCATTCAAACTTTTATCAGAAATTAACAATATCGAAAGTGTTAGTATGGTCACAATACTCTGGTTTGTCTTGTTTGAGACAGGGTATCACTACGTTGCCCAGGCTGGCTATACTCAAACTCAGGATCCTCTCGCCTTAGCCGTCTACATGCTGAGCTTACAGCATGAGCAATCTTATCCACCTCACTGTTTAGTCGTTGTTGTTGTTGTTGTTTTGGTTTTTTCTAGACAGGGTTTCTTTGTGTAGCTTTGGTGCTATCCTGGATCTCATGCTGTAGACCAGGCTGGCTTCAAACTCACAGAGATCCACCTGGCTTTGTCTCCTGAGTGCTGGGATTAAAGGCGCACCTCACTGTTCTTTAGCAGTAAAAGTAGGGGTTCTTGAAATACTTTACTCTGTTCCATCTTAGTTACAGACATTAGAACAGGACACATGAATCTTTTTTATTTTTTCAGTCCCAGGCACCAAACCCAGGGTCTAGTGAATGCTAAGCCAGGGCTCTACTACTGAGCCACACTCAACCACAGTATGACTTGAGTTGGTAATAAGGACCTCCCCCCTTCCTATAAAATAAAACAATTTCCAAATGCCACTTTAAATAGTCAATTGATTCTATTGTAAGGTGAACTGTGTCCTCCAAAAAGATACCCTGAACCATTTACAGTGGATCATGCCTATAATCTCAGCACTTGGAACACTGAGGCGGGATGACTGAATTTGAGGCCAGTCTGGACCACATCCCAGGCCAGCCTACACTACAGAATAAGACCTTGTCTTGTAACAACAAAACAAAAAAAGGAGGTATAGTGACTTCACATACCTGGTATCTGGGACGATGATCTTACAGTGGTCTCATTAAGCTATGGGAGACACATTCCAAGACCCCCAGTGGATACTTGAAACTAAAGATAGAAAGGGATCTATGTATGTCTACACACACACACAGACACACACACACACACACACACACACACACACACACACACACACACACGTAATATGCCTGTTAAGTTTAACTTATAAGAGATGAAAAGTTTTTAAGGAACAATTAAAACAATCCCCTGCAATAGATTTTTGTGCATGTCGTCTTTGTATACTCTCATCCACTCACACAAAGGAGGCACTTTGCCTCTTCCCTTTGGCACACCTGAACTGCCAGGTTTACTGCTCTTGTGCTTTGAGACATTAAGTAAAATAAAGGATACCTGAATATAAGCTCTGTAATGCCAATATAACAAGTCTGGTACCTGTAGTGGCTACTTAGTAACCAAAAGGCGGGCAGTGTACACAATGTGGCTACTCTACACGTGAGACGTTTCTTGCCCTGGACAAGACAAAGCAGAGTATTATCCTGACTCAGAATGGGATACAACTGAAAAGTCATCAATCGTTTTATTTCTAAAACAAACATCTAATATTTTCAGTTCATGGAAGACTGTGGGTAACTTGAAGTGCAGAAAGAGAAACCATGGGGAGGGAAGCACACATGTATTGAAAATAGGACCTTTGCAGAGGTAACCAAGTTATGACAAGGTCATTCCAGAGTCAACTGAGTACCCATGCAATGACTAATGTCACCAGGCATTCTGGACACAGGGGTGGAAAGGGAACATCGTAACAGTGGAGGGAGATTCTACAGAGCTGCAGCTGGGAGCCAGGCTGGGGAGGAAGGTAAATCCACAGTTAGGAAAGGAAAGAGGCCCCTCAGAGAACCTGGGCACCAACCTCTGCCACCCTGACTTCAGACTTCCCATATCCAGAATGAGAGAACATGAGGCACTGCTGTCCTTTGCCACCCGGGTCCTGGATGGCATTAGAGTTGCCTACTCACAGTTAATTCTTTCAGGGTCCTGAGGGCATTCCCAAAAAGAAATGAGGATCAGACTGTAGCAGGACTGAATGCCTCACTCTTCAAGTCAGTTAATATTGACCTAACAGATGCCTCATGCTTGATTTACAGACTCCACTTTCAGGAGTCACTGTTACTAACTAGAAGTCATAAATATAAGTGCACAGACACACGTCGTCTACCATTCTCAGATTATGCTAACAGAGAAAATCTCAGTCCCAAACATGGAAAAGTATTTGAGAAATACACAGCAGGGATTTGTCCTGAACAATCTCTGACCCTGTAAATTTTTCTTTAACCACAAAAATTACAAATACCTAAGTCTCAGACCGGGAAACTACACAGCCTTCTGGGAGGAAGGAACAAATGCCTTAGCTGTTCTACAGATCTGCACCTCTGGCTTCTCAGGGGTTGGTGGAATGAGACAGGAACCACGTGGCTGTTTGGAGACATGACATTTTCACATCTAATTGGCACTTGCTTCTGAGAAACAATACAGTGTACCTATGTTACAATTGTGGGGAAAGCAAATCTGTGGAATCTGGAGCCATGTCTCTCTTCAATGAATGACGAGTGAGTCATTACAAAAGTTCTTGCTTCACCTACAGGAGCTGTCTGTAGATGATATAAATTGTTTCGATTGCCCACAAGCCTGATAACAATGTTCTATCTGCATGACCTCAGCTCCCTCAGCCATTGCTCGACATTGTCCCTTGGGGTTGTTTAGCAATGCCGGGAACCAATAAGCTAACTATAGCACTATGATAGCATGATGTCCAGCTAGATATGTCCGAAGGACGATATCAGGGTGTCACTCCCCATCTTATTCCTTTGAGACAGCATCTCTCTACTAACCCTGGAGCTGCAATCCTCCTGTCCACACCCTTCCATGCCCACCCCCAGCATGGACTTACAAGCATGAAGATAACCCATGTCGGGCTTTTGATGTGGGTTCTGGAGATTTGAATTCAGGTTCTCACACTGGCACAGCACGGGATCCCACCCACTAAGCCATCTCCACAGTCCACAATACCGCAACTTTTGATACCCAAAGATGTCCAACCCACACAACCTGATTGTCAAGACAAAGAACAAACCTGTCAACTTTTGACATATGCTTCAATAACCAGACCACTACCTGCTTCCTAGAGGGCCCTTCCTTCACTCCTGAAAACAAGTAACCGAAGAGCTAAATCCAAGTTGGAAAGAGTGTTTGGTTAGCACTTAACCAGAAACAGAGGTTTCACATTAGGGCCTTGGCCAATACAGTATTTGGGTAGAAAAGCACAATCTTTTCACATCCACCACTCCATCTCTGATTACTACATCTGTGAAGGTAGATGTTGTCATCTACATTTTACAGGTAAGAAAATACTGAGAGGAACAAAAATGGTCCATTCATTAATTCAACAAATAATAAGATAAATGCCAAGTAACACAACTCCAGTTTTCTGACCCTCGGCCCAATGCTCTGTTTACTATAAACCACTGGCATTTTTGAAAAAATAGACTTCCCAGAACCTAGACTACTCACATTTGCCAGAGGTGGAGATTATATTTTGATTGTTGTAACACCGAAAGTTGTTGTGCTAATTAACAGGGCCCCCATTCTTCTATACACTCCATGCAAATGTCAATATGGTGGCATGTTAGCAATAATCAAAATAAATTAGAAGACAGTTCTGCTGATTTTCCACTGGCTACATTTCCATTTCTTTGAAGAGACTCAAGGGGAAATGCTCCTCTCATTGACAACACACTTAAGGATTTGCATTTGTTGATCTCCTTATAATTTCCAAGCCAGGCAGTGGCAGCACATGCCTTTAATCCCAACCAACACGGCCTGTTCTGTCAGCCTCAAGATCACCAGGAAAGCTGAGTAACAGCACCAGTGTGAACACAGGGGCTGTCTAGTGAGTCCAAAGACCAGGTCTTAGCAGCCAGCACTGAAGCCAACATCCATAAACAAGGAATGCACACCTCTAACCTGCCCAACAGCTGTCACTTCATGTAGTTTACTTCAATGCCAAAGTCAAGGCCCAAGTGCCAGACATTTGAGATATGGAAATGCTTTTATTTCCAAAACTGTATTTTGGGACAATTTATAAACTTCAAGCACTGTCCAACTCAGAAAAATCTCATTTATATATTTTCACCCTATCTCATTCTAAAGTGCTGAAAGGACTGAAACTACACAGGTGTGTTACTTAGCTTAACACAAGAGTCCTCGGAAGAGGAACCTCAATTTTAAAAACGCCTCTAAGCCAGAGGTGGTGGCATAAATACTTACAGGCGCAGGCAGGAGTATCTCTGTGAATTCAAGGCCAGCCTGGTCTACAGAGTGAGTTCCAGACTAGTCAAAGGTACATAGTAGGGGGGTGGGAGAGGGAGAGACGGAGAAAGAGAGAAAATGTCTCCATCAATTGTGCGTGTTTATGAATGGATGCCACATGTGTTTGAGTGTCTGCAGCCTGGAGAGGTCGGATGAGGGTGTAGATCCCCTAGAGTTGTAGCTACATGCAGATGTGAGCCACCCAACGTGGGTGCTGGGAACCAAATTCAGGCCCTCTGGAAGAACATGAAGTGCTCTTAACCAATTCTCCAGTCCTGTTCAACCTTTCTTCTAAATTAATTAAATAGAACGACTGTATAATCTAGCAATCTCACTTCTGGATATATATCCAAAAGCACTCAAAACAGGATCTTGAGATACTTGAACACAACGTTCATGATGACATCATTCACAACAGCTAAGAGGAAGCAGCACAATGTCTTCAATGGTAGGGTATACAAGTAAGTTATGTACTAAGAGTTCTCCAGAGAAACACAACCAGTGTGTTTGAGTGTGTGTGTGTGTGTGTTGCATGTGCACGCACATGCTCCTGTGTATGTGTGTGGGAGATTAAGAGAACTGGGGCTAGAGAGATGGTTCAGCAATTAAGAGCACTTGCTGCTATTGCAGAGGACCTGGGTTCAGTTCCTAGCACCTCCGTGGCAGCTCATAACACCCATGACTCCAGTACCAGATCTGATGCCTCTTCTGACATCCTTGGGCTCCTGCACACAGGTAGTACAAATACATATACTCAGGCAGAAAAGCACATGCATGCACGTGCGCGCGCGCGCGCGCGCGCACGCACACACACACACACACACACACTAAAATGCATAATTTTTTAAAGAGAGGCACTGGAGACATGGCTCAGCAGTTGAGAGCATGGGTGCCCTTCCAAAAGACCAAGGTTCAAATTCCAGCACCCACAAGGCAGTTCATAGCTGCCTGTAACTCCAGTTCCAGAGGATCGGATGCTCTCTTCTGGCCTCCATGGGTACTGCACACACATGATATAGAGAACACATGCAAGCAAAACACCCATACACATAATATAAAAATAAAATGGGGAAAAAAAAACTTTAAAAACAAATCCATGAGGGTGGAGAGATGGCTCAGTGGTTAAGAGCATATGCTGCTCTGCAGAGGATCAGAGTTCTCAACACTCACCTTAGGCAGCTTACAACTGCTTGTCATTGCAGCTCCAGGGATGAGGCTCTTTAGATAGTTATTTTTGTTTTTTTTTTTTCTTTCTTTGAGATTTATTTACGTATTTTATGTATATGAATGTTCTGTCTGCATGACATCAGGAGAGGGCACCAGATCTCATCATAGATGGTTGCAAGCCACTATGTGGTTGCTTGGAATTGAACTCAGGACCTCTAGAAGAGTGCTAAAGAGTTCTTAACCACTGAGCCATCTTTCCAGCCCCTATTTTTTTTTTTTTTTCAAGACACAGTTTCTGTGTAGCCCTGGCAGTCCTGTAACTGGATTTGTAGCCCAGGTTGTCCTCGAACTGAAGAGATCCTCCTGCCTCTGCCACCTGAGTGCCGAGATTAAAAGAATGCACCACCAACTGCCCAGTCTGAGGTTCTCCTGATTGACTCTAAGGACATCTGAAGTCACACACACACACACACACACACACACACACACACACACACAATTTAAAATTAAATGTTTTTTTTTTTTTTAATGATCTCTGTCCCAGTTAGCTTTACCTGTCAATGACACACTGTAATCATCTGAGAGGAAGTCAAATGAAGAGTTCCCTAGACCAAACTGGTGTGTGGGCATGTCTTTGGGAGTTTGTCTTGGTTTGCTAATTGACAAGCAGGTGCCCTTGGCAGTATGAGAAAGCCAGCTAAGCATGACCACGGGAGCAAGTCAGTAAGCAGCATTCCTCCATGGTTTTCCCTTGAAGTTTCTTGCTGAATTCCTGCCCGACTTCCCTGAATGACAGGCAGCAGCGTGTAAGCTGAAATAAATCCCTTCCTCCCCTAGGTTGCTTTTGATCAGAGTGGTTTATCACAGCAACAGAAAGAATATACTGAACAGATGAAGCAAGTGAACTCAAACCTGGATAAGGAATCATCAACTCAGATGAAAACTTCAGCCAGAGAGGATAGAGGAGGGTGGATTGACTGATTAGTTGATTGATTGATGGACTGAATGATTCTGAAGGACACAAAAAAACAGATTTCACTGGGTAGTGGTGGCATACACCTTTAATCCCAGCACTCAGGCAGCAGAAGCAAACAGAGACCTGTGAGTTCAAGGCCAGCCTGGTCTACAAAGGGAGTTCCAGGACAGACACAGCTATGCAGAGAAACACTGTCTCAAAAAAACAACAGTAACAACAACAACAAAAAACTCAGAAATCTCAGAAATGAAAAGCTCCATAAATCAAATAAATCACCAAGAGAACTGGTGGAAAGAGTCTCAGGGGGTGAAGGGTAAGGAGTTACTTACTAATTGAGATTGAAATATAAGTGGATGGAACACTATGACCACAACATTCAGATCTCTAGGACAATGACTTAAGATCAAACCCATGAACCAGAACCTGTGGTGCAGAAAAGGGAACCAAGGTAGACTGAAGGTATAGAAAGCCAAGAGAAGATGGGCATGGTGCTTCATGCTTACAGTCCCGGCACACAGCAAATAGAGGAAGGAAGACTATTGTAAGTTCAAGACTAACCTGGACCACATAATGTGTTCCAGAACAGTCAGAAAATAGTGTAGGATCCAAAACATCAGAAGGGACCAGGCATGGTCACTCATGCCTTTAGTCCCAGCACTCAGGAGGCAGAGGCAGGAGGATCTCAAGAGTTCAAGGTCAACATGGTCTACAGAGCAAGTTCCAGGACAGCCAGGGCTACAGAAAAACCCTGTCTCAAAAACAACAAAAATCAGAGGGGCAGAGGAAGAACAAATCAACACAATAAAATTGTAACAAAAATTTCTCAACTCCAGAGAAATAAATGGACATCCAAGTACCAGAGACAGAATTCCAAATAGCATTACCAAAACAACTTCCCATGACAATCTCTAGAAGACTGAGTACAAAATGAGAACAGAACACTGAAAGCTTCTTACAGAGGAAAACTTGAAGAAGCCTTACCTGTAGACTCCTCAACAGAAATCCCAAAAGCAGAAGAACCTGCTCAATGTATTTCTGTGAACCAAAACTAGTATGTCCAGCAAACTCATCATTTAAAATCAAGAGAAATATATAACAAGCATAAATTAATTTATGATCACTAAATCACCACTGAAAAGTGGCTTAAACGAGGAATACTACACAAGAAGAGGAACAAAATTATACATAATCACGAGAGTTTGGGAAAGAATAATCTGACTAAAAACATAAGGTATAGGAAAGGGCCAGTGGTGCATGCCTTTAATCCTAGCACTGGGAGGCAGAGCAGCAGTTTGAGAGCAGTGAGTTTGAGGGCAGCCTGTCTTGAAAAAAATGAAAAGGAACAAATCCAACAGTATTAACTCTGTAAAGAGTGAACCTCTAACACAAAGAAAGGGAAAATTATTATGCACTTTTCAATAATAACTAAATACAATCGTACTTCTCCACTTAAAAGACAGACTAGGGGATTTAGCTCAGTGGTAGAGCACTTGCCTAGCAAGCACAAGGCCCTAGGTTCGGTCCTCAGCTCAAAAAAAAAAAAAAAAAAAAAAAAAAAAAAGACAGACAGACTAGCCAACCGGGTTATGAAGAAAACCAAGTGTCTGTTGCCTACAAGAAATCTCATCTCACTGGCAAAGATACACAGAATGCAGAGGAAAGGACAGAAAACAATGGTCCGAAGAAATGGAAGCTGAAAGCAGTCAGGGACAGCCATTCTCACAGCTGCTGAAGGAGACTTCAAGTCAAAAGTAGAAGGGGTAGCAGTCATCACACAGAAATAAAGGGAACAATCCATCAAGAAATTTAACAGTTATGAATAGATACGTACCAAACACTGATGTGCCCAATTTCACAAAGCAAACACTACCAAACTGACAGGAATCAAAGAGGTGTTTCAAAGGAGGAGGAGAAAGGGGGGGGGGGAGGAAGGAGAATTTCAAGGCCTAAAACAAAGTAAGAGTCAACTACATAGTAAGACTACTATGTTCAGCAAACTCATCTTACTCCATAGATACCTGTTCGGCCATGTTAACTGCAGCTCTATTAACAACAGCTAGGAAATGGAAACCACCAAAAGGTCCTTCAATGTTGCTGGAGGGCTTTTCTCCAAGTTCCACCAAGCCCCGCAGTCCCACAATCCACGTATAAAATAATCACTCAGACGCTTATATTACTTATAAACTGTATGGCCGTGGCAGGCTTCTTGCTAACTGTTCTTATATCTTAAATTAACCCATTTCTATAAATCTATACCTTGCCACGTAGCTCGTGGCTTACCGGCATCTTTACATGCTGCTTGTCCTGGCGGTGGCTGGCAGTGTCTCCCCCTCCTTCTTCCTGTTTCCCCAATTCTCTTCTCTCCTTGTCCCACCTATACTTCCTGTCTGGTCACTGGCCATCAGTGTTTTATTTATATAGAGCGATATCCACAGCACTTCAACTGATGGATGGATCGATGACAAAACATGGAACATGTACACTATGGAATACTAGTCAGCAGTTTAAAAAAGGAACAGAAAGAAGGAAATCATGAACTTTGTGAGTAAACGGATGAAACTAGCATAGATCATTTGAGTGAGGGAACTCAGACCAGAAAGACAAATGCGACATGTTCTCTCTCATCTGATGCTCCTAGCTTTACTCTTCATGTGAGTACCCGGAGTAACTGTAGAAACCAGGGAAGTGAAAAGGGACTACCGTCAAGGTAGGGGTTGGGGAGCAATCGAGGAGATAGCAGCAGGGTACTGGTGATCTGATCAGGGCAATGGGGAAGTGAGGAGCCTCTAACTGGGAGGATATAAATGCAGAAGGGAGGGGCAAAGTAACAATAAGGATGTCTGAAAAAGTCAAAAGCAATCAAGCTATTAACTATTTCTTAAAAATACAATAGTAAATATAACACACCTAAGTCTGTACATAAAAACGCATATACACTTCAAATGAAATGTTCTCATCTGGGTTGATAACACTCCTTCCAAGAGCCAAGGACCACCTAACAAAAACCCCAATATCAGACATAAGAATCCTTCTTTTGAGTTGTTGGTCAGGGCTGTTCAAGAGACTCCCAAAATATCTAGGCTATTGCTATTACCTTGACTGCCCCCAGAGGTGGATGGCTAAGTCCCTACTGCGGAAAACACCATGCACCTCAGGCACAGGGGCCATGTAAGCTCCCAGCCAAAGGAGGGAAACAACCACGAGTCCTAGCCAGCTAGGACTATGACATCTATGTCCATGACACCTATGGACCACAAGAGCCAGCATGGCAGGACATACCTAAGATGCAATAGAAGCATGCATACTTTGGTAGTAACCCACAGTTCTCTAACTGGACTTAAGACCTGCTCACCAAGAGGGAGATCATGCTTGGGACTGGAAACCTAGCCAGCTATCCAGGGCTAGTGAAGTCATGGATCTTGGTGGTGATCTATAACCATCACACTACCAAACAATCATAGTCCCTAACTATGCTAAGTATTTATCCTTATACCCACAGACAAATGCAGTCCTCACCCTCCATCAAGGAAATTTTTTGCAATAGAAAATACATCCAGTCAAAATGCAGAGCTATGGAGCTCAGTCCCAATGAATACATCTACAGAATAACTCTCACACCCAAGGCTCAGATAACATTGCAGAAAAACTGTAAGAGACAGAAGATCAGGAGTTTGCTTTGAGACTGCGTCTCCTAGTAATGTTAGAAGATACACCCATAAAGTCTCACCAACATGACTGCCTAAACATGAGCTAAACAAGGACAATAGTCATGCCAAAGTGGACAAAAGAAAGCCCACAAGGCCTACGAAATCCTAAGAGCAAGAGAAATCATCTTCCCCAGGGAACAGCACACCAATTAGTTATCCAATACCAAATGGTCAGCCTAAAAACATACATACACAAAAAAAACCAAAACCAAAACCAAAAGCCAGGCAGTGGTGGTGCACATCTTTAATCCTAGCACTGAGGAAACAAAGGCAGGTGGATTTCTACGAGTTCGAGGCCAGCCTGGTCTACAAAGCAAGTTCCAGGGCAGCCAGGGCTACACAGAGAAACCTGGTCGGGGGTGGTGGAGGAGCATACAAGAAACATTATACAGACCGAGCAGGTTATATTTAGGAATACATATGTATATCACATACATGCATGTAATAACACCTAATGAACAAGGCGGCCATGAACTTGAAAGAGAGCAAGGAGTAAACAGGGGAAAGAAAGGAAAGGGAGAAATTATGTAATTATTGCCCTAGTTAGGGTTACTATTTTTGTGATAAAACACTGTGACCAAAAGCAAGCTGGGAAAAAAAGGGTCATCACAGTCTATCATCCAGGGAAGTCAGGACAGGAACTTAAACAGGACAGGAACCTGGAGGCAGGAGCTGATGCCCAGGCATGAAGGGGTGCTGCTTACTGGCTTGTTCTTCCTGACATGTTCTGCCTGTTTTCTTATAGAACCCAGGACCACAAACCCAGGAATGTCAGGACCAGACAAATAGAGAAATGCTGGAGCTAACTGACATTATAACCAAATGGACCTAACAGGTACTTACAGAACATTCCACCCAAACACAAAAGAACAGACCTTCTGGGCACCTCATGGAACTTTCTCCAAAACTGACCACATCCTCAGATATAAAGCAAGTCTCAACAGATACAAGAAAACTGAAATAATATCCTGCATCCCATCTGACCAGCACGCATCAAAGCTGGATATCAACAACTGAAACAACTCATGGAAACTCAGTAACTCAATACTGAATGAAAATGAATATATAACATCCCCCAAACTTATGGGACTCAAGGAAGGCAGTTCTAACAGGCAAATTCATAGCACTAAGTGCCTACATTAAAAAATAAAATAAGGGGGCTGGAGAGATGGCTCAGAGGTTAAGAGCACCGACTGCTCTTCCAGAGGTCCTGAGTTCAATTCCCAGCAACCACATGGTGGCTCACAACTATCTGTGATGAGATCTGGTGCCCTCTTCTGGCCTGCAGGCATACATCCAGACAGAACACTGTATACATAATAAATAAATAAATCTTAAAAAAAAATAAATAAAATAAAATAAACAGACAGATCTCATACTAGTAACTCAATACCTGAACGCTCTAGAAAAGTGGTTCTCAACCCGTGGGTCGTGACCCATGGCGGGGGTCACATATCAGATATTTACACTGCAATTCATACAAGTAGCAAAATTATAGTTATGATGTAGCAACGAAGTAATTTTATGGTTGGGAGCCAGCACAATATGAGGAACTGTGTTAAAGTGTCGCAGCCTTCGGAAGGTTGAGAACCACTGCTGTAGAACACAAAGAAGAAATCACACCCAAAGGAGAAGAAGTTAAGAAATAATCACACTCAGGACTGCAATCAATAAAACAGAAGCAAACAAAAAAACAAAATCACACACACAAAAAAAAAATTAGTAAAACAAGGAATTGGTTCTTTGGTAAAACCAGTAAGACTGACAAATGCTTATCCAAATTACCTAAAAAGTGGAAGGAAAATATCCAAATTAACAAAACTAGAAATGAAAAGTGGGACATAACAACAGACACTGAAGAAATCCAGAGAATCAAAAAGACATACTTTACAAACCAATACTATACCAAATCATAAAATCTAATAAAAGAAATGGATAATTTTCTCAATACATACTACTCACTAAAGTTAAATCAAGATCAGATAAGTAATTTAAAGAGATCTACAATCCCTAGTGAAACAGAAGCAGTCATTAAAAGTATCCTAACAAAATAAAAGCCCAGGACCAGAAAGGAATGTTTCAGTGAAGAACTCTATCAGACTTTCAAAGAAGAGTTAATGCCTGGGAGTTAATTACAGTCCTCAGCTCTACCAGATGAACTACTGGAGGAGGAGTTAATGCCAACACTCTCCAAATTATTCCATAAAATAGAAAGAGAAGGAACACTGCCCAATTCTTTTTACAAGGCCACAGTTACCCTGATAACCAAACCACATAAAGGCCCAACAAAGAAAGAGAATTACAGACCAATTTTTCTTATAAACATAGATGTAAAATTTCTCAATACAATACTTGCAAACAGAATCCAAGAACACATCAAAAAGATCATCCACCATGATCAAGTAGGCTTCATTCCAGAGATGCAGGGATGGTTAATCATACAAAAATTGATGAATGCCCACTATATAAACAAATTGAAAGCAAAAACACATGATCATCTCATTAGATGCAGGAAAGGCTTTTGACAAAAATCCAATACCCCTTCATGATAAAAGTCCTGAAGAGATTAGGGATACAAGAAACATACTAACCATAATAAAGGCAATTTACAGCAAGCCCATAGCCAACATCAAATTAAACAGAGAGAAACCCAAAACAATTCCACTAAAATAAGGAACAAGACAAGGTTGTCCACTTTCTCTATTTCTATTCAATATAGTACTTGAAGTTTTAGCTAAAGCACTAAGACAACTGAAGGAGATCAAGGGGATACAAGTTGGAAAGGAAGAGGTTAAAATATATTTATCTGTAGATGATATGATATGATAGTATATTTAGTGACCCTAAAAAAATTTCACCAAGAAACTCCTATAGCTGTTAAACACTTTCAGCAAAGTAGCTGGATACAGAACTAAGTAACAAAAACCAGCAGCCCTCTTATATACAAAAGACAAACAGATTGAAAATGAAATAAGGGAAACACCACCTTTCATGATAGCCTCAAATAATGTAAAGTATCTTGGGGTAACTTATATGATTAAAAAATTCAGCCGGGCGCCACGCGCAGAGGCTGGCAGATATCTGAATTCGAGGCCAGCGTGGTCTACAAAGCAAGTTCCAGAACAGCTAGGGCCTTTACATAGAGAAACCCTATCTTGGGGGGGGGGACAAGTCATTGAAGAAATTAATTGAAGATGATTTCAGAAAATAGAAAGATCAGGGCTGGAGAGATGGCTGGAGAGAGGTTAAAAGCACTGGATGTTCTTCCAGAGGTCCTGAGTTCAATTCCCAGCAGCCACAAGGTAGCTCACAACCACCTACAATGAGATCTAGTGCCCTCTTCTGGCACGCAGGTATATATGCAGAATACCACACACATCATAAATAAATAAAGCTTAAAAAGAAAATAGAAATCCTCATGCTCATGGATTGGTAGAATTAATATAGAAAAAAAACAGCCATCATATCAAAAGTAATCTACAAATTTAATGCAATCCTCTGTCAAAATTACAACACAATTCTTGAAAGATCTTGTAAGAAAAATTTGTAGCTTCCTATGGAAAAACCCTGGATAACTAAAATAATCCTGAATAATAAAAGGTATCTGGAAAAAACACAGTATCTTCAACAAAAGGTGCTGGTCAAACTGGATGTCAGATGAAGAAGAATGCAAATAGATCCTTTTATCACCCAGGACAAAACTCAACTCCAGATGGATCAAAGACCTCAACATAAAACCAGATGCACTAGGCTGGAGAGATGGCTCAGTGGTGAAGAGCACTGACTGCTCTTCCAGAGGTCCTGAGTTCAATTCCCAGCAACTACATGGTGGCTCACAACCATCTGTAATGAGATCTGGTGCCCTCTTCTGGCCTGCAAGGACACATGCAGATAGAACACGGTATGTATAATAAATAAATAAATAAATAAATAAATAAATCTAAAAAAAAAGGATGCACTGAGCCTGACAGAAGAGAAAGTGGGAGTAGCCTTGTACCTGCTGGCACAGAGACGACTTTCTGAACAGAATATAGTTAGTACAGGCACTAAGATCTACAATTAATAAATGGGACCTCTGGTAACTGAGAAGCTTCTGCACGGCAAAGGACACTGTCATTCAGACAAAGCAGCAGCCTATGGGAAAAGATTTTTATCAACTACACATCTGACCAGTAGAGAGCTACTATCCAAAACATATTAAGAACTTTAAACAAACAAACTAGATATCAAGAAAAAAATAACCCAACTTAAAAATGGGGTGTAGATCTAAACAGAATTCTCAATAGAGGGAAATCAAATGCATGAGAAACACTTTGAAAAATGTTCACCATCCTTAGCTATTAGAGAAATACAAATCAAAACTACTTTTGAGATTTAATCTTACACAAGTAAAAATGGCTAAGATCAATCACACAAGTGACAGCTCGTGCTGGCAAGGATGTGGAGCAACAGGAGCACTCCTCCATTGCTGGTGAGGGTGCAAACTTGTACGGCCACTATGGAAATCAGAGTCTGTTGCTCAAGAAGATGGGAATCAATCTACCTCAAGATCCAGCTATACCACCCTTGGGTCTTAGCTTGGGTTACTACTGTTATGGTGGAACACCAAGACCAAAAGCAATTTAAGGAGGAAAGGGTCTATTTGGCTTATGCTTCCACATCCATAATCCATCACTAAAGGAAATTAAGGCAGGAACTCAAACAGGGTGGGAATCTGGAGGCAGGAGCTGATACGGAGGTCATTGAGAAGTGCTGCTTACTGGCTTGATCTCCATGACTTGCTCTGCCTGCTTTCTTATGGAACCCAGGACCACATGCCCAGGGCTGACCCCACCCACAATGAGATGGGCCCTTCCTCATCAATCATTAATTAAGAAAATGCTCTACAGGCTTGCCACAGCTCCATCTTATGGAGGCATTTTCTCAATTGGGGTTTCCTCCTCTCAGATAAGTCCAGCTTGTGTCAAGTTGACATAAAATTAGCCAGCACAGACATAGACCCAAAGGATGCTTCATCCTAACACAGAGACACTTACCTAACTATGTTCACTGCTACTCTATTCATAACAGCCAGAAATTAGAAACAATCTAAATGTCCCTCATTATTCAGAGAAATGAATAAGAACCTGGCGGTGGTGTATGCCTTTAATCCCAGCACTCAGGAGGCAGAGGCAAGCAGATCTCTGAGTTCAAGGCCAGCTTGGTTTACAGAGTGAGTTCCAGGACAGCCAAGGCTACATAGAGAAATCCTGTCTAGAAGAGCCAAAAACAAAGAATGGAGGGCCAGGCAGTGGTGGTACATGCCTTTCATCTCAGCACTCAGGAAGCAGAGCCAGGTGGATCTCTGAGTTCAAGGCCAGCCTAGTCTACAGAGTAAGATCTAGGACAGGCACCAAAACTATGCAGAGAAACCCTGTCTCAAACCAACAAAACAAAAAAAAGAATGGATAAGGAAGTGCTGTATAGTTACAAAACGGAGTTTAAGTTGTTTAAAAAAAAAATGACATCATGAAATTCTCAAGTAAATTGATAGAACTAGAAAAAAAAATCATCCTGAGTGAGGTATCCCAGATCCAGAAAGACAAATATGGTATGTATCCGCTTACATGTGGATATTAGCTGTTAAGTCAAAAATAACCTGGCTACAATCTGTAGGATCACAGAGATTAGACATAGAGACTAGGGAATACAGATAGATCTCATTAGGAAATAGAAATAGATGATTATATGGATGGATAGGGAGGAGCTGGGATGGGAGATCAAGGGGATCAGGAGGAGGATGTGGGAGGGAATACCGGAAGAGACAGCTAAAATTAAGGACCATTTGAGGGGTAGTATAAAAACCAAATACAGCAGAGGCTTTCCAAAATATATGCACACATGAAGGTGATCTAAATGAAAGCACCAAAGAATGGGGGAGACAGAGCCCCAACTGGACATCCTTGTCACCAAATGAAGCTTCCAGTACTGGGACTGGGTTATTTATATCTAACTGAGTTGTTGGCCAAAGGAGTCGAATGCCTACTTTCTAGTGTCTTTGATACAGGAAGGTACTCTGCACTTTACCAAAAGAAAAACATAAATACCAAGCCAGCCACAAACCCTTTGATCTACAATGGTGTCCTGCCTGCAAGACACACTACTTCAATGGTGGCACAAAGCTTGTGGGAGTAGCCAACCACTATCCGATCTGACTTAAGAACCACTCCACAAGATGAACCCATACCCAACATTGCTTGGGTGATCAGGAACCAAACTACATAGACCAGGGACCTAGGGTAAAATCAAATACTGTGGGTCTAAAAAGAAAAAAAAAAATTAGCAATAAAATGACTCCTAGTGACATTCTGCTATACTCAAAGATCAGTGCCTTGCTCAGCCATCATCAGGGAAGCTTCCTCCTGCAGCAGATGGGAACAAACACAGAGACCCACAGCCAGGCATTATACAGAATGAGAGACTGTGGAATACTCAGCCCTAAATGGGATGTCTGCATCAACTTCCTCCTCTCAGAGTTCAGGGAACCCCTAGAAAGAGGAAGACAGGATGGAGGACATGAGGAGAACAAGTCCCTCTAAATCAACATCGGCAAAGCTCATATGAACTCACAAAAACTGAAGTAGTACGCTCGGGCCTGCACGGGTCTGCACCAGCTCCTCTGCATATATATTATGGCTTCCAGTTTAGTGTTTTTATGAGATTCCTGACTGTGAATGAGTGGGTCTCTGATTCTTGTGCCTTTTCTTGGGCTCTTTTCCTTCTGTCTGTCTGTCTGTCTTGTTCAATTCCAATGTGATAGTTTTTGTTCTATCTTACTATATTTTATTCTGTTATAGTATATTATTATCCCTTAGAAGTCTGTTTTCGAATGAGACAGAGGAGAGTGAAACTGGATGGGAGGGGAGGGGAGGAGGAGCTGGGAAGAGTAGAGGGAGGGGAAACCATAATGTTTTCAATAAAGGAGAAGAAAATAAAAGGAATACAAATACAAAACTTCCAGTTTGCAGACAAGACAACCCTCTATTTAGAAGATTCCTAAAGATTCTACCAAAGACTTTCACCAGGTAAGTCAACAAAGTTGTTTTCATGTGGATGCTAGGGATTTGAACTCAGGTCCTTACGTTTTGGAAACAAGCACTTGACCCACTGAAACATGTCCCCAGCCCTTATGAATATTTAAAGTTAGGCTACAAAGCAATTAATTTCATGATGGCATTTTCTTTTCTTTTTTTTTTTTTTTTTTTTTGGTTTTTCGAGACAGGGTTTCTCTGCGTAGCTTTGCGCCTTTCCTGGAGCTCACTTGGTAGCCCAGACTGGCCTCGAACTCACACAGATCCGCCTGGCTCTGCCTCCCGAGTGCTGGGATTAAAGGCGTGCGCCACCATCGCCCAGCTCATGATGGCATTTTCAAGTGTCATTATATTTTGTTCTAATTTTCCCTCTCCCTCACCCCTGCCTTCTTGCAAGTGCCCATACAGCCTCCTCCCCAACAGTTTCCTGTCCTGCTCCCAGGTTACATCATCCTGTTTTTCCCTGGACTCCCCCTCAGTACATCTTCCTCTCCACTCTCAGTCCGCTTCCTAATTTAATGACCTACAAACTCACACGCATATGTAAAACACATACATACACATATGAACTTGAATCTAGGTTCTACATGAGAGAAAATGTGTCTGAGGAACTTGATTTTTTACAAAAGTTCCAAAATCATGCTTTGGAGAAAAGATAGCCTTCTGAGCAAACGGTGCTGGCAAACTGGATGTCCACGTGGTGAAGAGTGATGGCTAGATCCCTACCTCTCGCCCTGTCCTAGAATCACAGGCCTTAATGTAAGACCGGACTTTGAGACTTCTAGAGGGAAACATCGGGAAAGACTTCCGCACAGGCACAGGCAAACGGAACACATCAAATTAAAAGCCCTGAACAGCAAAGCAAAGCAAGCCATTAACAGTAACAGGAGAACCTACGGTGAGAGGTTTGTCAGCTATTTCATCCCACCAGAGCTGTAGCCAGAAAATATAAGGAACCCAAACACTAAACCCAGGCTGGCGAGATGACTCAAGGAACGGCGCTTGTCACCAAGCCTGATGAGCTGCGTTCCCAGCCTGAAACTACACAGTGGAAGGAAAATCAACTCTCCCAGGTTTCTCCTCACCTCTACACGTGGTAGCACATCATGTACACACATGCACACGCACGCATGCAATACAATAAAAACAAATACCAAGAAAACAATCCAATCAAGAAATGGGCAAATAAGGGAGCTGGACAAATGGCTCAGTGTTCAAAAGCACTGGCTGCTCTTCCAGAGGCCATGAGTTCAATTCCCAGCACCCACATGGCGGCTCACAACCATCTACAAGTGTAGTCTCATGGGACCTGATGACCTCTTCTGATGTACAGATAACCATGCAAACAAAACATCCATATACATAAACTAAAGTCTTAAAAACAATAGGCAAATGGCCTGTACAGACAATTTCAAAGGGACAAAGGGGCCATCAAGCAATGGTTAAGCAGCTAAGAGCCCTTTCCACAAAAGCCTGGCAACATGAATCTGCTCCTTGGAACTTTCCTGAAGATGAGAGACTGACTCCACAGAGCTGCCCTCTGCCCTCCAACACGCACACTTTCCTAAGGCAGATAAACACATGAAAAATGTCTACAACCAACATCTACAGCCAGCCATCAGGAAAGTGAAATGCATTGCTAAACCATATTGAACTAGGTGTGGTGGTACACGCCTTTAATCTCAGCACTCAGGAGACAGAAGCAAGATCTCACCGTAGTCAGAATGGCTATCACCAAGACAAATGCACTGAATCTCCTCATAGCTCTATTAATAAACTCGCACAGCAATCATGGAAATCATATAGAGGCTCCTTAAAAAGAACTATACTATATACTATACTATCCGGCTATCCCACTCCCAGGATTCAAAGGGATCAAAGTCAGCATACCACAGACATCCCTGCATACCCATATCTATCTTCAAACTGTTCACAATAGCCAAGATACCCATCAACAAATGAATGGATAAAGAATACGTGGTGTACACACATACAGACACACGCGCACACACACAACATATATACTGGTTATTACTCAGCAGTAGAGAAAAATGGAGGGCTAGTGTCCTAACTTCCAATTGCTGTTATAAAACACTGACTAAAAGCAACTTGGGAGAGAGAAGGATTTATTTGATTTATATGTCCACATCAGAGTGTGTCACCAAGAGAAGCCAGAGCAAGCTGGAACTTGGAGGTAGAGCAAAGGCAAAGACTACAGAGAACACTGCTTACTGACTCCGTTTTCCTGCTTCTAGTCAGCTGGTTTTCTTTTTCTCTTTTTTTCGAGACATGGTTTCTCTGTGTAGTTTTGGTGCCTGTCCTGGATCTTGCTCTGTAGACCAGGCTGGCCTTGAACTCACAGAGATCTGCCTGGCTCTGCCTAATGAGTGCTGGGATTAAAGGCATGCGCCGCCGCCGCTGCCGCCGCCACCACCGCCCGGCTCAGCTGGCTTCCTTATACAGCCTAGGCCCATCTGCATAGGAGTAGCACCACCCCCAGTGGATCAAGACCTCCTCGTCATCTAGCAGTCAAGAAAATAGCCACAGACATGCCCACAGGCCACCCGACTCCTTCCTCCCAGGTGTGTCCAGTGAGCTACCACAGCCGTGGAGACAGCTTGGTAGGGAAGTGCTTGCCGTGGTGTGAGGATCTAAGTTCGACCAACAGGATTAATAGGAGGTGGATGGAGATGCGTGTGTATAGTGGTCCCTACCTGTAAACACAGCACTGAAGACATAAAGTCAGGTAGGGCTTGCTGGCCAGCTAGCTATCCTAGCCTAATTGGTGAGCTTTAGGCCAGTGAGAGACTCTATCTCAACACACAAGACAGATGGTTCCTGAGAATGACACACTCAGGCAAGCATGCACAACTACACACCCCAACACACACACACTAAGAAAAAGGGAACGTCATTTCAGGAAAGCAGATGAGACTGGAGATCGTCTAGTACACTAGATAAACCAGCCTCAGAAAGACATTTTTACAAGTTTTCTCTGTCAAATGGGGGGGGGGGTAGATTGAGACTAATAAAGACGAATAAGGGATTTCGAGGATGGAACAGAGAGGATAACCCAGGGTAACAGGGTGTGAGTGTGACCCAAGTCTATTACACAGATGTATGGAATATCACGATGACACCTGTTTCCTGTGCAATTAACATATGTGGATAAACTGTTAAAACAACAGAGAAGGGGCTGGAGAGATGGCCAAAAGCACAGCGTGCTCTTCCAGAGGACCTGAGTTCTGTTCTCAGCACCCATGTCAGGTGGCTCCCAACAGATTCCAGGGGATGCATTGCCTCTGGCCTCCACAGGCATCCACACACATGCACAAAAACACACATATAGACATGATTAATTTTTCTAATCTCTAAAAGTAGAGAAGAAAAAATACAAAAACTTGATAGCAGCTATTCTGACATTTAAAGGTGGAAAGTTAATGAATATTCATAAACAACGACTACCTGCAAACACAGAAACAGAATTTACAGTTTCTATATGAAAAGGAGCGTGAAGAGTCCACAGAGCCTAACCTTGGTGAATGCCCAGGGATAGACTACACGGGACTGGAGCTTGCTTCATACCGCACAACACAGGGTTGTGGATATATTTACAAAGTGTATCTTTCAGCTTCTTGTGAGTATGCAATATTTCCAAAATTGTTTATTTAAAAACAAAACAAACTGTGCATTGCTTATGCAGCCAGAAAATGAAAAGGATGTCATTTTTCTAATTACATGGACTAAAAATTCAAGTGAAATGAGAAATAATTGTCAAAGTTAAATCTTGATACCTGCACTTCTGTCTTCATCCAATTTTGATATTTTTACCCCAGAGTGCATTAAAAACATAAGACACATTCAAAAAATATTTTGCTTTACCTTTTAGCTACTGAAGATCTTCTATGTCCTACATGGCGCCTGATCAATGAAAACATCTTAAGTCCTGAAAAAATATTTCAACAATTAAATCAGAAGATCAATTTTCACAATACCAGCAGCAATGCTCGTTTCCAACCCACACTCCCACCCTGCAATTGTCAATTCCAAACACACACAACAAAGAACTAACAATTACAGCCCAGAGACACTTTATGAATTCCATTTCTGTGCAAGAGAAAAGAAAAATGCCAAAATGAGATTGCAGAACAGGACAGAGGAAGTATAAGCTAACAACCACAGTGGCAATGGATAATTTTTAAAACTGGAGGTGCAGCTCACTGGTGGAACACTTGCCTAGCATCACAAGGTCCAGGTTTAGTGCTCAACACCCCAAAAGACTTAAGAAAACCTGGACTTTATTTCACTGATTTCGGCTCCCCTTTGCTGAGTCTTCTCCCTCAGTGCCACATGCTGCTGGACAAAGGTGACAGAGAAAAGCCATGTCACCAAAGCACCATAAAACACCTGTTATTTAGGGCCAGCAAGGATTTTTTCCCCTTAATCAACTGATTTACTAATAAGCCTCCTAAGAGATGATGAAATGTCTAAGACTAAAAGGTAGAAACAATAAAGCTTGGTAATAAGAAGAAACACTAAGGAACCCTTTCTATTAAAATATACTTCATGTTACCTTGGTTTATTCCTTTTCATGCTAGAGACTGATACTCAAGACACACACAACTGTAAGCCCGGCACTTGGGAGACTGAGAGCTCCTTGGTGTTACCTATGGTAGAGTGTTTGCCCAACATGAGAGAAAGCCCGAGTTCAATCCTCGGAATGGGCGAAAGGTGAACTTTATGGAGGTCTCTTTCAGACGTTCACAGTTGTGTGACCACCATAAAAAGAAATGCAATGGCCAGCTATACTTTTCCCTCTTCTCAGTCCCCAATGACTAAAACTAGTCTGTCTTGAGGAGTTGTCTATTTTGGACATTTCACATAATGGAATCCAAGAGCACATCCTCTTCTCTTATGTCTGGCTTCTTCTACTCAGCACTTTCAAGACATCTGCATTACAGAATACAGTACCTTCTTCTTCCTATGGCTGAGGAAGATTTCACTGTTCAGATGGTGACAGGTGCTTGGTTGTTTACACTTTTTGACTATTATGAATAAGGCCTTTAAGAATTCTTGTTTACATGATTTATATGAACCTTTTTTTATTTCTTCTTAAAAAAAAAAAAAAAAAAAAAAAAAAAAAAAAAAAAAAAAAAGACAGGGTTTCTCTGTGTAGCCCTGGCTGTCCTGGAACTCACTCTGTAGACCAGGCTGGCCTCGAACTCACAGAGATCCACTTGCCTCTGCCTCCCGAATGCTGGGATTAAAGGCGTGGGCCACCACTGCCCGGCAAGTAGATTACTCTTAGAGTAACACAGTTATAAATAACTGTATGATGGGGCTAGAGAGATGGCTTCCCAGTCCTCCCAGAGGACCCGAGTTCTATTCCCTCACACCCACGTAGGAAAGCACCAACTGCCTCTAACTTCAGGTTAGAATCTGATCTCCTCTTCAGGCCTCTGTGGGCACCTGCACACATGTGGCATACACGTACAGATACATACACATTAGTAATTTTATTTTTTTTTTTTTGGTTTTTCGAGACAGGTTTTCTCTGTGTAGCTTTGCGCCTTTCCTGGAACTCGCTTTGGAGACCAGGCTGGCCTCGAACTCACAGAGATCCACCTGGTTCTGCCTCCCAAGTGCTGGGATTAAAGGCGTGAGCCACCACCGCCGCCGGCATATTAGTAATTTTCAAAAATAACTACATGTTTAAGTTTTTGAGAAAACACCAGGCTTTTTTCCATAGAGGCAGCTCCACTTTACATTTCCAGCAGCAACGTGAGAGGGACCTAACTGTTCCATAGCCTTGTCATCTTATCAATTACATCAGAAAAGGTCCATGTATTGTGTTCCTACAAAAGTCTTATGCTCCCTCACGGTAACAGTATTAGGACACGGAGCCCTTAGCAGGTGGGCAAACGATGCCTTGCACAAGTGCTATGATGGTCACTCTTGACTGCCAGCTTGATGAAACTCAGAATCACCATGGAAACAAATCACTGTGCATGTCTGTAAGGGAGTTTCTAGATTAGATTAAACAGGTGGTTAGAGCCACTCGGAATGTGGGCAGTACAACACCACTGGCTGGGGTCCTGGAAATTTATTTATTTTTAGTTTTATGTGTATGAGAATTTGACTGCATGTATGAAAATGTACTACACACATGTAATGTCTGTGGAAGACAGAACGGTGTCCCTGAAACTGGAATTACAGACAGCTGTGAGCTGCCATGTGGGTGCTAGGAACCAAACCTGGGGACACCTTCTGACCTCTTCAGGCACTGCATGAATGTGGTGCACGCACATACATGCAGGTAAAAACACTCAAATGCATAAAAGAAAAATAAAATACTTCAAAAGCATGCAGTGTCACATGGAGCACCTGACAAATATTCACTGAACTAATAACAAATGTAGTTTAAGGCAGTAGTAGTTGTAAGCAACTGCAGCTTGGATGGAAAGGGATCCTGGGAGTCAGGAGCCAAGGAGTACCACAAAGTCACCATAAGCGCAGCAGCTTACAGCCCTGACCCCAGGGAATGTTTCCACAATGTAACAAACAGCTCTGCTCTGCTAGGAGAGGGTTTCCGCAGGGGCTTTGTTCCGCTCCCTGAAAGATGTTACTTCTCCGCTCTGCTGAAAGGTCTCACCAAAACCTCATTCAAGGGAGGGAGGAGTTCAGGAGGGAGGCTGCCTCTGCCAGGGTGGAAAAAGGCAGCTGCAAACTGTCCCGGCACAGGGCTTATACGGGGCTTCTTGGGGGTGGAATTTTTTCAGGGTGAAGATTTTCAGCGTGGGAATTGATTGGATTTCAATCCCTGAATTTCAAGAAGCTCAGAGATTGGCTAGATTTCGTACTCAGGGATTAGTTGGTTTTGTACTCCAGGATTGGTTGGTTTTCCTGTTCAGGGACTGGTTGTATTTTGTTTTGTTTTGTTTTGTTTTTGTATTTTTTTTTTTTTTACTGACTTGGTCAGGTGTTAAGTGTGTTTCTTTGGCTCTGGTTTCAGGGCTAGGGTGTATTTCTTTGGCTGGCCCTTTTACCCTACAGTAGTAATGTAGTAAAATACGTTGCTACACAGGCAGCCTGTAAAGCTTTCATCAAGGGCAGGCAAGCCTAACCTGTGACCTGGTTAGTCCTCCCTCGGCTTTCACTGTCTCTGTGGAATATTGCAGGGCAATCTGACAACCAGGAGGAAAACGAACGCCTTTAGGCACTTTTTTGGGAAAGCAGCACTGAGCCTTTCTGACCTTTAAAGCTCAAGACAAGACCTGACATGCTCAGCAGCTCACTCTGTCCTTAAATAAAAGACACCAAGCTGTAGAACAGAGCTGTTCTCTTTTCCATACAGGAGAAACCCAGAGAGTCTGCATCGCGCTGTGTGCACTCACTCCTCTTCTGCCGCACTGGACCCGGCAAAAACAAAGTACCACACGCAAGCATCTTTAGGGTAAACAAGGAAGATCAGGGACTGCTTCCTAGCAAAGGGACCCCTGAGCTGAACTTTCAGCAACAACCTCCAAATTGGTAAAAGGACCTAAAATAGGGACAGCCGTGGAGTTCACGGGCTGTGAAGACATCCGTTCAGGCCCTCTGCCTCCATCAGTGTGCCTCCCACACTGTCACAACCTAACGGGCTCTGAGCGGGCTGATGGTGCCCCCCCCATCTCTCTGCAGTCGCCACGCCTACTGAACAAAGAAACGCCTCTCCCGCCGCTCACTGCCCACGTTACCTGGGAATAAAACTTCAGGGCAAGACTGAAGAAAATGGGAAAGGCGGGAGCCAAGAGTCTCAACAACAACAACAAATACTGAAGGGAATCAGGTGTGGTGGCTTACATCGTAATTCCAGCCTTCAGGGGACCGTGGCAGGAAGCCTGGGTGTTCAAGACCAGCCTGAGCTACACAGGCTCACACATGGTCTCAAAAACCATGGAGCTCACTGACAGCCTGCCCAGCACGCTGCAAGGCCCTTGCTTTCGATCCCCAGCAGTGTAAAAAGAAAAGTTGGTAAGTGGGACATATTAACTACATTTTTTTACTTTTATGTTTCAAAAGATATTATTATGGAAATACCTGAGAATTTTATTTTTGACAAAGAATCCACATAAATACAGTAAACATAAAGAGCGCCTACAAATTCAGTAATAAAAGACAATGCAAATAATGCTTTAAATAACAAGCAAAGATCTGTAGTGGTGTGTATACCTGTAATTTGAGACAGGAGGACCCTCCCAAGTTTGAGGCTAGCCCGGGCAGTATTCCATGTCAGCCTCAGCTAGAGAGTAATCCTATCTCCAAAAAACAAAAAGGATTTCACAGACACTCTTTCAACATGTACATGTGACACAAAGCACATGGCAGCTCAGGACCGGTTGTGACTGGAAAGATCAATGTAAAGCAAAACCAAAAGAGGCCATTTCTTTCCTGCATAAGGATGCCTACTATTAAAAAAAAAAAGTTAGGAATATAAAATGGCAAGGCCATGGTAGAAAAAAATTAACAGAATCACCATTATGATCCAAATAATTCCACATCTTGGTATGCATCCGAAAGAACTGAAAGCAGATCCTTAAAATGCCTTAAAATGTTATGATCGTGGACATACTTGATCATAGCATGCACACCATAACCAAGACCACATACTGCTGGACAGTCAGGATGTGACATACAAATTCAAAAGACTATAGTCACCAGCTATTCAGGAGGTAAAGGGATTACAAATTCAAAAACAGCCTGAGCAAATGAGCAAGACCACAGGTCTCATGTTAAAATCTTTTAATGGGGGGGTAGCTGGAGAGGTGGCTCAGCAGTTAAGAGTACTGGCTGCTCTTGCAGAGTACCCAGGCTTGATTCCCAGCACCCATACAGTAGCTCACAACAGCCTATAAACTCCTGTTCCATGGGATCTGTTACCCTCTTCTGGCCTCTACAGGGACCAGGCATACACATGGTGGGCAAACAGACATACATGCAGGCAAAACATTCATACAATAAAAATATAAAGATAGAAAAATTTTTAAAAAGCCCTTTAATGATGTTATTATTTTGAATTATGTATTTGTGTCTAAGTCTGTGTGGGTATACACACATGGATGTGGGTACCCACAGAGGCCAGAAGCACCAGATGACCCTAGGGCAGGAGTCACAGGTGGCTGTGAGCCTCTGGATTTGGCTGCTGGAAACTAAACTTGGGTCCTTTGCAAGAGCAGCAAGTATTCTTAGCCACAGCACAGGTCTAAGCCAGATGGAGTCCCAGTGCTGTGAGCAGAAGTGGACACAAGCCCCCATTCCTAATGCAGAAGCTATCTCCAACTGAGAACCACCTGCAAAGGAAAAATTAGATTACTCCAACGGGGTCTCACTGGTTGGGCCCCATGCCCAACAGTAGATGGCCAACACAAAATGAGCTCAATGTTTTAAGAGGTTTTCTGTCACAAAATGCTTTGTCTGGGCTTTTAGTTTGTTTTATCTTACAGGTCTTCTGCTTATATATTATGATTTCCAATGTTGTGTTTTTATGGCATTTCTCTGTGTGCAATGTCTGTCTGTCTGTCTGTCTTTCTTGTGCTTTTCTTTGGCACTTTTCCTTTTTTTGTTTGCTTGTTTTGTTTTTGTCCTATTCTGTTTTGTTGGCTTTTATTTTATCTATTATTATTATTATTATTATTATTATTATTATTATTTAGATGCCTGTTTTCTAATGAGAGAAGGAAAGGGTGTAGATTTGGGGGGGCAGGGAGGTGGGGAGGATCTAGGAGGAGTTGGGGGAAGGGAGACAATACAATATACTGCATGAAAGAAATTTATTTTCAGTTTGTTTGTTTTTGTTTTTTCAAGACAGGGTTTCTCTTTGTAGCCCTTGCTATCCTAGAACTCAGTCTATAAACCAAGCTGGCCTCGAACTCCTGCCTTTGCCTCCTGAGGGCTGGGATTAAAAAGACGTGTGCCACCACCACCTGGATATTTTCAATTTTAAGAAAGGGGAGAAAAACAAAGTTTTAAAAACTTAAAAAAATAAAAATAAAAGAATAAAAAGACAAAGCTCACTCAGTGTATGTCTCAGCGGCCTCAGTGGCTGAACACTTTCTACAGTACAGCAAAAGAAAACCCAAGAGGGCTGGAGAGATGGCTCAGATGTTAAGACCACTGGCTGTTCTTCTAGAGGTCCTGAGTTCAATTCCCAGCAACCACATGGTGGCTCACAACCATCTGTAATGAGATCTGGTGCCCTCTTCTGGCATACAGGCATATTGTATACATAATAAATAAATCTTAAAAAAAAAAAAGAAAAAAGAAAAAAGAAAAAAAGAAAACCCAAGTGTATTACTCAGCCTTAAGGAAGAAAGTCTGACACATACTGCAACATGGACAAGCCATAAAGACATCCGAAGGACAAAGAGCTATAAACATTACTGTGTTCCACGTGTACGAAATACCTTGATTAAATCATGAAAAGAGAGCAGAATGGTGCCTGGCAGAAGCTAACGGAGGAAAAACGGGGAGTTGGTTAATAGGTAATAAATTTCACTTTGGCAAGATAAAAAAGCCTTACAGTTATTCTGTTTCATGACAATGTGAATATACTTGACACTGAGATATGCAGCTGGAAATGGTGACGGGGTTCGGAGAGCTTAGAAGGAGGGAATGGCTAAGACGGCAAACCCTAAGTGTTCTTACCACAATAAAAAAACAGTTGTCGTAGTTTCCTTCTGTTGCTGACCAAAAGCTCCTCATGGAGGAAAGGGTGTATTTGGCTCACACTTCCAGGTCATACACTCCATCACCGAGGGAAGTCAGGACAGGAACTTCAAAAGCAGGAACCGTGCAGACCACCACTTGCTGGCTCACTCACAGACTCACACTCAGCCAGCTCTCCACAGCCTAGAACACCTGCCCAGAGAATGGAGCTGCCCACAAAAGGCTGGGCCCGCCCACATCAACTGGATATGTCCCAAGAACAACACGATAAAGACCATTTCAAATGAGACGTTAATGCTAACTAGGAACAACAATCCATAAGAGAAACAAACCAAAACCCAACAAGAGCATACCACTTCACTCCTTCTTCATTACAGACGGCTGTAATGAAGAAGACAGATCCGAGGGTGGGCAGTGCAGGTCAACGTCCTAAGAAGGCACAAGGCCCTGGCTGCTTCATCCAGCCCCAAAAGAACTGATGAGAACGCAAAGCATTCAGGATCCTCACAGATTGATTACTGGCAGGAATATACGATGGTATTAAAGCTTCAGAAAGTGATGTGGCATGTCCTCAAAAAGGCAAACATAACTTTACTGTATGACCTAACAATTCCACTCTTACTTTTAAAAGAGAAATGAAACACAGGTCCAAGAATGTTCATAGCAGCGTTAGTCGTGATAGCTAGAAACTAAACAATTTAGATGCCCATGAACTTGTGAACGCACTGAAATACATACATACATAGAAAGATAGGGCATGACAGCGCACATCCGAAATCCCAGCGGCTACAGTGTGAGACTTACTTGAGACCCAAAGTTCAGAACCAGTACAAGGTGATCCCATTTCAAAAAACACAAGAAGAAAGAAAAAAAAAAAGGAAAACCAAATTGCAACAAAAAGGAACTAAGTCTGGCAACATGCTATCAGATGACTGAACTTCAAAAAACACTATACTAAAAGCCAACTACAAGATAACTTAATAATGAAATTAGACTTACAAGTTAGACAAGGGACCCAAGGCAGCCAGCTAGGTTGTTTTTGTTTTTTGCCAGTCAATTTCCATCAACTACTAAGCTAAGTCCGAAAACAGTTAAAAAAAACATATTCACAAAACAAGATTTGGGCCATTTAAATGGCTCAGAGAGTTAATGCGTATGTTACCAGGCCTCAAGTTGAGTTCCATGACTTCCCATTCAACCACAGAACACCTATGATGAAAGGAGAAAACCTCTGACATCTACACACTCATGAGCCCACACATATACATACCAAATAAATAAATGTGGGGGGAAAAAAACTTTCGCTGGGCGATGGTGGCGCACACCTTTAATCCCAGCACTTGGGAGGCAGAGCCAGGCAGATCTCTGTGAGTTTGAGGCCAGCCTGGTCTACAGAGCAAGATCCGGACAGGCACCAAAACTACACAGAGAAACCTGTCTCGAAAAACCGAAAGAAAAAAAAATTGAATAGACAAAATAGTAACGATCTTCTCTACAGTTCTTTATAAGTTAAAAAGGAAAAATACTGTAGCTGTCCGGTTATATATGTGAAAAAAAGAAATGTCTTTCTAAAAAAAAAAATCTGGAAACAGGGTCACCCCACCAGCCAGTTCACTGTCCCCAGAACTGGCAAAATGAGACCTCTCTTAGAAGCAGCAGACTTCTGCACATTCTCAACAGAGGGCAGCGTTGAAATCAGCACTGAACTGCCGGCTGCCCGGGAAGCCTGGGCAGAAGGTGCTGACTCAGCAAAAAGCCTTCGCTTCCACTGTCAGAGCCAGACTACAGATCAAAAACAGCTAAGCGCGGGAGGGGGGCGCCGAAGAAGGAAGGGCTGCTGCTGCAAGGCACATTCTAGAGTCAAAGACCCTCCCAGGCACTAAGGTCTCACGCCGTAGCCCTGGCTGTCCTGGAACTCCCAATGTAAACCAAGCTGGCTTTGAACACGGAAGATCTGCCTGCCCCTGTATGATTAAAGGCCTCCACCACCATGCTCATCAAACATTCTAATTAGTAAAATGCTTCTTTCAGACAGAGCAGAAACCTCACAATCAACCGCTGACCCCCAAGCAGGCCAAAACTAAGCCTCAGACTTCCCCACTCAATCAACGCCGGGCTAAAAGATGTGAGGAAAGCGATTTCTACCCCGCCCGCCCTCCTTTACCGGGACGGAATTCACAGAATATTAAACTGAGAGTGTGGCTCAGTGGTACACCCTATATCGCAGAAGCTCCCGGATTCCATCCCAACACGACAAAAACAAACAAATACAAACCTCAGGCAGTCCAAATGATAATCACATCATCACAGGAGCACAACTACAGGACGGTAACACGAAGAAACAGTGGTTTGGTGTGCTCTGAACCTATACCGGTCTCTTAAAAACCATCAGAATATCAGGCAGGGTGCACGCTGCCTATTTCAAAGCAATCTTTCTTTCTTTCTTTCTTTCTTTTTTTACATTTACTTATTGGGGCAGAGGTGTGCTCACGTGCCACAGCAGTGGTGTGGAAGTCAGAGGACAACCTTCGACCATCGTCAGGCGCCTTGACCCGCTGCGCCATCCCCTCGGCCCCATCCAGCCTGTTTCAGCCCCGAGGCACAGAGGGGACGTGACTTGCCCAAGGTCCCACAGTTGACCTTCTAGATTCACGCCCAGGTTTGGTCCAGCCGCCAGGCTGCACTGGAAGAGGAACCGGGCCTCCAGGGCAAGGCCCGGCCGCCAGGCGGGAACCAGGAGCCGCCCCAAGCAGCCAGCCCATCCCCCACTCACCGCAGGGGAAACTGAGGCCTGCAGGAGCCAGGCGGCTCAGCCTCCGAGGCCCAGATTCTGCCTCCCCAGCACCCCAGCAGAGGAGTGTCACGTCGGGGCCGGGGAGAACTCATTGTAAGGCGCAGTAGGCGACACTCACCTGGAGCTGCGGAACCTTGCCTCAACCTCTCTACTCCTGCCTCGCTTGGCTGTGGCCACGCCCCTCGTGTCACGCCCACAAAGCTCGCTGAGTCACACAGCGCCCCCTGCCGCGGCGGAGGTGCATAGCAGAACACTTTTCCTCTACTCCACCTCCCAGAAACTGGGGCCTGGAACTGGCTCTACCACTGATTTTTCCCCGCCCTCTTTACCTTTCCTTTTTTCTTTTTTCTCAGTCCCTCCTCTACAATACCTTCCTCCCTCCAGTTTCGTCTTTCTTTTTTCTTTTCCTTTTGTTGTTGGATTTTTTTTTTTTTGGCAACAAGATCACCTCTCTGATTCAGTATTTGTGTACTACACACTGCTGTTCAAAATGTTGAGTGTATGGCAGAACAGACAGAATTTCTGCACCCAAAAGCTTCAGTTCTATTACAAGAGATGACGATAGGGGCTGGGGATTTAACTCAGTGGTAGAGCGCTTGCCTAGCAAGGACAAGGCCCTGGGTTCAGTCCTCAGCTCCGGGGCGGGGTGGGGGTGGGGTGGGGGTGGGGGTGGGGGTGGGGATAACGATGATGCACACCTTTATTCTAGACTCAAAAGGCAGGGGCAGGCCAGCTCTCTGTGAGTTCAAGGCCAGTCTGGTCTGCACAGTGATTCCAAGCCAGCTAAGGCTACCAAGTGACACCCTGTCTCAAAATACAATGACACTAAAATCCAAAATCCCATCACCCATGGTTGCAACACACATGACCACCGATAAAGGTCACAAATACGCATACACACCTATCCAAGTTTTCTGATGTTGTTTATCTCTGTGAGGATGTTCACTGTGGAATAGTGTAGCCTACGAACAGGTGAACAGCAAGGCAGTGAAGGACATTCTGCTGGCTGGTGTCTCCTGGGGGGGTGCTGGAGTGTTGTTTTGTTTTGTTTGTGTGTGTGTGTGTGTGTGTGTGTGTGTGTGTGTGTGCTTTGTTTTGTTTTGCTTTTGTCTTTGTGATATTGATGAATCAGTGATCAGTTTATGTCTGAAGACTGGTTACTGAGTGAACCATTGTAAGCATCTATTAATATCATATCCAGAAAACAATAAAACCCATAAGTGTAAGAAAACAGTTACACAAAAACAATTATTTATTATGTCCATCCCTACCCGCAGTGCTAAGGATTAAGTCCAAGTTCTTGCACATCCTAGGCAAGCTATGTACCAACAAATTAATAAGTTACCCTTCGTTGACACTCCAGTAACTAACCCCAATACACCCATTGGCTTGCCAAGTTGGACTCTGGTGGAGTCATTAATATGGGCTGTCCTTGGCTCCTTATCTATCTGTCTCTGTTTTTTTTTTTTTTTTAAAGATTTACTTATTTTATGTATGAATGTCCTATCTGCAGAAGAGGGCATCAGATCCCATAGAAGTGGTTGTGAGCCACCATGTTGTTGCTGGGAGTTGAACTCAGGACCTCTGGAAAAACAGTCTGTGCTCTTAACCACTGAGCCATCTCTCCAGCCCCCTTATTTGTCTCTTCAGTTTGGAGATTATAAATGTGTACCACCACACTCAGCTCTCTCCATCTTCCCAGTATAGTTAGTGAGCAGAAAACAGGGAGTATGACCAGAGTGAGAAAGGACCATGGAAAATAGAAGCAGGAATGACAGGGTAGGTGCCCCATGCAGAATTCTGAGGGAAAACTATTTTACATGTCAACTCAGCCATGCCAAGGATTAGTTCATCAAACACTAGTCTAGACCATTCTAAGAAGGTGTTTTTGAGTAAACGTTAATGATTAAATCAGATTTTGAGGGGCTGGAGAGATGGCTCAGGAGTTAAGAACACTGGCTGCTTTTCCAGAGGTCCTGAGTTCAATTCCCAGCACCCGCATGGTGGCTCACAACCATCTGTAATGAGATCGGGCACCCTCTTCTGGTGTGCAGGTTTACCTGCAAAGAAAGCACTCATACATAAAATATAAATAAATAAAGTTTTTTAAAAAATCAGATTTTGAATAAAGTAGACAGTCTGCTATAATATAGATGGACCTCATTTAGTCAGTTGAAGGACTGACAAAAACAAGACCAACTGCCCTCTCCAAGCCAAAAGGAAGCTTCTAGAAGGCCTTCAGATGTAAACTGCAACAAGATTGGCTTCTCCATGGGTCTGCAGCCTGAGGGCTACCCTGATGATTCTAAACACACAAGCCTCCACAATCATTTAAGCAGTTTCTTTTTACACACACACACACACACACACACACACACACACACACACACACACAATTGTATTCTTTGGAGAACCCAGAAAAAAGCGATTCATTTTCATCCTTTTTTGTAACAGTGAACTATTTTAGTAAGTTAATGCCTATCACTTGGGGACTCATTAAATATCCACTTGAGCACAAGTGGAAAGATAGTCATGCCTTATTAAAAATGAAGAAAGCGGCAACACTCCAGTAGTAAAATATGATTTCATTCACGGTTCTTTAAAAAAAAAAAAAAAAGAAGAAGAAGGAAAGAAAGAAAAGCCAGCAACGGTGATACACATCTATAATCCCAGCACTCAGGAGAAGGAGGGGGAGGAGGAGGAGGAGGAGGAGGAGGAGGAGGAGGAGGAGGAGCAGAAGTTCAAAGCAGATTGGGCTACAGTGAGGTCCAGGCCAGCTTGGAGTGCTGTCTCACAAACCAAAGAGGAGAGGACTGCAGATGTAGTTTAACTGGTAGAGTGCTGCCTGGCACACACAAGCTCTGAGTTCAGACCTCTGTAGTACATAATCTGGGTGAGCTGGCACACATCTGTAGTCCCGGCACTTCCGAGGAGAGGCCTGGAGAATCAAGAGCTCAGATCCACACACCGCTACATAGCAATTATGAGGTCAGCCTGGGATACATGGCACCCTGCCTCAAAAGTAATAATGATAAAGTCAGGCAGTGGTGGCGCACGCCTTTAATCCCAGCACTCAGGAGGCTGAGGCAGGTGGATCTCTATGAGTTCAAGGCCAGCCTGGCCTACAAAGTGAGTTCCAGGACAGACAGGACTGTTACACAGAGAAACCAAACAAACAACAACAAAAAGGTAATAATAATAAAATAAAAAGAAAGAAAAAAATAAAGTCTCTACGTACACAGATGTGCATTAGTATATCCACCAAAAATATGTAAGCAGAGCCAGTCAATGGCTTAGCTGGTAAAGGCTCTTACCCTGCAAGCCTGACAACCCTGCTTTTAAACTCACAGATGTTTTTTTGGGCTTTCCTAATCTTTCTCTAGAGCCCCTTCACTGCCATGTGGCTGACCTCCATGCCAGTTTAATCTCCTCTCCAGTCTTCTCTGAACAGCTGCAAGATTGATAGCTTACCTGCCCTGGGTCTTTTTGGAGTTGTTTTGTTTGAATCTAATAAATTGTCCTCAAACTTCCATTTGAGCCCCTTCTTAAATTCTTATTAATGAGAGAGACTAAGAACCCTGATTTTTCCAAGGCTTCTTTCCTGCCTTTTAACCCTTTAACTGATGGAGAAAGTGAACCTATTCCTGCACCCACCCAGAGTGTCAAGCAAACGTTTGTCCCTGTCTCCCTGGAGGAAGTCACACAATAGTCTAAATTAAAGTGAAGAATGTCTGTTTGTCCTTCACTGAATAGAGCCAAGATTAACGCACAGGAATATTCAGAAGTGAAACGGCAGAAGACGGGGCAGATACATCTCTGGAGGTGACTTTTGTCTGGGCCGCGCTGGAGCTCAACCTCAGGGCCTTGTGCCTAGGGAAGTGCTCTCTTCCTTAGCCTTGAAGATGGCATTTACGGAGGTATTATTTCATCCCCATGTGAACTGCAAGAATTAAAGAGTCACACCGCCAAGTAAAAACAGACAGTAAATGCGCTCTTGAGATGATCTAAACATGTACTAAACCACGGGTTACTGGGTAGCCACCCCAACTAAACTGTAGGATTTCTTTACATTATGGATTTGGTGGCAATGAAGTAATTTTGTAATCTGCATCAGCATCTTTCTTTAAAAAGGAACGGGAAGTGGCCAAAGAGATGCCTTAGCGCAGGGGTTCTCAACCTCCCTAATGCCGTGACTCTTCAATACGGTTGCTCATGTTGTGGTGACTCCCAACCAGAAAATTACTTTTGTTACTACTTCACAACAATCAGAATGTAAATCTCTTGTGTTTTCCAGTAGTGTTGGGTGACCCCAGTGAAAGGGTCAGACCCCCAAATGGGTCACAACCCACAGGCTGAGAACCACTGACTTAGTGGTTAAAAGTACTAGCAGTTTCTACCTGAGGATTTCAGTTCTGAGCACCCACACGATGATATTCACAACCTCTACAACTCCAGTTCTGGGGGATATAACACCCTCTTCTGTCTCTGTGAGCACTGCAGGCAAAGCATCAATACACAGAAAATAAAAATAAATCTTAAAAAATATTAAAAAAAAAAGAAAAAGAAAAGGATAGAGTAGAAAAATGTGAAGCATCACAAGTCAGGATGGATACATTTATCTTTACTTCATCACAACACAAAACACACTTATTGCCCAGAGTAGAGAGGTAAAATACCCACTGCCTTTAGCCACTACCCAGGAGAAACCCTGGTATGTGCACTCCGGGAAACCTGTTCAGGCAGCATAGGTTCAAGAAAGAAATCAGTTAGAAGAGAAAAACCAACAAACCAAATGTCAATCAACACAGTGCATGCATCTGTAATGAAGGCAAGGGATGTGTTGGGGAATATTATTTTAAGATGTGTTACTTTTGTTTATGTTGCTCTGTAAAGCTGTATTACTGTGCCTGTCTAAAACACCTGATGGTCTAATAAAGAACTGGCCAATAGCGAGGCAGGAGAAAGGATAGGCAGGGCTGCCAGGCAGAGAGAATATATGAGAGAGAAACCTGGGAGGAGAGATCAAAGAACTAGCCAGAGAAGGAGGAGGATATCAGGGGCCAGGCACCCGGCTATACAGCAAGTCATGGAGTAAGTAAGATTTACAGAAGTAAGAGAACAGGAAAAGCCCAGAGGCAAAAGGTAGATGGGATAAGTTAAGGAAAGCTGGCAAGAAACAAGCCAAACTAAGACGGGACATTTATAATTAAAAGTAAGCCTCCGTGTGTGATCTATTTGGGAGCTGGGTGGCGGGGCCCCCAAAAGGGTAAAAGAAAATCCAACGACAGGATTGATGCAGATCAGTGGTACTACGCTTGTGCCACCAGCTCTACCAAAACAACCCTGTCATATCAGTGATGGTTTTACAGGCACGCAGCGGTGAAGTGGGTGCCGGCTATCAATACCGGTGAATTTTAGAATTAGTGATGGCAGGTAAAACAATTCTCACAGGAATGTTCACAGCCCGGCCAAAAGTCGCTTAGGACTATGAATGTGTGAACTTAAATGATGAGGCTGGAGGGATGCTCTTCCAGAGGACCCAAGTGCGATTCCTAGCACCCCACATGGCAACACACAGCCGTCTGTAACTCAAATTCCAGATCCCACCCCCTCTTCTAGCCTCCTGGGGCATGCTGCAAATATTTTTAAATATATAAATAAATACCATTTGTACAAAACAACTGTTAACAAAAGTTAGGGTGGAGCTTGTAGCTCAGTGGTAAAGTATTTACCTACAGTGAGTAATCCCTAGAGTGCACACACACACACACACACACACACACACACACACTCATACACACACGATAATAACAGTAACAGCTACTATTGAAACAGCACTATGGTTCTGGGCTGGACACTTGGCTCACGTCATCCCTCCCCTCCCAGTTCCCGGTCAAACACCTGAGCAGCTTGCTTCCCTTCCCTTCCCTTCCCTTCCCTTCCCACTCTGTAGGGAGAACGGAGAAAGGTCAGCCACCCACCTGGATCGCCGCCGACTAGTAAGGGACGAAGTGTCTGGCTGGGAGAGCCACCAACTGTGAATGGGACGCAAGCAGTCTCAGCCTTGGCCAGCCACACTCACCTGACCAGGAACTTCCGGCCATGGGGATTTTTTTTCCTGCCCCTCCCCCAGTCTTCCTCCCCAGGGGGTTGCACCTGCCTTTGAGAAGGGAGGTCCGGGAGGACTGTGAACTAAGTCCCAGCAAGTTGCACACCTACCCCTCCCCCCAGAGGCTCAGGCTTAACTTAAATTTTCGGAAATTGGGAGAGTCATTGAATATTTATTATGCCATATCCCTGTGCATTTTTATTGTGGCAGATATACATAACAAAAATAGAGAGTGAGCTTACTATCCTAGGCTTTAATTTGTTTTGTTTTTTGGTTTTGTTTTTCGAGACACAGTTTCTTTATGTAACAGTCCTAGCTGTCCTGGAACTTGCTTTGTAGTGCAGACTGGACTCGAACTCAGAGAGATCCGCCTACCTCTGCCTCCCAAGTGCTGGGATTGAAGGCCTGCAGCGGCGCCAGGACAGACAGGACTACAAAGAGAGGTCTCATCACTGTGAACAAAAAACTTCGGAACAAAAGTTTCGCCTGTGAATGAAAACCGAAAGGAATCTGTAGCTGCTCGTTGGTTTCAGTGTGTGGAGAGATTGGAATGTCACAGGTCCAGAGGTTAAAACCTTATCTTCGGCAAAGTTCTGGACCTCAAGACAACCATTCCTTGCCCACCTCTGTGTCAGAACTAACATCTTGTGACAATGGAAAAAAAAAACTTTTAGAACCTATTAACTAAGCAGGCAACAAGGTTCCACCAATCCAAAAACTAAGAATGTGATTAGATAGCATCTTGAGCCTACAGAAAAATTTACCCTACCTGCCCTTCTGATGGACCTTTTCAACCTTGGCTGTCCTAGAACTAGCCCTGTGGTCCAGGCTGGCCTTAAACTCACAGAAATCCACCTGCCTCTGCCTCCCAACTGCTGGCATTAAAGCGTGCGCCACCACTGCACGGCTATCCCAGCAATGTATTTTAAACTTGCCTTGATTCATGACTTTCTGTGTTCTGTAAGACTAGGATAACCTCGTGAAACTGCTTCCACATGGCCACTCAAAATGGCTCCAGAATAAACTATCTCTTATTCCCTTTAAGATGAGAGCTGTAGTTTTGACACTACCTGGCCCAGGCTGGCCTCATACCTGTGATTCTCCTGTCTCAGACTCCATGTACTGTGTTTACAGGCACAAGCCAACTCACTCAGCTCATTTTTTTTTAACTTTAAAAAGGTCTTTTGTTGTTGTTGTTTGGTTTTTGATGTTGTTGTTTTGGTTTGTTTGTTTGTTTCAAACAGGGTTTCTCTGTGCAGCTTTGGAGCCTGTCCTGGATCTCACTCTGTAGACCAGGCTGGACTCCAACTCACGGAGATTCACCTGGCTCTGCCTCCCGAGTGTTCTGATTAAAGGCGTGCGCCACCACTGCCTGGCTGTTTTTGTTTTTTTGGTTATTTATTTATTTTTAATCATTTATTTATTTTATGTACATTGATGTTTGTCCACATATATGTCTGTGTGAGGGTGTCAGATCTCCTAGAACAGAAATTACAGACAGTTGTGAGCTGCCATGTGGTTGCTGGGAATTGAACCCCAGTCCTCTGGAACATCAGCCAGTGCTCTTAACCTCTGAGCCATCTCTCCAGCCCCTGTTTTGTTTTGTTTTTAAGTTAAGAGCACTGGTTGCTCTTCCAGAGGACCCAGGTTCAATTCCCAGCACCCACATGGCAGCTCATAACTGTCTGTAACTCCAGTTCCAGGGGATCTGTCACCCTCACACAGACATACATGTAGGCAAAACACCAATACACATAAAATTGAAGTAAACTTTAAAAGAGAAAACAAATTTATAAGCTAGGAATGGTGGCCCACACTTTTAATTTCAGCATTCAGGAGGCAGAGACAGGTGGATCTCTATGAGTTTGAGGCCAGCCTGGTCTATACTGCTAGCTTCAGGCCAGCCAGAGTTACATAGTTTCCAAAAAACAAAACAAAGAAGAAGATATACAATGATTCTTATTGATCTTGTATTCTGTGATCCTGTTAAATTATATGCTCATTCTATTTGTTGATGTGTTTCTTATGATTTTATATACAGGATCAAGTCAGCTACATTTTGCTTTCTGACCTAATCCTCTGATTATTTTTTTCTGGTCTAATGGCCCCAGCTGGACCCCCCAGCACAATGTTGACCAAGAGTGCTAAGAATGGGGCCTGGAGGGCAGGAGAGATGGCTCAGAGGTTAAGAGCACTGGCTGCTCTTCCGGAGGTCCTGAGTTCAATTCCCAGCAACCACATGGTGGCTCGCAACCATCTTATGAGATCTGGTGCACTCTTCTGGTGTGCAGTCATACATGCACAGACAGGATACTGTGTACATAATAAATCTTAAATGCTGTGGGCGGTGGTGGACAGCTTTAATCCAGCACTCGGAGGAGGCAGGCGGATCTCTGTGAGTTCGAGGAGCTGGCTACAAGTGAGTCAGGAAAGGCAAAGCTACACAGAGTTAAACCACTGGCTGCTTAAACACTGAGCTGTTCTAGTCCCAGCACCTCCAAGGGGCTCACAGTTGTCTGTAATGACCTCTTCTGACCTCCCTTGGCACCAGGCATGCAAAACAAGAATGCATGCAGAAAAACACTTGTAAACATAAGTGGTTAAGAGTGGAAACTTAGCCGGGCAGTGGTGGCACACGCCTTTAATCCCAGCACTCAGGAGCAGAGCAGTGGATCTCTGTGAGTTCGAGGCCAGCCTGGACTACCAGGCAGTCCAGGAAGCACAAAGACACAGAAAAACCAGTCTTGAAAACACAAACAAACAAACAAACAAAAAAAAAAAAGAGTGGAAACTTAACTAACTGGACAGTAGTGACACACACATTTAATCCCAGCACTTGGGAAGCAGGGGCAGGTGGATCTCTGTGAGCTCAAGGCCAGCCTGGTCTACAGAGCAAGTTCCAGGACAGCCAAGGGAACACAGAAAAATCCTGTCTTGGAAAAAGCACACACACACACACACACACACACACACACACACACACACACACAAAGCAATAGAGCTATTGCTCTGTGTAGCTTTGTGCCTTCCTGGACTCACTTGGTAGTCCAGGCTGCCTCGAACTCACAAGATCCGCCTGCTCGCCCCAGTGCTGATAAAGGCGTGCGCCACAGCGGCTAAGCTATTGTTTTAACTATTCCCTTCCCCCACTTAACTGTCTATGAAAAACAGAAAAAAAAAAAAAAAGGGTGGAACCTCTTTCCCTCTTAGAGGAAAGCATCCAGTCTTCCACCATCAGATACGAGGGTCACTGGAGTTTTATATATGTCCTTGATCATGCTGAGGACGTCCCCTTCCATTCTGTTCCTCGGTGTCAGCTGTCTGTTGTTGCTGTGATAAAACATTGTGACCAGAAGCACGGGCTTACAAAGCTGGTAACTTTATTCACTGAGCCAACTTGCTGGCCCTGTACTTTTTGTTTGTTCGGTTTTTATCATGAAATGTTGGATTTTTGTCTAACATGTTTTTTTCTGCAGACGTTGAGGTAAATGTATGGCATTTTCCCACCACTCCTGAATATTAAGATATAATTTCCAGACCACAACATTAGCCCCTTAGAGGTGTACAAGTCAGTGGTTCTAAGTATCTATAGCATTGTTCACCTAGCATCTTTTTTTTCTTTCTTTTTTCTTTTTTTTTTTTCCGAGACAGGGTTTCTCTGTGTAACTTTGCGCCTTTCTTGGATCTCGCTCTGTAGACCAGGCTGGCCTCGAACTCACAGAGATCTGCCTGCTGGGACTAAAGGCGTGCACCACCACCGCCCGACTCACCTAGCATCTTAACATGATCCCTGAACCTGTGTCGTCCTGGGAGAAAAGTTTGCACTTGTCATCTGCTCTTCCCTGTTGTCTCTTTCCTGAGCCTCCTGAGAGCTTCTGTTTTACTTTCCATCCTGATGGATTTAACTACTCTGGCTACTGTATGTAAATGGAAATATCGAATATGTTGTCTTTTGTGTCTAGGCTTCTTTCATTTAACACCCTTTCAAGGCTGGCTCACTTGAGTACATTCATCAGAACTCCCTTCTGACTACTTCGAATGAGTTGGTGCCATGTTTTGTTCATTCATTCATTGGTAGACATCTGAGTTGCTTCCGAGTTTTAATCTTTATAAATAATCCTTCTTTTTTCTTTTTTTTTTTCTTTCTGGTTTTTCAAGACAGGGTTTCTCTGTGTAGTTTTGTTGCCTGTCCTGGATCTCCCTCTGTAGACCAGGCTGGCCTCGAACTCACAGAGATCTGCCTGGCTCTGCCTTCTGAGTGCTGGGATTATAGGCATGTGCCACCACCACCCAGCTAAATAATCCTTCTACACACATTCATTCATAAGTATTTGCAAAAACATATACTTTCATTTCTCTTGGGTATTTACTAGTTACTTTTAGTTACTGTGATAAAATAATGACCAGGGCAATTTCAAGAATCCTGTTTGGAGCCAGGCATGGTGGTGCGTGCCTTTAATCCCAGCACTTAGGAGGCAGAGGCAGAGGGATCTCTGTGAGTTCCAGGCATAGAAAGTTCCAGAACAGCCAGGGCTGCTACACAGAGAAACTTTGTCTTGAAAAAAGAAAGAAAGGAAGGAAGGAGGGAGGGAGGGAGGGAGGGAGGGAGAGAGAGAGAGAAAGAAAGGAGAAAGAGAATCCTGTTTGGACTTAGGATTTCAGAGTGAGAATTCAAAACAGCGACATGGCCCCAGGAAGTTGGCCAATCACATTTCATCACCCAATGGAAGGAAGAGCTACTGAGACCCACATACCTTCACTAGGGAACCATGGATGAGAAAAACCTCTCAAGTACCAGGAATTTGGGAGAGCTTATTAAATAGCAAAGAATCCACACTGAAGGAAAACCTTATAAATGTCAGCAACATGATAAGAGGTCTAGATGGAGGTCAGATCTTAATAATCTTTTTTTTTTGTTGTTGTTGTTGTTTTGTTTTTTTCAAGGCAGGGTTTCTCTGTGTAGACTCCAGCTGTCCTGGAGCTCACATTGCAGACCAGGCTGATCTCAAACTCACAGCTATCCCCCTGCCTCTACCTCCTGGATTAAAGGTATGCACCACCACCGCCCCTGTAGATCTTAATAAGCTTTTTTTTTTTTAATTTATTTATTTATTATGTATATAGTGTTCTGCCTGCATGTATGCCTGCAGGCCAGAAGAGGGCACCAGATCTCATTACAGATGGTTGTGAGTCACCCCATGTGGTTGCTGGGAATTGAACTCAGGACCTCTGGAAGAGAACTGAACCAGCCAGTGCTCTTAACCAATAAGCCATCTCACCAGCCCCGATCTTAATAAGCACTTCACAGCACACCATGGAATAAAACTGTATCAATGCTCATGGTGTGGGAAAAGATTCATCTTCATACATATTCAAGAACTCATATAAGAGAAAGACCCTTTTCATATCATGAATGTAAAAAAGAAATGTTAAGCCAGGCAGTAGTGGCACACACCTTGATCCCAGCACTGTGGTGGCAGAGGCAGGTGGATCTCTGAATTCAAGGCCAGCCTATTCTACAGAGTAAGTTCCAGAACAGTCAGGGCTACACAGAGAAACCCTGCCTCAAAAATTAAGAAAAAAAAAAGTTAAATCCCGCCGGGCGGTGGTGGCACACGCCTTTAATCCCAGCACTCGGGAGGCAGAACCAGGTGGATCTCTGTGAGTTCAAGGCCAGCCTGGGCTACCAAGTGAGTTCCAGGAAAGGCACAAAGCTACAACGAGAAACCCTGTCTCAAAAAACCAAAAAAAAAAAAAAAAAAAAAAAAAAAAAAAAAAAAAGTTAAATCCCAGAGGATCCCCCTAGAATAGTGCTGCTCTCTGATCAGAGAAGCTTCTATTGGCATCAGGCAGTGATTAATTCAGAGGCTCACTGGTCTGAATTCTGAGAAGTGAATGGTGAGTGCTTAGAACTAAAGGAGACATTTACCCAAATGCCAAGGCTCAGTGGACCTCACAGAAGAGGAGGCTGTGGAATATCCCTTTACACTGTGTGAATATATGTAACTATGATTGCTCTAATAAACAAGCTGACTGGCCAATAGCTGTACAGGATAAAGTTAGGAAGGAAAGCCAAACTCAGAATGTTGGGAAGAAGAAGGACAGAGTCAGGGGAGATGCCAGAAGATGCAGAAAAAGCAGGATGTGTAGAAAATGAGGTAACAAGCCATGAGCCCTGCGGCAAAGCATAGATAAGAAATATGGGTTAATTTAAGTTGAAAGAGTTAGTTAGTAACAAGCCTGAGCTATGGGCAGAGCATTTGTAATTATTATAAACCACAGTGTGTTTATTTGGGACAGGAAACTTCCATCTACAGGAGGCAGAAAGAATGTAAGAGCTAGAGGATATGAAACTGTTTTCTGGACATGGCATAGCATTACACTCATGAATTCCTAGTGGCTATTGTGACCTGCCCTATTGCAAGTCTGTCAACCTTCCCATGCAGATGAGGGTGGAGCTCTTGAGACTCACTAGCTGAGGGGCTATCGGCCATTAATGGTTGCTGGAGGAAGGAGAGTCCATTTTCTTCAAGGATGTAGCCACTGGTTAGCTTCCCAGTAAGTAGGCCCACACTAGTGCTTCTGCAAGCAGTTCATCAGCATTACTGCAGAGCTACCAAGGAAAACAGAATGAAGAACAATGTCGCAGTCACTTTAGGAGAGTCCTGCAAACTGCTGTTAGAAGAGGCAAGGGGTTGGATAGGTGATAGAGCAGTAAAGAGCACTAGTTCTTTTTTATGGTGGCCCCGGGTTCTGCTACTAGCACCCTCATGGTGGCTCACAACCTTCCTTAATGTCATTCCGAGGGAATCCAAGGCCCTCTTCTGGCTTCCCGGGGCACCAGGCACATACACACAGTGCCTTCTTCTGGCTTCCCAGGGCACCAGGCACACACACACACACACACACACACACACACACACACACACACACACTGACCTCTTCTGGCTTCCCGGGGCACCAGGCACACACACACAGTGCCTTCTTCTGGCTTCCCAGGGCACCAGGCACACACACACACACACACACACACACACATTGCCCTCTTCTGGCTTCCCGGGGCACCAGGCACACACACACACATTGCCCTCTTCTGGCTTCCCGGGGCACCAGGCACACACACACACAGTGCCCTCTTCTGGCTTCCCAGGGCACCAGGCACGCGCGCGCGCACGCGCACGCGCACGCACGCACACACACACACACACACACACACACACAGTGCCCAGACATCCACGCAGCAGGCAAGCACTCATACACATAAAGGAAAAAGAAAAAAGCAGGGACGCAGGAAACCAGGAAGAGGTCCTTCTAGCAATGGAGTCTACAATGCCAGGGGCCACAGTGGCAGCGGTGGAGGAGGTGAGAAGCGACTGGACTTTTGATGTGTTGAAGGGAGAACCAACTGACCTGATGTACACGGGGGGAGGGAAGGAAGGAAAGAGGGTAAGAGGAAGTGGGGGTGATGAACTCATGAATCTACAAATTCGTTTCTGAAATGGCCCACATACTTATCATTGTGAGGCTTAAAGGACATGGAATGTGCTAGAACTATCCAAGGCAATTGCCCCACTCCGGTATGAGACAACAGCCTTTCATGATTTTATTGGCTATCGTTCTTTTTTTTTTCTTTTTGGTTTTTCAAGACAGGGTTTCTCTGCGTAGTTTTGCGCCTTTCCTGGAGCTCACTTGGTAGCCCAGGCTGGCCTCGAACTCACAGAGATCCGCCTGCCTCTGCCTCCCGAGTGCTGGGATTAAAGGCGTGTGCCACCACTGCCCTTGGCTATCATTCTAAGAAGCTGTCTTTCTCTCAATTATTGTTTTTTTTATTGTTGTTTGGGTTTTTTGTTTTGTTTTGTTTTGTTTTGTTTTTGAGACAGGGTTTCTCTGTGTAACAGCCCTGGCTTTCCTGGAACTCACTCTGCAGACCAGGCTGGGCTCAAACTCACAGAGATTCACCTGCCTCTGCCTCCCTAGTGCTGGGATTAAAGGTGTGTACTATCACTGCCTGGCTCTCTCAATAATATTTAAAGCCTTTTTTTTTTTTTTCATCTTAAAAAAAAATTAACACTTGGGAGGCAGAGCCAGGCAGATCTCTGTGAGTTTGAGGCCAGCCTGGTCTGCAGAGCGAGTTCCAGGACAGGCTCCAAAGCTACACAGAGAAAGCCTGTCTCGGAAAAACAAAACAAAACAAAACAAAAAGTAGGTGAATATTACAATGTACTGGGATGTATTATGGCATCTTCACACATATATGTTCCTAACCTGTGTTCCTCATCTTTCCTCTCCCCTGCACCCTCTTCCTGCCTTCCTCTGCTTCCTTATCACATCACCCTCTCTTCCTCACCCCTTTCCTTAGGAACCCTTCTTTCTGGGCTGGAGGGATGAGTAATGGTTAAGAGCACTTGCTGCACTTTACAGAGGACCTAGGTTCAGTTCCCAGGCCCCTCGTGGTGGCTCACAACCATCTCTAATGCCAGTTCCAGGGAGTCTGATCTCTTTTTGTCCTTGAAGACACCAGTACACATGGTGCGCACACACATACATGCAGGCACAACACTCATACACACAAAATAAAACTAAACAGACCCTTTTAAAAAACATCTCTTTACTCTCATGATTGCCTTTCTAGTTTCAGGACACACGGACACACACACACACACACACACACACAGAGCACACATACACAACACACATACAGTTTTTGTTTGTTTGTTTTGTTTTGTTTTGTTTGTTTTTTGGAGACAGGGTTTCTTTATGTTGTTTTTGGTGCCTGTCCTGGATCTCTCTCTGTAGACCAGGCTGGCCTCTGCCTCCTGAGTGTTGGGATTAAAGCTGTGCACCACCACTGCCCAGTATAGTTTTTTTGTTTTGTTTTGTTTTTTCCCCAGAGCTGAGGACTGAACCTAGGCCTTGTGCTTGCTAGGCAAAAGCTCTATCACTGAGCTAAATCCCCAACCCTGTCATAGTTGGTGTGTGTGTGTGTGTGTGTGTGTGTGTGTGTGTGTGTGTGTGTGTGTAAATGTTTTATTTTATTTTTTTTTTTTTGGTTTTTCAAGACAGGGTTTCTTGTTAGCTTTGCGCCTTTCCTGGGCTCACTTGTAGCCAGGCTGGCTCGAACTCACAGAGATCCGCCTGCCTCTGCCTCCCGAGTGCTGGGATTAAAGGCGTGTGCCACCAACGCCCGGCAAATGTTTTATTTTTATTTTTAAAAATTATTTTATGTGCATTGGTGTGAAGGTGTCAGATCCCTTGGAACTGGAGTTACAGTTGTGAGCTGTCATGTGGGTGCTGGGAATTGAATCCCAGTCCTCTGGAAGAGCAGTTAGTGCTCTTAACTGCTGAGCCATCTCTCCAGCCCCCCGACATACAGTTTTAAATCTAGGCCCTATATGTAAGGAAAGCATGCAGAGTTAGTCTTTCTGGGTCTATCTTATTTTGGTTAACATAATGATTTCCAGTTGCATCCATTTTCCAAAACATAAACATCATGTTTTCAATTTCTCTATACCTACATTAAATTCCATTATGTGAGCCAGGCAGTGGTGGCACATGTCTTTAATCCCAACACTTGGGAGGCAGAAGCAAGTGGATCTCTGTGAGTTCGAGGCCAGCCTGGGCTACAGAGTGAGTTCCAGGAAAGGTGCAAAGTTACACAGAGAGACCCTGTCTCGAAAATCAAAAACAAAAAAGCCCCAAAAACAAAGCAACAAAAACAAAAAACAAAAACAAAATTCCATTATGTACCACATTTTCTTTACCTAATAATCTTTTGATAGATTTCTGGGCTGATTCTACTTCCTGGGTGTTATGAACAATATAACAATAAATATGGATGCACATGTATCTCCATGGTGTGTTTACTCAGAGCCCTTCAGGTATAAACTCAAAGTTGGCAGAGCTGGGTCATACAGAAGCTCCGACACAAGGTTTGGAGAAACTTTTACATGCATTTCCGTAGTGGCTGTGCCCGTTTACATTCCCACAGTCAATAATTAAGGATTCCTCATCCAGAGCCAGAGGGATGGATGGTTCAGTGGTTAACAGCACGTACTGCTCTTGTAGAGGACCTCCGCTTGGTTCCCAGTACCCAAGTCAGGTGGCTGACAATCACCTACGCAGAACTCCAGCTCTAAGTGAATTGGACACCTCTGGCCTCTGGGGGCACCAGGACACAAATGCACAGATCAACACAGAGACACACACATAAACATAAAATTAAAAGTAAAAAATACAGAATCTTCTTTCCCCACACCCTACCAACATTTGTTGCCAATTGCTTTCTTAATGATAGCCATTCTGACTGGAATGAAATTGAATTCCAAATTAGTTGGGGTTTTGTTGCTGTTTGTTTTTCAAAACAGGGTTTTTCTGTGTAGCCCTGACTGTTCTGAAACTCACTCTGCAGACCAGGCTGGCCTGAAACTCAAGATCCACCTGCCTCTGCCTCACGAGTGCTTAGAATTAAAGGTGTGCACCACCACGGTGCAGCCAAAACTAGTTTTAATTTGCATTTCCCTGATGGATAAGAATGTTGTACACATTTTCAAATACTTACTGGCAATTCGTATTTCTTCTCTGGAGCTGTCGGCCATCTCCAAAAGCTGTACAGACAGCTCTGTACTTCGGGTTTGTGAGTTGTCTTCAGGTTTGTGAGCTGTCACCCACACTGGGGGGCTGGGGTTCTCAGGGTGGCCGCTGCTTTTCTGAGACATCCCTACTCCTATCAGGGTCCCTCACCCACATTTCTGTTAGGAATCCCAGTAAAAGCCCCTTGCTTACCGAGTTGGACTTTGGTACCAACATTACTTTGGTCTGACATTCCCTTTCCTGGGTGAGTGGACGTGTGTCGCCTCTCTCCAGGAAAGGTCTGTCACACAATTGATATGTTCCTTCAATTCCTAGTTTCTTCACAGATTTTATCATGAAGGGATCTGAACTTTGTTACAGCTTTCCCTGCATCAATTGAAAAGGTCCTATGATTTCTTTCAGTATTTTTTTCTTTGAGACAGGATCTTATGTACCCCAAGGTGGCCTCGATTGCTATGTAGCTGAGGATATCGTTAAACTTCAGATTCTCCTGCCTCTACTGGTTTGTGATCATAGGTTTGCACCATCACGACTGACTTGAACATGCGCTGTCTGTCCTGAAGTCTACTTATGTGCCAAATTACACTTACTGATTTTTTTGTATGTCAGACTATCCTTGCATGACTGGAGTAGAACCAATTCTATTTCTTGAATTTGCCAAGATCTTATTAAAAATTTTATGTCTGTGTTCATCAAGGAAATCAGTTCACAGCATTCTTTTTTTGTCACGACCGTATGCATTCTGAGTATTATGATAATGCTTGTTCTTTAGGATGGATTTTGTGGAGTTCCTTCTGTTTCTGGGTGTGTTTCGAAACAGTCTGAAGACCATTGGTGTTAGCTCTTCTTAAAAGGTTCAGTACAATAGACTGTGAGCTCATCTGCTCATGGGCTTTTAGGTGTTGGGAGACTTTTTTTTTTTTTTTTGAGACAGGATTTCTCTGTGTAACAGTCCTGGCTGTCCCAGAACTCACTTTGTAGATCAAGCTGCCCTAGAACTCACAGAGATCCACCTGCCTCTGCCTCTCAAGTGCTAGGGTTAAAGACGTGCACCACCACCAGGTTGTGTTGAGAGACTTTTAATAACTGCTTCAATCTCCTTGCATGTTATATGTCTATTTAAATTATTTCTATCCTCTTAATTTTTGTAGATCAATGTGTCTAGGAATTTATCCACCTCTAGATGTTCCAGGTGTTTGTTTGTTTGTTTCAGTCATAAGGTTTTAAACCACATGCATGCTTGGTGCTCTTGGCAAACAGAAGAGAGCATCAGACTCTTGGAACTCAAGTTACAGACAGTTGTGAGCCACCATGTGGGTGCTGGGAATTGAACCTGGGTCCTCTGCAAGAATAGCCAGTGCTCTTAACCCCTGAGTTATCTCTCTAATCCCTTTAATTTTTTAATTCATTTTTTGGATATGTGTATGAGTGAACGAATGCTATACCATGTATGTAAGTCAGAAGACAAGCACGAGGGTTAGTTATTTCGGTGTACCACGTGATGCCTAGGGGTTCAACTCAAGTCCCCAGGCTTGGCTGCAATCTCCATTACCTGCCAAGTCATCTCACCAGGCCATGACTTCCCTTTGAAATTATTAGTATTAGTATTGGTGTTATTTTGTGTGTATGTGTGCGTGCTCCAGTGTGTATGTGTGTGCATGTTTGTCTTAGTGTATGTTTGTATGTGTGTATCTGTATTTGTGTGTGTGTGTATCTGTGTGTGTCTCTCTGTTTCTAAGTGTGTGTGTGTATGTGTGTACCAGTACCTCTGTGTGTGTCTGTGTGTATATCTGTGTGTGTCTGTGAGTGTGTCTATGTGTGTATCTGTGTGTACCTGTATCTATGTGTGTGTCTGTGTGTACCTGTATCTCTGTGTGTCTATATGTGTATATTTGTGTGTGTGTCTGTGTGTATACCTTATTAGTGTGTGTCTGTGTATGTGTGTGTACCTGTATCTGTGTGTGTCTGTATGTGTATATTTGTGTGTGTGTGTCTGTGTGTGTATATGTGTATGTCAGTGTGTCTGTGTGTGTCTGTGTGTATGTGTGTGTGTCTATGTCTTTGTGTCTATATGTATGTGTGTCTATGTGTGTATCTGTGTGTGTATATCTGTGTGTATATTTGTATGTGTGTCTGTGTGTGTATATGTGTGTGTCAGTGTGTGTCTGTGTGTGTATGTGTGTGTGTCTATGTCTTTGTGTCTATATGTATGTGTGTCTACGTGTGTATCTGTGTGTGTATCTGTATGTATATTTGTGTGTGTGTCTGTATGGATCTGTGTAAACAATGTGGAGGACAACTGAGTCATTTCAATTCTCTCCTCTACCTTTATGTAGGTCCCAGGAACAGAACTCGGGTCACTAGAGTTGGGTGACAAGTGCCTTCACCCACAGAGCCATCCAGCCGCCCTCTATCTCTTCTGATTGATTTTGACTTGAAGTCTACTTTATCCTATATAAGAACAGCTATGGCAGCTGGCTGTTTCTTTCAACTCACATTTTTTTCTGGAAGCTGCTTGCATGCATTTCCTGTTTTTATTTTTCTATTAGGTAATGTTATTTCCTGCTTGGGTCTCTGAAGGAGTTGAAGATTAGTTAGTTATAGTTGAAGATTAGATAGTTATAGTTATAGTTTTTTTTTGTTAAGAATTTCAGAAAAGAAACTCACTAAAGAGGTTTAAGTGTATAAATTTGAAAGACGTTACAAGATAGTTCTGTTAGTAATATAAGTTAGGATAGAAAGTGAATCAGGTACATTTTGAACTTACCAAAATAGGACAGATAATGGAATTATTTTCTCTGAATTTGTCAAATACAAATGGACTAGACATTTTGTTTAGGTATTTATTGCTTGCATATGTGGTATATAGTTATTGTACTTTTGTATATAGTTTTTCTTATAACTTTTTTCCTTTCTTCTTTTTATTAAAATAGAAAAGGGGGGAAAAGATGAAAGAGAAAGAAAATAAACATGATTGAAACCTTACATCTCCTTAGGAACAGCTGAAGAACATCTCAATGTGAAAAAAATTGTCCATTAAAAATGAGCCGGTCGGGGGCTGGAGAGATGGCTCAGAGGTTAAGAGCATTGACTGTTCTTCCAGAGGTCCTGAGTTCAATTCTCAGCAACCACATGGTGAATCACAACCATCTATAATGAGATCTGGTGCCCTCTTCTGGCCTTCAGTCATACATGCTGTATACATAATAAATAAATCTTAAAAAAAAAAAAAAAAAGAGCCGGTCATAAGCAAAATATTTGATTAAGTTTATTGAATGACATTAGATGAGTAGGAAACATTAAAAATTTGATACAAGAAAAAAGAATAACTACAAAGCCGGGCGGTGGCAGCACATGCCTTTAACCCCAGCACTCAAAAGGCAGAGGCAGGTGGATTTCTGTGAGTCCGAGGACAGCCTTGTCTGCGGAGTTCCAAAACTACACAGAGAAACCCTGTCTCAAAAAATAAAAAATAAATAAATAAATAAATAAATAAATAAATAAAATAATAAATAAATAAATAAATAAGGAAGGAAGGGAGGAAGGAAGGAAAGAACAGCTACACCAGCTTGATGGACTGTCTTTCTCTTTTCCTGCTCTGTTTGTGGGTGTGTTTACCAACTGTGGGTTTTCAGAGACAAGAGATGGTTGGATCTAGTTTTTCCAACTCACCAGTGATGGAGACGTGGCTCAGCGGTGAAGAGTGTGCACTGTCTTTCAGGGGACATGAGCCTGCTTCTCCACACCAACCGGGCTCTCGACATAGGAGGATCTGGTCTCTGAGTGCATCGACCCTCCTGTACATACCCACCACAGACATCCATGCTCCTGTGAGTACCCTCGCCTTACTCCTGTGAGTACCCTCACCTGTACTTCTGTGAGTACCCTCACCTGTACTCCTGTGAGTACCCTCACCATGCTCCTGTGAGTACCCTCACCATACTTCTGTGAGTACCCTCACCATACTCCCGTGAGTACCCTCACCATACTCCTGTGAGTACCCTCACCATACTCCCGTGAGTACTCACATCTCGTGAGTACCCTCACCATACTCCCGTGAGTACCCTCACCATACTCCCGTGAATACCCTCACCATGCTCCTGTGAGTACCCTCACCATACTCCTCCTATAAGCAAGCCCAATGAGCTCGCTGGTTCACCGAGTTGGACTCTCGAGTTATCCTTGCTTTCCCCTCTTGTCAGCTCCTTATCTGGGGTGGAGTGGACACTTGTTCTCGCTTCCCCAGGAAGAGTGTCACCCAACACAAATCGCCATTCTCTAAGCACTGCTGTGTATCAAAACGAAGTGTGATCAATTAGACTCGGAGACACAGAATTGGAACATTGAAGAAGTCTAAGAAGTTTGAGGACACCAGCATTTATCTCTGCAGCTAACTACAAGATGCGATTCCACGGCGGCCTCATGCCCCCAGTCCATGCCTTCCTTCTTTGCCATGATTAATGGCTACCCTGGCATTCTGAACTATTAGGCTGGAGAGACGGCTCAGGTGCTAAGAGCACTCACAACTTTGGCAGAGGATTCGAGTTCATCCCAGCATCCACGCAGCAGCTTATAACTCCTGTAAGTTCAGGTCCAGGGGCTCCGATGCCCTCTTGGGCTCCTTTGGCATCCACACACATGTGACGTAAAGACATAATCATGTAAATAGATTTGAAAATGCTCTTTCGAAAACTGTGATGGCTATTTATACGGGTTAAAGCCACTGGATATCCTTCTAGAGAACTCAGGTTTGATTCCCAGCATCCACACCGCAGCGGTTCACAACTCCCTGTAGCTCCAGCCCCGGGCCATTTGACGCCCTCTCTGGCCCCTGCTGGCACCAGGCACACAAGTGGCCCACGACATATATGCAGGCAAAACACCCATACACATAAAATAAAATACAAACTTGAAAATTGTGAGCCAAAATAACCCTTCCTTCCAAAGGCAGGGGCAGGGTGGGGGATGGGGGTGGGGAGAAAGACAGGAAGAAGGGGGTAGGTGGAACTAGAGTTTACATTCAGGCTATGGTCATTAACCCAAGATTTTCACAAACATATTTTTACTTTTCTCACTTGTAGAATTGACCTCTAAACAGCTGCCTTGATAACTCGTACAGTTTTAAATCTTTTTTCTTACTGGATCCCTCAGTTAGGTATGAATGCTGTCCATTGTGATAAGAACGTACTATAGGCGCCTGGCGGTGGTGGCGCACGCCTTTAATCCCAGCACTTGGGAGGCAGAGGCAGGTGGATCTCTGTGAGTTCGAGGCCAGCCTGGGCTAAAGAGTGAGTTCCAGGAAAGGTGCAAAGCTACACAGAGAAAACCTGTCTGGAAAAACCAAAAAAAAAAAAAAAAAAAAAAAAAAAAAAGAACGTACTATAGGCATGCGCACAGGTAAACACACACACACACACACACACACACACACACACACACACACACACACACACACACACACACCCCTGAAGCAAAAGCCTGTGAAACAGGACTTCCTGCTCATTTCCAGTGATGCGGCTTTTTGTTTGCTTGGTTGGTTGGTCTCACTGTGCAGCCTTGGTTGTCTTGGAGCTCCCTGTGTAGATCTGCCCGCCTCTGCCTCATCTCACAGACATCTTCCCGCCTCTGACGTCGGAGGAAGCTTGAGGTGAGTAAAATACACAATATATAATTTTGGAAACAGGGCAGTGCTGCTCCAGACCTGCTCAGCCCTGATCTTTTCTGTCATCTTGGAGCCCTCAGCTCAAACGTCCTCAAAATGCCCTAAGCCCCTTCCTTTCCATCAGCTTAGTATCTGCTCTTTCTTCCGCAGAAGCACTCCCATCCAAAATCAATTGCTTGTTTGCATGCTTCCGGCTCCCTGCAACCTTTCACTGTGAGGACTGCAGTCTTATCTACCTTGGTCATAATTGCATCTTGGATAAATACAATGCTTAGTGTGTCATGCAATAAATACTTGAATGGGTCAATGACCACCAGGAAATAAGCAGGACATTATAATCAAATATCAATTTTGCTAACCCTGTACATATTTTTCTTATAGCCACTGAGGCTTATACTTTGCATTCTTTATTACTTAGGAATGTCGGATAGCATGAGAAGAAAATAACTAAGAGAGAAATCCTTCTTTAAGTAGTTGGATATTTAAGAAAGAGGTACCATTAATCAAGGAAATCTATTTTGACGGCTTCCAGTTACTTACCGCGGAACACATTTTAGTTTCTCTTTAGTTTCTCGAGGGCAAGGACAGCTTGTTGATCTCTCCTTAGCAACCAGAATACTGCCCAGAAGGTAGTGGGTGCTCAATCCCTAGAGACTGAAAGAATTAAGAAAGGAACCCAGTGAACATGTGAAAACGAAGTATGCTTGGCCAGCTGCAGTTCCTCCCCGAGGCAGGAGGGGGCGCCATGACTATCTCTGCCTGGCTGCCTGCTATTCTTGGCCCTTCCCGCTGAACGTCTAACGCTGGGTCCCCGGAGGCGTTTGCTAAAATTAGCCAATAGAAAACTACTTTAGTTAAGAGGTCTGACGAAAATACCCAATAAACTCAGCGTTTCTAGAAAATGGGCGGTGTGAAGGGGAGGGGCTGAGGGGAGCGGTTAGAGGTGGGAGTTGGCGCTGCCGGCCGGGCGGGGACGTAGGGCTGCGATGCCGACCTGGCCGCGGCGGTGACCGGAGCTGCCGCCCGACATGAACTCGCTGGAACAGGCGGAAGGTAGAGTGTGTCGCCCGCCCGGTCCCGAGGCAGATGGGGCCGCGAGGGCAGCGTGACAGGGACCCGGGGCGCCCGGCCGCGGAGGGGTGTCGCGTTTTTCCCGCTCGAACTGGGGGCCCTTCCCATTGACGGGCGCTTGCGTTGTTGTACAGTGCGAATTCATTTTCTTTTTGTCTGACAACCCCGCGAGACGGAAACCCTAGTTTCTTCCTTGGCTTCCGGTAAATTGCCGGGGTTTCGAAGTGCTCTTGGCCTTCCAAAGTTTTGTTTTGCTTTGTTTTGTTTTTTAAAGCACTGTGGAAATAACACCCCACTTCATTCAGAGGTACGCCCTGTCATACAGCACAAGGCGGAGGTGCTCCCTCCTGCTGCCGGGACGATCACCGGTAACCCATTCCGAGGAGGGGAGGGAGTGTCTTTGCACAGCCCGTTATCTGTCTACGGAAGTCCAGTAAGCCATACTACGTAGCCATCAATTAATGATAAGAGGCAGAGCCTGAATCGGATAATTGCAGTCAAGTAGACCTTCGACAGAAAGTGCTTGGTTCCACAGAATTAGAGTTCGGCTGGATTTTGGTCCTTTTATTTGCAGCTCCCCCAATTCCAGCTTTTGGCTCTGGCTGGTCTTCCACATAACCGTTTTTCAGGCTTCTAAAAGTAGAGCAACTGGTTTCCAGAAACTGGAATGAAAGAAAAGTGATGTTTTTGTTGTGTCCTTAAAACTGTCACCATAAGCCAACCGTGCCTGACACATGTGATTTGATGTGTAAGACCTGTAGCCGTTACCGAGCTAACATTTCATTTTTAATAAGTTCGAACTGGAAAGCATAGGTAGAGAACTGAACTCTCTTTGCCTAGATCTCAAGGCTTTCGAAAGAAGACTTACTGAGTATATTCATTGCTTGCAACCTGCCACTGGACGCTGGAGAAGTAAGTGGACTAATGCTTTCTAAGGGAAAATGAAGTGCAGCTGATAACTTTATTCCTAACTAGGAATGACTTCCTTTCATTTAATGCTTTCGACTATTAAAGGCTTGTTTTACTAAGTTATAAGATTTCTGTGTTTACACAACTCTTAAATGTGTTACTTAACACTGTCAACAATGTGTTACAAGTAAGTGCTTACAAAAAGAAAATTGTGGGCTGGCAAGACAGCTGGGGTGCATGCAGTAGACTTTAGGGCTTAGTTTCATCCTCAGAAGCCATTTAAATGAGGAAGGAGAGGATGGACTCCACAGAGTTCTCTGACCTCCACATAGGTGCCGTGGCTTTCATGCCTATACATATCATGCACACTATAAATGATTTTTTAAAGAAAAATTATATCTGGCTACCCTAAAAGGACAGACTATTTTTTATGGTTGAATTTTTCCTTTTTTTTGGGGGGGGAGGTATTTATTTATTATGTATATACAGACCAGAAGAGGACACCAGATCTCATTATAGATGGTTGTGAGCCACCATGTGGTTGCTCAGGACCTCTGGAAGAGCAGTCAGTGCTCCTAACCTATGAGACACCTCTCCAGCTCCCCCCAACTCCTCCCCCCTTCCCTCTGTCCCGTCCGTGTCGTGTGTGTGTGTGTGTGTGTGTGTGTGTGTGTGTGTGTGTGTGTGTCCCGGTTTTTTGAGACAGGGTTTCTCTGTATAACAGCCTGTCTGTCCTGGAACTTGCTTTGTAGATCAGGCAGGCCTGCCTTTGCCTCTGAGTGCTGGGATAAAAAGTATGTGCCACCACTGCCCAGCTGAATTTTTATTTTTCTATGAAAATATATACATATTTTTCAATTTTTAAGTATATCAGTGTTATGTCTGCATATACATATGTGCATGCCTGGTGCCTGCAGAGTCCAGAAGAGGGTACCATATACCCTGGAACTGGAGTTGCTAGTGATTGTAAGCCACTGTGTGGGTGCCGGGACTGAACCCAGGTTCTCTGTGAGAACAGCAAGTGCTCTTAACTGCTGAGCTGTCTGTACAGCACCACTCCACACACACACACAAAAATCACATTTTATTTTCATTTTGTTTTATGTAGATAGATCCCCCCCCCACCCGACAGTTCTCTCTGTAGCTTTGGAGCCTGTCCTGGAATGTATAGGTGTTTTGACTGCATGTCTATCTGTGGACTACATGTGTATTAGTGCACAGAGGCCAGAAAAGGGCAATAGACCTCTAGGACTGGAGTTACAGAGGGTTGTAAGTTGTCATGTGGGTGCTGGGAATTGAACCTAGGACCTCTGAAAGAACAGCCCGTGTTCTTAACTGCTGAGCAATCTCTCCAGCCCCAAGATACATGTTTTTTATTAAATGTTAAAACTTTGATTAAAAACTCGTAATACAAACTTTAGTAGCTTATGAGCTCCAGATTCAGTGAGATACTGTCTCATAAAATAAGTTATACATTGACTTCTGCCCCCCCCCACATATATACATGAACATGTACACAGATACATAAGAGACACCCCAAGCAAAACACAGTTTGCCTACCAGCTATTGAAATATAATTTTGTTAAGAAAAGTCATAGTTTGGAGCTGGAGAGGTGGCTTGGTGATTCAGAGGACATACTGATCTTGTAGAGGACACAAGTTCAGTTCCCAGCACTTAGGTCAGCCATCTGTAACTCCAGCCCAGGGCATCTGACACCCTTTTTTAGATTCTGCAGACAGGCGCACAAACCCATATGGACACACACACATACACACACACACACACACACACACACACACAAACACAATTTAAAATAATAAATCTTTTTTGAAAAAAGAAAAATCATATTTTGACTTGAGGGGATGACTCAATGGTAGAGCATATGTGTAGCATATACGAAGCTCTTGCTTTAAAAAAAAATCATTCAATTATACCTATAAAAGTTAAAACATAGGGCTGGAGAGATGGCTCAGTGGAGGACCTGAGTTTGGTTCCCAGCAACCACATGGTGGCCTCTGTAGGTCCCACATACATATAGTATACATACATACAGAATTATATAGATATTTAAAAAACAAAGGTTATGACATTTTCTTTAGTTTATTTTTAAAAAATATTATATTACATATATTTATTGTGAGCATGTGTGCATATGTACAGTTTCACTAACATGCCACAGCCCCCGTTGAGGTCAGAGGACAACTTGTGAGAGACAGTTCTATCCACCATGTGGGTCCTGGGAGTCGAATTCAGGTTATGAGGCTTAATGGCAAGCAATGTTATCAGATGAGCCATCTTGACCTCCTTAGTTGATTTTGTTTTGTTTTTCAAGACAGGGTTTCTCTATGTAATAATCCTGGCTGCCCTGGAACTCACTTTGTAGACCAGGCTGGTCTCGAACTCACAGAGATCCACCTGCCTCTGCCTCCTAAGCGCTGGGATTAAAGGTGTGTGCCACAATTGCTTGGCCTCCTTAGTTGATTTTTGATACAGCATAGTGGTGTACTTTGGAGCCTGACCCAGAAAAGACTTTCACCTTACTACTGCCCATTCCTAAGTATTGTGAAGGCTACCAAGTGTGATTTGATGAGTTCTAGTTACCGCTCCAGGAGGGGGCAGGGTGGAAGATGTGGACAAATGAGAAGGCTCTGCTCATCTATATTAAGACAAGCTGTCTTTTCCTCCTCCCTCCACCCCTTGTCTTTTTGGCTGTGCGATTTCACTGTCCTGCTCAGACTGGCCTCCAGTTACTAGGCTCAAATGACCCTCCTACCTCTGCTTCCCCAGTTTTTGGGACCACAGATGTGTTATTGCCACTCAGCTTTGGACTAGTCAGAGGAAGCGGGACTCTTGAGATTCAGTTTCTGCCTAGAAGTACAATCAAGTGTTTTGAGTGCTGGGACTCAGATCCCGGGCCTTACATTTGCTAGACATGCTCTCTGTAGCTAGACCACATAGACAGCACAAAGACATAGGTTTTTTTATTTTTATTTTTTTGTTAAAACTTTTTAGGTTTTTATTATTTTATGTGTATGAGTATTTCACCTGCATATACATCTGTGTACCACATGTGTGCCTGGTACCCAAGGAAGTAGTGAGCTGCAGTGTGGGTGCTGGGAATTGAACCCAGTCCTTTATATTTTTTGAAGATTTAATTATTATTTTTATCTTAATGTGTATGAGCATTTTGCCTGCATGTGTGTGTGCACACCATGTGCATGCCTAGTACCCAAGGAGGGCAGAAGAGGGTGCTGGGCCTCCTAGAATTGAGTTAAGGACAGTTGTGAGCCACCATGTCCTGAGAACTGAACGCCGCTCTTCTACAAGAGCAGCGTATGTGCTTTTATCTACTGAGCCATCCCAGCCCTGCACAGGCATATCTTATGTCAAGGCTTGACTCAGGCTGCAGGACCAGAAGAGTACTACTGAAGCCAGGCTCAGGACTTTTTTAAAAAAATTATTTATTTATTTTTATTTTATGTGCATTGGTGTTTTGCCTGCATGTAGGTCTGTATGAGGGTATCAGATCCCCTAGAACTGGAGTTACAGTTATGAGCTGCCATGTAGGTGCTGGGAATTGAACCTGGGTCCTCTGAAAGAGCAGTCAGTGCTCTTAACCACTGAGTCATCTCTCCAGCCCCAGGATTTATTTATTTTTTTATGATTTATTTATTTTTTATTATGTATGCAGTGTTCTGCGTGCATGTATGCCTGCACACCAGAAGAGGGCACCAAATCTCATTATAGATGGTTGCAGGCCACCATGTGTTTGCTGGGAATTGAACTCAGGACCCCTGGAAGATCTCTTAACCTCTGAGACATCTCTCTAGCCCCATAGGGGTCAGGACTTTTAAATGATTTTTATTAGTTGTCTTTATGAAGCTATAACCATATTCCATAAGTTTTGATTGGTCAGATTCATAAGTAGTGATTTTCTTGTTCTTGTTTATGAAGAAATTGCTCCCAAACCTTTGCTGGAAAACCTTTTAAAATGCCATATGGTGAACACACTGTATTTTCCATCTACTTCATAAAAGTGCCATCAGCTTGGTTAATGTATCGATCAAATAAAAACATATATATGAAATACATGAAATCCTTTCTAATATTGGGTTTTATGTCTTTGGTTTTTTTCAAGACAGGATTTCTCTGTGTAGTTTTGGTGCCTGTCCTGGATTTTGCTCTGTAAGTCAGGCTGGCCTTGAACTCACAGAGATCCACCTGGCTCTGCCTCCTGAGTGCTGGGATCAAAGGCGTATGCCACCACCACACAGCCGGTTTTACGTCATTTTTTTATAAAAGTACTAGTGTAATAAATTTCTTTCTGGAAATACAGAATAAGGAATTGAGTTTAATTTGTTCTTAGCTCAGAAAATATTTTGATTCTATTACTAAATACCTAAAATGATTTTTTATTACCTCTGTCACTAGGAATTCCAGAAGATTAGGATTTTATTATGTTTCTGTTTTCTGAAATTTGGTTTTCCCATTTGTAAATTTATCCAGTGTGACTGGAATGAAAGAACTGTCTTCATTTCCAGAACATTAGTTAAGTCATGGTATCCTTTCATTCCTTTTTTTATTATTAATACCATCTGTTCTTCAATTTATACTCTATTTAGATTTTAAGAAGGGGAGGGTATCAAGCAAGTGGCTCAGCAGGTGAAGGTGATTGTCGTCAAGCCTGATGACTTGAATTCAGTGCCCAGGAGCCATCTGGTGTAGGGAGAGAACCAGCTCCCCATAGGTACCTCTGACCTCCACATGTGCACCATGGCGCACACACATATGCATTCATACATACACAAAGTTAAACAAATGTAACATTAAAAAACAAAAAAGCTTAGTGGGAAAAACTAAACCCTTTCCAGGTTCTTCTAACCCTGAAAATTTCTTTTAAGTCCCTTTTAAAAGCCAGTACTGATGGGTCTGCTCCCTAATGACTTCAGTGACTCCAACAGCGACCTTTGTTTAACTCAGCGCAGTAGTCACTGCAGAGCCCCAAGTTAGAACTCCCAGGGCTGCAGTGTGGCTCAGAAAGCAGCCTTTGTTTGTGTGTTTACATTAGAAAATGGGGTTTTCTTTGTCCAGTTTGAGTTTACAGGCTCTGCAAAACCACAATGAAAGTTCTATAGCATGGAGTCTTATGTTGAAATTTTGCATCTGACTTCTTGGTTTTAAGTTTTAGACTGCATTCTCATGAATTCTAAACAAGAAAGAGGAGGTTGCTCTCCTCTGTTCCTGGAGTTGAGAGTGTTGAGGAGAGTCCCTCAAGATGACAAGCCTGACTCTTGAGCCTGGTCATTGCTGTGTCTGATCAAGTGTGGCATCCTTTGGCTGTGGCTGGCAGGCACGGATGGAAGGGGTCTGGAGACGTGAGGGCTGAAGGGTGTGTTTGCCCACTAATTTCCTGTTTCTCTTTCCCCAGTGCTCCTTATAGTGGTGTCTGTCTGTACAGCCACTGGTGCCTGGAACTGGCTCATAGATCCTGAGACCCAAAAGGTAGGAATTTCATTTTAAAATCTTTAGCAGATTAAATGAGATACTGGGTGTACTGGGAGATACTGCTACTAATGACTTTAATCCTTATATTAGCAACATGCTCATATTTTTTCTTTCGCTTAAGGAAAGCTCTAGCTGGTTGTTGTGGGTTGTTATTTTAAGATAGGGTTTCTCTGCATAGCCCTGGCTGTCCTAGAACTAACTCACTCTGTAGACCACGCTGGTCTCAAACTCACAGAGATCCACCTGCCCTACCTTGCCTCCCAAGTGCTTGGATTAAAGGTGTGTGCCACCACTGCCTCGTTCAGTACCAGCTTTTAAAAATTGTAATTCAGTGAATTATCTATGAATACCTTTCTGCATCCCATAAAGCATTTGAGTTGCCGGGGGTGGGGTGGGGTGGGGTGGGGTGGGGCACAAATATAACTGGTTAACAGATTAGACCAGGTGGTCAGAATCAGGAAGGAACCCAAGTCACTGATTTCTAGGCCGTGTAGCTCAGTGAAGTTGACAGAATTGAGTTATAAATTGATCTCTAAGTGACCCGATCCTAGGAGTCACAATTAATTCCGTGTGTTTTCATTGTCATTGAAGAGAAGATGCGGCCACTCCTTGAGTTAGCAAAGCTCTCCTTTCTCTGCATTCGCCCTTCCACGTTTCTTTCCTGGAGTTTAATATCAGAACCCCAAGAGGTCTCCCACTGGGCCTGTGCAGGAGCTTCCCTCTACCAAATGCAATATCGGATTTCATAATGTTAGCTCTGGAAGGATTATTTGATGAAAGCTGATCAAATGTTTCTGAAGTTTCCACCTCTTTCTCCTAGTGCCTTAGTTTCAAGCTCAATCTTTTTTTATTAGAAAATCTGTAGTCTTGGGTTTTTCTTTATTTTGTTTTTTGTTTGTTTGTTTCTTTTTTTTCCTTCAAGACAGGGTCTCACTTTGTAGCCCTGGCTGTCCCGAAACTTCCTGTATAGATCAAGCTAGTCTCAAGCTTACAGAGATCCACCTGCTTCTGCCTCTACCTCCCAAGTGTAGAGATTCTAGGCGCACACCACCACACCTGGCTTTAAGTTCAGTGTTACAGTTTTCAGAAATCATAAAAATAAAATAGCCCCCCCCTTTCTTTTTTTTTTTTTTTTTTTTTTTTTGCGAGATAATAGCCTTGGCTGTTCTGGAACTTACTGTCCTGGAACTTATATCGATCACCTTCCTCTACCTCCTGAGTGCTGGGATTAAAGGCATGTGCCACCATAGCCCGGCTTAGGCTCTCCCTTTTAAAGTTATAATTAAATAGATTACATCTGTAGATTTATGTTCTACTTTTTAAATTATACAGAAGGGGAAGCCTATTAATAAGGCTTTTGTCATCAATGTAGTTGGCAATTCAGACAGCCAGGAGGTTGTTAGATGGGAAAGGACGGGGAGCAGGGGAGGTTGGTGTTGGGTTTTGTTAATAGGGGTTTATGGCAGACAGGAAACTCTCCTGTGAGTTCATTTATAAAATCTGTTCTAAAGGCTGCACTTGGTACTCATCTGCAGGGGAGGGTGGAAGGAGGCTGGCAAGAAGATTAAAAAAGTTGTATCTTGGGAAATGAGTCTACTTATAATTGAGAAAAATATAAGCTGATTTCAGCTAGTTGAGATCTTAATAAAACGAAGAATTAAATGTAATCAGAAATAGGCCCAAAACTATGTAGTTAATATAATTTTCTAAATTAGGTGAGAAGATAGCTGTTAGCCTTAGGGTTGGCTCTTTTTTCTTCAGTATTTAATAACCCCAAACCTGATGAGAGCTCTACCCAGCAACTGTGTCTGAAGCAGGAGGTACGGATATATAAAAGCCAGGGAGAGCCGGGCGGTGGTGGTGCATGACTTTAATCCTAGCACTCAGGAGGCAGCTAGGCAGATCTCTGTGAGTTCGAGGCCAGCCTGGTCTACAGAGGGAGATCTAGGACAGGCTTCAAAGCTACAAACTCCTAAAAGAAGGAGGAAGCTGCTGTTTGGATGTCATAGGTTGTTGCCATGGAGGGAGGGAGGCTAACACAACTGACCTAATTAAAATCAAAACAAAACCAGGGTGGTAGTGCAGTCAGTCCTGTAGTCTTGCCATCAAGGGAGACTGAACCAGGAGGTTTGAGGGACTGGTGCCTGGGCTGCATGGTAAGACATCATTACTAAATAACACCAGAAAAGTAACCAACAACTTTTAGAGTGTAAAATGTCGGGACTGGAGAGGTGACTCAGTGGGTAAATTGTCTGCTGGGTAAGCATGAGGATCTGAGTTGGTAACTCCGACAGTCATAAGCACCAGATGCAGCAGTCCAGTTCTTTGACCCAGGCGGAGAGAACGGGTGGCGACGGTAGAAGGATTCCAGAGCTTGCTGGTCAGTCAGTTCCGCCAATCAGTGAGCTCCAGGTTCAGTGGGAGACCTTGTCCTAAAAAGTAAGGTGGATGGTAAGAGAGGAACAAGCGAATGCATGCATAGAGTATGCACACATTGTCAAATGAAATACAAAGTACTGTATGTGCTAACATTGTATAGACACAGCCGTCTGGTAGGAATCCAGCCTCAGGTTTTCAGCCAGACATGTGGCACACACCTTTAATCCCAGCACTTGGGAGGCAGAGGCAATAGGGTCTCTTGAGTTTGAGCCCAGCCTGGTCTACAGAGCAAGTTCTAGGATAGCCAAGGATACATAGAAAATCCTGCCTCCAAAAACAAACAAAAACCCCTCAATATTTCCTTAATTACATATATTGTGTGTGTGTGTGTGTGTGTGTGTGTGTGTGTGTGTGTGTGTGTGTGTTTGCCACTCTTGTGGAGGTCCGAAGACCTTTGGTGGAATTGGCTTTCTTCTTCCACCATGTGGGTCCTGGGGATTGAACTCAGGTTATCAGGCTTGGTGGCAAATACCTTTACCTATCAACAATCCTGCTGGCCAGTAAACCTCAGAGGTTGTAAAAAGGCAGTTCTTCAGAGGCAGCCTTAGTGGCTTATGCCTATGTTGCCCTACTTGGGAGGCTAAAGCACAGGGATGGCTGTGAGTTCTAGGCTGCCATGGTTACTATGGAGGTACCAGGTCAGCAGGGGCTCCATAGCAAGGCCCTGTCTCACTAAACAGAAGGAAAAGGAAGTCCTCTGGAGCAGTAGTTTGTCTTCGGCATCACCTAAGCCTTGGTCTTCATTTGGCTGTGTTGACTCATATACCTAGTATATTTCTTTGTCTTATATGTGTGTTTAGCTCTCTGTCTTAAACCCTGAGAATCTCCTGTGGGGAGAGTGCTGTGCTGCCTTTGAGGGTTTCTTCTCTGTTCTTACCAGTCCATTTACTTTGTTGTGTTAGACACTCCACATGTTTATCTTTTCACTTCCTTATGTTTCAGTTTCCAAGCCTCTGCCTTTTGTGCCCTCTCTTGTTCCACACGTGGATTCTGCACTCCTGTTCCTCTACAGAGCCTTAGAATTGTGTGTTTTCAACTTTTCTATGGTCTTTTCAGTATGCCCAGATCTGAATGAAGCTCTTTGGTGCATGCTCTCTCTCTCTCTCTCTCTAGTTATTTACAGATTCCTACTAACCAGTTTCCCCTGCTTCAGTGTCCTGTGACCACTGAAGTCTTAGTAGCTTCAAAAACAACTTTTAAAAATTTTATATTTTTCTATTTCATTATTTTTCAAGTAGCTTCAAAACAGCTTTATGTAAAAAAAATTCAAATAAACTTCATTTATTTCAAGCAAAGTCGATGGAGGAGCTGTAGAAACTAAACTAATAGGGAAGGTGATGTATGTGTGGAGTGTGGGGCAGGAGATGAAGATTGATCTGGGACCTGGTTATGAATGACAGAGCTGGCCCAGCTCTCTTAAGGTAGCTTTTAATTTTTCGAGACATTCTCACTATGCAGCTATTACAGAACTCCCTGTGTAGATCAGGCTGGCCCTGAACTCACAGAGATCTACTTGCCTCTACCTCCTGAGTATTGAAATTAAAGGTGTGTACCACCACCACCACCACCACCACCACCCCCAGCCGTGAGGAAGCCTTTTGACAGAGAGGTAATTAAATCAAATTCAGTCTGTTTTCACCTTTAGTCCCAGCACTCGGGAGGCAGAGGCGGGCAGATCTTTGAGTTTGAGGTTAGCCTGGTCAACAGAGTGAGTTCCAGGACAGCCAGGACTAAGCAGAGAAACCCTATGGAATGGGTCGGGGTGGGGGATGGGAGGGTGGGGGGAGTGAGAGACGGGGAGAGGGGAAAAAGAGACTAAAGGTCTCATCTTCAGTCATTGAACAGAAAGAGCAGGGTTTTTGGTGGGGTGGTTTTCTGATTATAGGAATGAATTTGAAAGGGTCTAGTGTTTGGCATGGATGACATACACTCTGTTATCTTGCCATACAAAGAAGATAAAGCCCATGCTTTATTTTCACGGCACTGCAATAAAGAGAACTAGAGTGGTTGGAAGTCTTCACATCCTGGTAGTTTAGATGGTAAACATTACACATTTCTGTGTAGGGTCCTAAGATTTTTATGTCTCACACTTTTCTTTTACAGGTGTCCTTCTTCACGTCATTGTGGAATCATCCATTTTTCACAATTAGCTGTATAACTCTAATAGGCTTGTTCTTTGCTGGCATACACAAAAGAGTAGTCGCACCATCAATGTATCCTTTGCCAGGAGTTGAATTTTCTTCTCTGAACTAAGTTGAAGAACTTCTCTTATCTAAGTGGCGGCTGTTAGAAGCTGTGTTAATCACATTCCACCCCAGTGACAAAATACCTGGGCAGATTTGTCTTGGCTCCTGATTTGAGAGGTTCCAGTCCAGGACTGACTGAAAACTCCGTTGTGTTTTAGCTGTGGTAAGGCAGACATCATGGCCAGGAGTGTGGGGTAAAACAACCCATGGTGGCAGGAAACAGAGGGAAGGGTTCAGTAACAAAATATGCCTTTCAAAGTCACCCCTCGTTGACCTACATCCTCTGACTAGGCCCCACCCCCTTAGCAATGAATGTATCAGTGGATTTATCTATTGATGAAGTTTGTCCCTTTGCTACTCTCCATGCCAATGGCTGGGGACCAAGCCTTTAACACATGAGCCTTTGGGGGTAACCTTTCCTGTCAGAACCATAACAGAAGCGTGCTTCGCATTGGCAGTTTTCCTTTGACCACATTGATTCAGCATAGCTGCTCGGTGTCGAACGGTATTATCAGAATACAATATGTCTTGTGATGATGTAAGTATTTTTTCATTAGAATATACCCCTAGCCAGGTATGATTGTTGACATCTATAATCTCTGCCCCTGGGAGGCAAGAGGATTACTTCAAGTTCAAGGCCACTCTGATCTACATAGTGAGACCCTGTTTCAAAATAACAGAAATGCTGAGGGAGTACTGACGTGTTTCGTTTTAGGAAAACAGACCTTTGGGTCATGTGGGTCAGGCATGGTGGCATACACCTGTAATCTCCCTACATGGAACTGAGGCCAGAGAGTCAAGAGTGTGAAGCCAAGGTTGGGGTGTAGCTCAGTGCTTGTTTAACGTGGGAAGCCTTGGTTTGATCTCTAACACCACATGAAACCAGGCATAATGGTAGACACCTGTAATCCCAGCACGTGGGAGGTGGAAACAGGAAGATCAGAGTTCAAGGCTCTCCTTAGCTATATACAAATTTGAGGCTAGTCTGTAGATAAAAATGCTGTCCTTACAACAAAAAACAAACAAGCAAACCAAAAAGAAGCAGTAAAAGAGTTAAGGCCAGCCTGAACTCCATAGCAGTACCTTAGCTGAACAAAACAAGATTATACCTGAAATCTTTCAGTCAGGCTTGTTGGCACACACCTTTAACCCTAGCACTCAGGAGGCAGAGACAAGCCTGTTTTATATAGCAAGTTCCAGACCAGCCAGGGCTAGTCAGTGGTTCCAAACAAATTGGTAGGGTTGACAGTTGAATCTTTTATATTTTTAGTATTTTTTAAAATTTTGAGACAGGGTTTTGGTTTGTAGCCTAGGCAGACCTGGAATTTACTATGTCATCCAAGTTGGTCTCAAATCTTCATTTCTCATGCCTTAGCCTCCTGATTGTTGGTGTTACTGGTGTGCACCACTACCATGCCCATCTCATTTTGATCTTTCTTAATGATAGAATCATGATGTACCTTAAAATTCAGTAAAAATTTAAAATACGGTAGTCATTAATGAACCAAAGTGGCAAGAAATGTCTTTATAAAATGTTATTTATCTTGTGTATGTTGTCATTTGTAAAATAAAAATATCTTAACTATAGGTAAACAACCTGTATGTGGGTTTTATGGGTGGGGTTGTCAGTTTGTTTGAGACAGGGTTTCTCTATGTTGTCCTAGCTGTCCTGGAGCTCACTATGCAGACCACACCGCTCTTGAACTCACAGAGATCCTCCTGCCTCTGCCTAGTGAGTGATGGGGTTAAAGGTGTGTATTACTATTCTGCTCTTATAAAGGACCCAAGTTTTTTTCTCAGCACCCATGTCACATGTGTGCCTGTAAGAGCAACTTCAGGGCATCTAACACCCTCTTCTGGGTTTCACAAGCACCTGCACTCACATGTGCACATTCACACACACATTATTTTCAAAAAATAAATCTAAGAGCTTGGCATAGTATGTTCTCCTTTAATTCCAGCACTCAGGAATCAGAGGCAGGAGGATCTCTGTGAGTTTGAGGCCATTTTGGTATGCATAGTGAGCTCCAAGATTGCCCTAACTACATAGAAAAACCTTGTCTCAAAAAACAAAACAAAATACAAAAGTAAAAAAAGTCAGGTATGGTGCATGTCTTTAATCCCTGGAGGCAGAGGCAGATGGATCTTGTGAGGGCACCATCTATTTCCATGCAGGTAAAACATTCATATACATAAAATAAAATGAACCTGATCTTTAAAATTATACCTCATTAAAATAGTGGAAAACTGGTATGAAAGATATGCTAAAAAGCCAGGGATGGCCACACAACTGCCTGTAACCTCAGCACTGCAGTTGGTTGAGACAGGAGCATTGCCAGGGGTGCCAGCTCCAAGTTTAGTGAGAGACCCTGTCTTGGGAGAGGAAAGTAGAGAATGATGCTGCAGAATACCTGCAGTGGTCCTCTGAACTTTGAAGAAGTTCCGCATGTGCATACACAACATGAGTGCATAACCATACACACATAAGAGTATTTTATAATAGCAAGAAGTTAGCAAAAACTAAATGACCTCAAGTGAAAGTTGAAAAAGCAACCAGCATCTAAGTGACATGTTTGATCTGAAGAAAAATATAAATTAAAATTGTCTAAATTCTCACCAACCAAAGATGATCGTGTCTTGCACTTTGTTGTATATTCTTATTAGCGTCTAGTTAAGGAACATGTTGCCCCAACACAGGAATTTAAGAGCCCCTAATTATTGGCCGTTAACCATGTGCAAAGTCCCAGGCTTATTTCCCTACCCAAATTATCGTAGTTGTCTAATTGCATACTGGTTGCATTGTAATTTAGCCTCCTGTTTGCCATACAGTTGTTTCTCCATCTTTCATACTGTGTGTGTGCTTTGTTTCCCACTAGAATTAAATGCACTGTGGCAGAAGCTGCTTTGTGTGGTTTATTACTAAATATTTAGCATGTCATGCGGTACCTGGCACATAGTAGGCACGCAAAGAATACTGAATAGATGTGTTAGTAATGTAACACATCTGTGTAAACCCTTCATCTAGAATCTAGTTTGTTCAGATAAACCCTTAGAAGAATTTGGATTTTATGGTATGACTTTATTGTTGCTGTTATAACTTATTTTTTATATACTTGGCTTAACTCTACAAAAACATTTCTTAGAATATTCTGGCCACCAACAGTATGTGAGTATTCATTCCTTACTGTTGGTTTACTTCTTTTAAAAAAATATTTATTTTATTTTTTTGTGTACAGGTATTTTGCTTCCATATGTCTGTACACCATGTTTATACTTGGTGCCTGTGGAGACCATAAGAGGATGTCTGATCCCCTGGAACTAGAGTTATAGATGTTTGTGAGCCACCATGTACCAATGTTGGCTGGGTTTTTTTGTTTGTTTGTTTTGTTTGTTTTGCCTTTTGAGACAGAGTTTTTCTGTGTAACAGTTCTGGCTGTCCTCAAACTTACTGAGATCCTCAAACCCACTGAGAGCCACCTGCTTCTTCCTCCTAAGTGCAGGGATTAAAGGTGTCCCCCACCACGCCGGTCAGCCTTGTTGACTCATAACTGCTGAGCCATCTCTTCAGCCCCTTAGTTTACTTTTTAGCTTAAGGAAATGAAAACTTTGTGTAGAAAGAAGCATTTTGTCCAAATAATTTTATGTTTATAAATATAGTTTAATAAGAAACGTAAATCTGAACACTTGGGAGGCAAAGCCAAGTGGATCTCTCTGAGTTCAAGGCCAATCTGGTCTACATAGTGAGTTCCAGGTCAGCTAAGGCTATTATATAGTGAAACCCTGTCTCAAAATTCAGACAACAAAAATACACCAAAGCTATCCTGAAACTCACTCTGTAGATCAGGCTGGCCTCAAACTCATAGAGATCCTCCTGCCTCTGCCTCCCAAGTACTGGGGTTAAAGTTGTGCACCACTACCACTGGCCGAAAGCTCCAATCTTTATCCAGTGTATTTTTTCTTTTTAACCACCCTCCCTTTTGGTATTTTCTGTGACATTCCATGTGTCTTAGAGAACATCTCAATTTAAACTAGTCCCATTTCAAGTACTTAGCTGCATACAGTTAATGGCAACCTAACTGGACTGTGCCACCATAAAACATTAAACAATCAAAACATCAGGATAAAAGTATGGATATTTCTGGGTATGGTGGCATAACCCTTAATCCCAGCACTTGAGAGGCAGGAGGATATCGGAGGATAACTCAGGAATCATTTGTCTCCTTGCACATTGGGTCCTGGGGACTGAACTGAGGTTGTCACCTGTCAGCAAGAGCCTTTACCCATTGCCCCACCTCACTGGCTCCATCAAATACCCTTTAAAAGAAAAGTTTTACATTTTTTGGTTGATTTTGTGTGTGTGTATGTATGTATGTATGTATGTATGTGTGTGCACATGGACACCCAAGTATGCATACACTATATGCCACAATGCCAATGGGAAAGAGAAAGACTTGGATAGTTCTTTGCTTCTGCCATATTGGTTCTACGGGCTGAACTCAGGTTATCAAGCTTGGCAGCAAGTGCCTTAACCTGCTAAACTATGGTCCTCAAATGCCCTTTAAAGTTTGTAAGTAACTGTCGGTGTTTTGATTAGAACTGTGAATTGAAATTTTTTTTCTTTTTTTACAGACAGGAAAGCTAATTTTGAAACCTAGACCTCACGTTCAATGACAAACTGCACTATTGTTAGGGAACCTAAACCAGTCTGTCTTCAAATAAGAGATACAGCAAAAGGCCCTAAAGGATTCCTTGTGGAGCTGGCTGTGTGACGGTTTAGCAGCAGCTGACAAGCAGCGTGCACTGTTTGCCTGGAGTATCTCGATGATGATGACGGCGGCGGCGGCGGCGGAGCTGTCAGTGCTCAGTACCCTTGATTACCTGTGTTCAGTATTAGTGTCACTTTAGGACTTCAGCTCCTGCGAAGAATGTTGCAGGTGAAGTTTGTGTGTATGTTACTAAGTTAAACTTAGAAACCAAACCTCATTCAGTTTTTATAATGTATTTTTGCAGACTACTGTAAATAGCAAATCAATGCCAATGTTAAACCAAGAGGAAAATGTTTGGACTTTGTTCTCCTGCACCAGTATTTCAGGAACCATCTGCTTGGCATCTCCACAGCTCCTTAACACTGGCGACTATGTGTGCCTGCATTCTCAGCGCCTCTTCCCATTGTGCTGCAGGAAAAGCATCAGACTCCACTTAGACTGAGGAAAGCTCATCTCCATTATGTTGAAAATTTATACATGTTTCCACAATTTTTGTTAAGCCCAATACTGGATTCTGGCAACTATTGTTATATTTTTCAGTAAATTGTTTTCATTTAATACTAAATTACTTTTTTAAAAAGAATTTTAAAAAACACCCCAAAGTCTTCTGAATGTACAAGTTAAATTATGTATTGTCTGGGAATTTGACAGTCCTTATTTTAGGTGACTGGATTTTATGCTGTGGTAGACGTGTTGAACTAGTGCTGTCCTGTGTAGCTGATGGGCTCAGTCCATCGCCAATAACACAGGAACCTCACCGCAGACCAGAACCTGCAGTTCTCACTGCTGGAGAGTGCTGATGACATACTGTGTATGTGCAACAGCCACGTGTAGTACAGTAGCCCTCGAAATGAAACTATTGGGATTGCTGTAAATACTTCAAGTACTAGAGGTGCCTTTTACCTGTTTATTAGAAGATTTTGAAAAGGTTAAATTATTTCATGAGCAATATTTTAAATTTCATCTAATATGAAACTAAATTTGAATAATAGGACAAAAACATTTAATAAAGCTGCCATTTAACTAACATGTATTCATCTTGACTTTCCTGTGTATAAAATTGTATTCTTTGAATTGCAGCAATAAACCCTCTGCTTCTAAGAACTCAAAGAGGGTATTCTATATGTTCTGCATTGTTTTATTTTCTGTAAATTTTGTAGGTAAATATGTGCATAAAAATAAATACTTTATATATAATTAGTGATTAGAGTTTTTCTTTGGTTAATTGTGTCTGCAACTGGAAAAAATGTAAACATATTCTATGTATGAGAAACAAGCTAATTCCAAGTTAGAAATTTTACTTAATTTTTTTTTTTTTTTACGTGTATGAGTGTTCTGCTTTCATGTATGTCTGTGTACCACTTCATGCCTGCTGCCTGTGCACGTAAGAAAAGGGCTTCAGATCCAGTGTTTGTATCTGGTGCCCACAGAAACCAAAGAGAGTGTCAGGTCCCCTGGGACTGGAGTTACATGTGGTCCTGATCTTTCTTGAGTATGTCTCTTTGCTCATTTAAGAAAGTGAATGACAATTTCGTGCCAGTTAGTGTTGGGAATGCAGTGATATGTGGGAATGGGTATCTTGTCCTCACAAGATGTGGTTTTTCAGCTGGGAAAACAGCAACTACATATAGAAACAGAAAGGGACATTTCTTCATCCTGCTTTGAAGTAAAAGAACAGAGTGTGTCTCGAGAGAGACCTGTCTCTGACTGAAGTCAGAAAGGTACCCATAAAGAAGTGCCTCTTGGCCGGCGGCGGTGGTGGCCCACACCTTTAATCCCAGCACTCAGGAGGCAGAGGCAGTCAGATCTCTGTGAGTTCGAAGTCAGCATGGTCTACAAAGTGAGTTCCAGGACAGGCTCCTAAGCTACACAGAGAGACCCTGTATCAAAAATAAATAAATAAAATTAAATTAAAAAAATAAAAAAAAAAGTGCCTCTTAGCCGGATGTGGGGGTGCACGCCTTTAATTCCTGAGCTCAGGAGGCAGAGGCAGGTGGACCTCTGTGAGTTCTAAGCCAGCCTGGTCTACAGAGTGAGTTCCAGGACAGCCAGGGCAACAGAGAACCCTGTCTAGAACAAAAAAAAAGGGGGGGGGGCTCCTGTGTCCACTAATTTATGGGGTTGGGGAAAGAGGCTTATGCAAAACCCTAGGACCTAAAGAGCATCATTAAAGACCAGGACATAGGCGTGAAGTGAGATGAGGCAGCCTAGCTGAGATTTTGAGAAGTATCCTCAGAGGAAGAGAAGCCACTGAAAGATTTTGAAAAGGACAGTGAATATCATAATAAGAACCATGGAAAGCTCTTTGGGAAAGATCACAGAGTGGACATTGAAAGACCATATAATCAAGACAAGTGAAGACTACTCTGGACTATGGATATGGCAGGAAGTTTGTGTCCAGATAAAGAAAATAAAATATTTGGTGCTCCATGGGTTCTTTGCACCTTTAAGGTTGAGAGGCTTGAACTTCCATCTGGGAGCTTCACTTATGTGATTATTTCCTAATCATGGCATAGGAAGGAATGCTATCTTGCTAGGTACAGTCTACTCCTTGTAGATAGGTTACGCTGCGACAGAACTTCTCTTTTGAACAATTGAATCAGAAGCCTACCGCTTCTAATGTGTTAACATTCCCAGGGAAGCCCAGGGCTCCACCCGCTGTCAGAGATGGCCCCGCCCACACTGCTCTACACGCACGCGCACTCCCTGAACCCGCCCTCTCCTCTCTGCCGACGCACCGTGCGCAAGCGCGCAGCTTTTCCATGTGTCTTCAGGCCGTCAGCCCGGCCCGGCTGAAGAGAGACGCCAAGTAGCGTCGGAGAGGGGAAGCCTTCACGGGCCCGGCGGCCCCCATCGCCTGTTGCTGTCTTCCTCTCCCGGTCTCTCACCGCAGCCTCCGTCGCCATGGGTAAGAGTCGGACGAAGCGCTTCAAGCGACCTCAGTTCTCCCCTACCGGTAGCTGTCAGGCCGAGGCGGCGGCCGCGGCGAACGGGACTGAAGACGAGGAGGACGACGGGCCGGCGGCGGAGCTTCTGGAAAAGGTGGGACGAGGGCCCGGGCGGCTTGTGGCAGGGCGCCCGCGGGAGCGGTGCGGCGCGCGCGTGCTCACTGCCCACCTCTGACTCTGACGTCTTGGCTCCCGCAGCTCCAGCACCCGAGCGCCGAGGTCCGCGAGTGCGCCTGCGCGGGGCTGGCCCGGCTGGTGCAGCAGCGGCCGGCGCTGCCGGACCTGGCGCGCCGCGATGCTGTGCGCCGGCTCGGGCCGCTGCTGCTGGACTCCAGTCTGGCGGTCAGGGAGACGGCCGCCGGAGCTCTGAGGTGAGTCGGAGAGGGCCCGAGGCCGTGTCCCTGCGAGCCAACAAACCCAGCACACCCCCTCCCGATGCGATCTCCACCTCTGGAGGGAGGAAAACCTGCCTGTGATCCCAGGATTGCAGCGGATAGAGATGTGAGTCCAGGTTCCGAAGGACTCCAGTACCCACAGACCACACACATTGTTTGTATCCACCTGGCTGCTGCTTCACCTGTCCTCAAAGCTGATGCACATTTCCCCCTCCAAAAACCGCCCTAGGGTCCCTGATTGGATGAAGTCTTCCAGTCTGTGCTCTAAGTATACCGATATTGCAGCATGCAGGATGTGAAGCAGGACAGCCAAGATCCTTGTCTTTGCAGGAGCTCATTGAGAGGGTGTCTGGAAACTAGCAAAAAGTCAAAACAGTGTTCATGAGAAGTGCTGTCTGTGTAAAAGAGAGGGGGAGTTGAACTGGGGTGTCCTCTAGTTGGCATTTGTAAACGGAGACCAGAAGAGCAGAGAACCAGGCGTGGGAAAATAGGGTGAGAGCATCGGTTATGGGAGGAACAGCTATGCCAGAGAAGTGAGGCAGAGGGTAGATTGACTCTGCACAGAAGCTAATGTGGGGATTCAAGTTGCTCAGGCTGCTGAGTTGAAGGATTTGTTCTAAACCAGAGTGATGAAGTCGACCTTTTAAAAAAGCCACTCTGAGGACTGCAGAGAATGAGCTGTAGAGGGGGCAGGATCTTAACATTTGTACTCTGGTAGATTTGCCTGTGTGCACCGTGTTTCAGTGAAATATGGATGGAGTGCCTGTGTACCAGCCATTGGACTAGGCTTGGGGAATGATGTACTGAGGAATACAGACATAATCTCTGTCCTTAATAAATCTTAAGTCTATTGAAAAAGATTTCTGTTAATCATCTATTGATTATTCCTGGTGTGGTTGTGCATGCCTTTAATCCCATCACTTGTGTGTGGCTGGAGATTTCTCCAGTCCCACTCGGCCGCAGCCACTCAGACCCAAGTAAACACAGAGACTTAGATTACTTACAAACTGTATGGCCGTGGCAGGCTTCTTGCTATCTGGTTCTTATATCTTAAATTAACCCATTTCTATTAATCTTTAAGTTGCCACATGGCTCGTGGCTTACCAGTACTTTACATCTTGCTTCTCATGGCAGTGGCTGGCAGTGTCTCTTCATTCAGCCTTCTACCTCCCAGAATTTTCCTCTCTACTTATCCCACCTATACTATACTTCCTGCCCAGCTACTGGCCAATCAGCATTTTATTTATCAATCAATTAGAGCAACACATTCACAGCATACAGAAAGACATCCCCAGCACTTGGAAGGCAAAGGCAGGCTGATCTCTTGGGTTCAAGGCCAGCCTGGTCTACAGAACGAGTTCCAGGATAGCCAGGGCTATACAGGGAAACCCTGTCTCAGGGAAAAAAAATCTATTGATTATTATTAACCAAACAATCCATATATGTATAAATAAGGCCAATAGTAATTGCAGAGCATTTTGTTAGTGAGGGTGTGGTGGTTTGTATAAGAATGGGTCTCATAGGCTCATATATTTAAATGCTTAGTTACCAGGGAGCAGCACTAATTGAAAAGGATTAAGAGGTATGGCCAGCCAGGCAGTGGTTGTGCTTGACATTAATCCCAGAACTGTGAAGGTAGAGGCAGGTGGATCTCTGAGTTTGAGGTCAACCTCAAGTTCTAGGGTAGCCAAGGCTAGACAGAGAAATCCTGTCTCCAAAAACAAAACAAACAAACTATATATATATATCTTCTTTTTGGAGTATAGGTGTGGGTTTCCTAGATGAGGTATATCACTGTGGATGGGCTTCAAGGTTTCAAAAACCCTACACCAGGCCAAGTCTCTGTCCATGGATCAGGATGTAGCTCTCAGCTACTGCTCCAGCGCCGTGCATGCCAACATGCTTCCCACCATGATGATAATGGACTAAGCCTCTGAAACTGTAAACCAGCCCCAATTAAATGCTTTCCTTTTAAAGAGTTGCCTTAGTCAAGTCTTTTCAAAGCCATAGAACAGTGAGTGAATAAGACAATGGCAAAGTTACTTGTTTCAATAAGGAGCAGGACAGTTCTCCAGCATATGACAAATACATTTTTTCTCTGAAACCTTAACTGTAGGTAATCATGTAATACATTTGGGAGCTTAGTATTTTGTGATGTGTGACTTGAAAGTAAAACATGTTTAAATTTCTCATGTAGAAATCTCAGTGCTTGCGGAGGTTTTGAAGTTTGTGATGACATGGTGGCTAAGGATATCATGACACCCTTGGTGGCGCTGCTGAGAGAGGTATGTGGTATTTAACATAGCCGAATGGTGACTTCTCCATGGAGACAGTTTAGGTGGATTTCCCCCCCAGTTCTTTGATGTCATTTGTCCCTTTAAGCATCCTGTGGCAATTTCATTTCTTTGCCTGGAAACTGACAGTACACAGGCATCACTAATACCAATCTATTGTTGTGTCCCTGATACCTTTATGATGATGAGAAGAGCCGTTTCTAAGACTATGCACACTTACCCCTTAAGAATTCAAATTTCTTTATCGCTCTGTCATATATGTATTTAATTTAGTCTTCACAGCAGTCCTATGAGACCAAGTTTTTTTCCCCTTCCTTTTTTGTGGTGCTGGAGATGGAACGCAGATCTTTGTGCCACCTAAAGTCAGGTGCTTTACTATTCAACTGTATCCCAAGTCCAAGACAGGTATTATTATTATTATACCTGTTTATATGATGATAGGCCCAAGGCACAGATATTATGAACTTCTAAAGATTATGTTAGCTGGGCGGCAGTGGCGCATGCCTTTAATCCCAGCACTCGAGAGGAAGAGCCAGATAGATCTCTGAGTTCGAGGCCAGCCTGGTCTACAGAGCGAGATCCAGGACAGGCTCCAAAACTACATAGAGAAACCCTATCTCAAAAAAACAAAACAAAAAGATTATGTTGCACCCTCAGGTTTAATATCACATTGTTCACATTATATGATGTAGCTCATTGGTGAAGGATGATGGGCTCTTACAGTTCCTCTTAGTTTGCCATGCCTTTCTTCTACTTTTCTACATATAGCCAATTTTCACTTGATGCTGCATAAAAGACCCAGTTTTGATGTGAGGCATCAGTCCTGTTCCCTTTAGAGTAGTGATTCTATACTGGAGGTGACTTTGCCCCCTGGGGACATTTGGCACTGTGCTGCTGGCATCCAGTGCATAGAGGTCAGGGATGCTATAGAACCTCCTTCCATCCAGAGGGTCGCCTCCCATAAGAAGTCCAAGACTCAAAGAGAGTGTTTTAGAGAGTGCTGTGTACTATGCTTGAGGCAGATCTGCACAGAGGTTAAGGGCATCTATCTGCACAGAGGCTGGAATGTCTGCAACTGAAGGCCAGCTTCACCGTGTATTCAGCTGTATCTTCATCAGCTTCTTTGTGTCTTATTTTCCTACTTATAATGAGACATAAAGGTTAATAGTTGACCTGCCTCATAAGTTTGTTGTGAGGATTAATAACTTAATATAAGAAAAATGCTCAAAACAGTACTTAAGATGGTGCTGTACAGATACTAACTCTTGTATTTCTTTGTTATCTCTCTTTTATCATATTAGGAAAAATACTTTGTATTGATTTTGTACTTTCATATAAAGTGTTGGACTCTACACATATCAAACCTTAAGGACCTTTCTTGTCTGAGATTCTTGCCAAAGGGATTTTTTTTTAAAAAAGTTTTTATTTTATTTTTGTTTGTTTGTGTGTATATGTCTGTGTGAATGAATGTCATGTGTGTGTGTGGGTGCCTTCAGAAGCCAGAAGAAAGTACCAGATCCCTTGGAGCTGGGGTTACATGTAGTTGTGTGCCGACTTGTATGGATACTGGAAACTGAGTCCAGGTCTCCTGAAAGGACAGTGCACACCCTTCCTCTGGACACACAGGATACTCTTTTTTTTTTTTTGGTTTTTCGAGACAAGGTTTCTCTGTGTAGCCCTCCGTGTCCTGGGATTCACTCTGTAGACCAAGCTGGCCAGGAACTCAGAGATCCACCTGCCTTTGCCTCCCAAGTGTGCACCACTACCACCAGGTCAGAGAGTGCTCTTAACTGAACCACCCCCAAGGCAAACATCATTTTGAGAAATGTACTTATGACCATATGATATGTTTGTTAACCACTGTAATTTCTGGTGTTTTGCTTTTGTAATTCTTTACTATTATTAGCTTTTTTGCTTAATTAATCTTTTGAACCAGTGTGCTAATCATGTCATTTGGTTGCAGTGTAGCGCTGGACTGGATTCAAATGAGATGTCTCCACCGGAGAAAGCCGATAAGAACAGAAATTCTATTGAGAGCATAGCCAATGAGGCTGTGAATGTGCTGTGGAATATATGGTAAGGTGCCTTCCAGGAGCAGCCTCCGCCTGCATCACTGCTCAGCATCACTGCTGTTCTTTCTGTCACCATGTAGGAACCTCTTGTAACTGTGGGGCTGATAGTTACTAGGTGGTAGGTAAGATCTGGTGACATGAGATTCATCCTCCTGGTCAGCCCAGTGTGCACCTGCTTTGTTGTCTGGAATGAAAAAGGACCACAGGCATTGGCTGATGCTTTTTGTATACTGCTCTAATAGTGATTGTTTGTATAGGAAGTAAATTCCCAAGAGGAACTCTAGAACTGAGTAGGAACAAGGCCACTGTTTTCCATGTTGCTGGCATTGGTTAGGATAGAGTGGACCTCGGCTGGGAATGACAGTAGCTAGAAAGAAAGCCTGAAAGCACTGTTTTTTATTTTATGTCTATAATTATAGCAGAATTATAGTTACTTATTTTCAATGGGGAGCAATTAAAATACTGACCTAAAAGCAGTGTTTTTTAGAATATAAGATTGAGTTAGACCTTGAAAAGCTGCCTACATACCAGTCTGAGTCTGCCTGAAATTTCATCTTAAACTAGTAGGTACATTCCATCCCACCAGAAAAAAGATTTGAGAAAATGGCTTTTCCCCTTTTCTTTTTAGTTTTTCTTTTTTTTTTTTTGTTCTTTCCTTTCTTCCCTCTCTCCGTTCTCCCTCCCTTCTTTCTGCCCCCCTCCCCTTTTTATAAAGGGTCTCACTATGTTATGTTGGCTGGTTTTGAACTCATGATTCCCTTACCTTGGTCTTCTAACTGCTTGGGACTATAGACTGGTTAAAAGAAATGGTACATGATCAACTAATGAGTGCTTTTCCGAGCACCATCAATTTTTGACTTTATGTCACATAATTTTGTTGTTTGGAACTCTGGGCCTCATGCCTGCTAAGCACAAAATACATGTTATACCACTGTAGTTTATCTCACTGAACTGGAATTTAAAAAAACAAAAACTTACTATTTTTAGTTATGTATATGTGTGTGGGTGTATGCATGTGAGTGCTGGTACCCTCCCAGGCCAGAGATCTGCAGTTAGAGATGGTTATGGGCCTCTAGGTAATGGTGCTTGGAATTGAACTCAGGTCTCTACAAAAGCAGCACTCTGAACCTCTGAGTCAATATTCCAGCTTTTTTTATTTTTATTTTTTGAGATAGGTGTAGTCCAGGTTAGCCTGGGACTTGCTATGTAGCTAAGAATGACCTTGAATTCCTGGTCCCTTGTTCCTGTTTCCCTTGTCCTGGCCTTACAGGTGTGAGCCACTACACGTGGCCTAAACTGGGAGTTTTAAGAATATTTTCTTTGAGCCGGGCGGTGGTGGCGCACGCCTTTAATCCCAGCACTCGGGAGGCAGAGCCAGGCGGATCTCTGTGAGTTCGAGGCCAGCCTGGTCTCCAAAGCGAGTTCCAGGAAAGGCGCAAAGCTACATAGAGAAACCCTGTCTCGAAAAACCAATATTTTCTTTGAAAAGAGCCTAATATATCTGTCTCCAAAGTAAACATACTGTCTTGAGTGCCTGTGAGTACACACTTTACAATGTACAGTTATCCACTGTACATTGTGGTAGATAACTATTATAGTTATCATAGCTCCTAGACTTTTGTTTCCCAGTTTACATTTCTTCATTGATACATGCTTTGCCTTCTTGGCTGTAGTTCAGTACTGAAATAGCTAGATAGCTAACAGAAAAAAGAATTTCTTGGATAGCATGTTTAATAATGTAGTCACCTGTTAGCTCTGTTAGAATGTTATGTGTATATGCTTACATTGAGATTATTTTCTGGAAATGAATAAAATTATTCATCCCTTTTACCCTGATTTTAGTGTGTATGCTTATAAGTGGTATTGATAACTTTTTATTTTAAAAAAGTTCTATGATTTCAAAATTAATTACTTAGAGTAATTTCTCTACAGATTGAAAACTCTGCTTGATGAAATTATAATGTCACTCTAGGAGTGAGTAAAATATGTTTTTTCAATTAAAAATGTTGCTTTTTATGTGATAGAGGCTTTTGTCCTTACTTGAACTCATTATTATTGAGTGATTGTGGAGAAACAACAGTCTGCTCAAGGAGCTGAGGCCCTGGGCCGGGTACTACCACAGACAGGATGCAGAATTTCAGGCGGATTGCCTCACCTGTGGGTCTTGGGTTTTCTTAAATCTATAAAGTGGGAAGTTGGATGAGATGATTCTGAGGCTTCCTTCAGCTCTAAGCCTCTCTAAAGGGATCAACAGAAAGATCCCACTCTGATGGAAATGAAACACTGGCAGATGGTTGTTGTGTACAATGAATATGAATGGCCATTCTTTCCTTATAAGTGTTTGACTCCTGATCATTGATTTTTATAAAGCATAGTTATTTTTTCATAGACTTCTGTGGTTGATTTCTTAATGTTAAGATATGAATAGTAAAACTTATTTTTCCCCTTCAATTTAGTGAATGCAGTAGTAGAGCAGTGTCTATATTCAACAAAGAAGGGTGTTTGGAGACTGTATTAAAGTACTTGCGTAGGTTCCCCACCAGTGTTGACCTGGCTGTCTCCGTAGGTAAGTGAAGACAGTGCTCATCTGTTATTTGTGGGTTGCCTTGTTTAGGACAGCATGTCTGCTTTGCAGCAGTGATTCCTGTCTTACTGTTACTCTACCCAAGTGTAGAAGGGAGTTCTGTTTGTATGGAATTCCTTTAAATCTGTGGCTTAAACTTAACAATTCTACAGGGTTTGGTTGTTGTTGTTGTGGGTTTTTGTTTTGTTTTTGAGACAGGGCCTCACTATGTAGCTCTGACTGGTCTTGAACTTGGAGTATAGACCAGGCTAACCTCTAGTGCTCAGATATCTGACTCCTGGGTGATGGGTTCAAAGTTGTGTGCCACCATGCCCTGGTCCATTCTGCATTATTTTGTTCTGAAAGGGAGGAAGGCAATTATATGAGTATATGTAGTGTGTTACTTCTTAGAAGCCTTTATTCTTAGCCAGGTGATGGTGGCACACACCTGCATAGGGATCTCTGAGTTCAAGACAAGCCTGGTCTACAGAGTGAGTTCCAGGACAGCCAGGACTACACAGAGAAACCCTGTCAATAAAACAAACAAATAGAAAAGCCTTTATTCTTGAAGTTTTCATTTCTATTTACTAAGAAACAGAAATAATAATCAGGCCTTTGTGCCAAAGTTAGTTGGAATCTAGCCTTGCTTGAATGTTTTATACTACTTTCTCTGACTTACAAAGAATGCTGATAGTTTTTTTGGGGGAGAAGCAGGCAGGGGAGTTGTAAAAGAAGTGATCAAACTTTCAGTTAGGCCAGTGCTCCTTTCATGGGAGCTGAGGACATGGATTCCACACTTGCCTTTATCTTACTACCTCCTCTGTGTTGGGCCAGAGAGCCATTGAGAACCCTCAGTTCAGCATCAGGAGGAAGCAGAACCCGAGAGTAGGCAGCTAGGCAGAATTCTGGGTGCAGGCAGAGAAACACTTGAAAGGGTTTCTTCTCTGCCCAGCTCCCCTTTATTAATTATGCATATTTCTAGAAAGGGAAGAACTATATTCCTTTTTGCACTGCTTCTCTTGGGTTCAGTAAATACTTTTTTTCTTTTCTTTCTTTCTTTCGGTTTTTCAAGACAGGGTTTCTCTGTGTAGCTCTGACTGTCCTAGAACTCGCTTTGTAGACCAGGCTCGCCTTGAACTCAGAGATCTGCTTGCCTCTGCCTCCTGAGTGCTGGGATTAAAGGCGTGCACCACTATCACCTGGCTGATACTTTTTTCTTATTAAAGTTACTCTGTTTGTGTGTGTGTGTGTGTGTGTGTGTGTGTGTGTGTGTGTGTGTGTGTGTTGGAGTGCCTAAGAGGCTATCAGAGGCTGTTGTTAACAGGCAGTTGTGAGCTGTCAGATGTGGGTGCTGGGAACTGAACATTCTGTAAGAGTGCAGCATCTGTTCTTTTTTAGCCCTGACTGGCCTGCAACTTGCTCTGTAGACTGGGCCGGCCTTAAATTCACCTACCTCTTCAGTGCTAGGATTAAAGGTGTATAATACCATGCCTGGCTCTCAAGATACTTTTAGGAGATGAAAAAAAGGGAAACAAAAATAAAATAGTGGAATAGTAGTGAAATAATAGTGGAATAAATAGTGGGAAAATTTAAAAGATCAATTTGTCAAATGTAGGGGATAGTGTTGTAAGTGGGGATTTTAGAAACAGCTCACTGTTTTAGAAATTAGCAAGTGTCTTTATCTTAAACCAGTTTTTATTGTAATAAGAGAATTTCAGGCAGGTTAGTTCATAGATTTATAGAAGAAAATATAGGAGTGAGGCTGGAGAGATGATTTAAGGGTTAAGAGTATGTACTGCACTTGCAGAACCTAAGTTTAGTTCCCAGCACCCACATCCTGCTGCTCACAACTGCCTTTAATTCCAGCTCTAGGGGAATTGGTACCCTCTTATGGGCTTCTGCAGGCACCTGCACTCATATGCACATACCCACAGACAGATACACACAATTAAAAATACATCTTAAAAAAAAAACTAAAATAAAAAAAAATGTGGTGGGCAGTGGTGGTGCACACCTTTAATCCCAGCACCTGGGAGGCAGAGGCAGGCGGATCTGCATAGCAAGTCCAGGACAGCCAGAGCTACATAGTGAGACCCTGTCTTAAAAAGGAAAAAGAAGAGGCTGGACGATGGCTCAGCGGTTAAGAATACTGGCTGTTTTTCCAGAGGACCTGGGTTCAATTTCCCAGAACCCACATGGCAGCTCACAACTGTCTGTAACTCCAGTTCCAGGGGACTTGACACCTTCACACTGATGCACATATAATAAAATTAAATAAATTTAAAAAAAAAAATCCATTTTCTCCTTCACTGTAGGCTCCAAAGATAGAGCTCAGCTTGTCAGCCTTTCTAGGGAAGCACTCACTGGCCCCAGTTCTTTTTACTCTAATGTACCTTTTCACAGTGATTCATCATAAGTCATTTTGAAGTGTGTATTAGTGTTTTCTTGCTGTATTTAACTAGATTGATGATTTTATAAACAAAGGTTTTGCAAGTAAAGTAACACATATAGTAAAGTTTATTCATAGAGTTCTGTCCTGTACAGAATAACTTTTGAAGTTATGTTTATGATAGCATTGATAGCTTTTCTTTCCTTCTTGTTTAGATGATGAGGTGGTGGTTTTGCTGTACCGTGCTGGGGATCCAGCCCAGAGCTGTGTTCATGCTAAGCAAGCACCCTGTCATTGAGCTTTTACCCCAGCTCTTTTGTCTTGTCCTTTGCTAAAGTGACTAGCATTAGTCCCTTAATAACACAATCCTTTTAGATGTAAGTATGTGTGTTGATGTGTACGTACATATCTCTGCACACAGATGCATTCTGGGATCCAAATTAGATCCCAGCAGTACCCTCTGTTTTATTTTTTACTTCAGATTTACTTAGTTTGTGTGTATGAGTGTATATGTACCATGTGCATTCCTGGTGCCCTTGGAAGTCAGAAGAGAGTTGGATCCCCTGAAACTGGAGTTACAAATGGTTGTGAGCCTTCATATGGGTGCAGAGAACCGAACCCAGGTCCTTTGCAAGAGCAGTTAAGTACTTTTTTTGTTTTAGTTTTTCAAGACAGGGTTTCTCTCTTTAGTCTTTGCTGTCCTGGAACTCACTTTGTAGACCAGGCTGGCCTTGAACTCATAGATATCCTTCTGAATGCTGGGATTAAAGAATACAGATATTAAAGTCATACACCACTACACTCATCTACTCTTTTTCTTAAACAACCGTAACGTATAAGGTCATTGTAACCACAATGTCTAAGACCTCAAGTTTGTTCTTGGCAACAGAACTACCATTAAGCATGTGGTGCCTGGACTAGAAACTTGGTCATAAGCTTCCTGCTACTGGTCTATGATAAGTGTATAAACTGAGGATAAACTATAGATATTTATAGTAATTCAGCATTGCTACAACATTTAAGAGCCTTTTAAGTTAGTCTATGAGAGTCTAGTTCTGTAAAGAATTAGAAGTTTAGCCCTGATATTTGTGAAGCCTCTTTTGTATGTACCATCCTTGAAGTAAAGCCTATATAGCTATAGAAGTAGATGTGTCTAGAAATGGCAAAAAATGCACATTTTTGTATGAGTTATACTGGTGTAAATTATCCTAAAATTGTTGATTTTTTTCTCATAGCATACTGCTTACAGACAGTAACCGAAGATAACCCAGAGCTCCTGAAGTCTTTTGATGGCACAGCACTGCGTGTGCTGGAGTCTGCTTTGCTTTGTCCTGTCACCTCTATGGAGTACATTCTGCTGAAGACACTGGTGGCAGGTAAGGTTTAGCCAAATGATACAGTGACTTGTATGGATAGCAGTGGAGGCCAAGATTCAGCCTTCCTTCATTTTACCACTCCAGCTCTGTGATCTGTCTGGTCTGAAGATCTTAGTATTAGAGCAGGACTTTACCTGACATGGTTTTCCATAGTTACGAAGCCTTCTAGAATAGATGTTTCCACTTCTAAAAAATTATTGTCTTTTTCTTTTCAGGTTTTTGTTTGTTTGTTTTTGTTTTGTTTTTTTAAGACAGGATTTCTCTGTAGCCCTGGCTATCCTGGAACTCGATCTGAGACCAGGCTGGCCTCAAACTTCAGAGGTCTGCTTGCCTCTGCCTCCAGAGTGATAGGATTAAAGGTGTGCACCACCACTGCCCTGCTTATCTTTTCTTTTTACACGTGTGTGTGTGTGTGTGTGTGTGTGTGTAGTTGTGTGAGCTTATGTGTCCCACATGGTATAATACAAAGCATGTTGTTGCATAGCCAAATTTCCAGATCTCTTCATCCTGCAAATGAAATTTTTTATTTTATTTTATTTTTTTGCAAATGAAATTTTATCCACTAAATGAGAACTTTTCCTGACTCTGCTCCCCTTTCCCATCTCTGGTCAACACCGTTCTGCTGTGGATATGACTAATGAAAAAATTAACCTTACACAAATAGAATCATTTGTATTTGTCCCTTTATGGCGGGGCGGGGGGAGCAGTGCATAGCCTAAGGTCTCCAAGGTTGTCTACGTAGTAAAATACATCAGTACTATTTCTTTTTAATTTTTGAGACAAGGTCTGATGTAGCCCAGGTGGGCCTCAAACTTACTGTATAGTATGATGACTGCAAACTTCCTATACCTTGAGTGCTAGGAGTATAGGCGTGCACCACCACATCCAATTTATGCAGTGTGGAGATCAAACCCAGGGCTGTGTGCATGCTAAGCAAGCACTCTGCTGACTGAGCTATATTCCAGCTCATTTTCTTCTTTTTCATGCTGAAATAGTATTCCTGTGTGTGTGTTTGTGTGTGTGTGTGTGTGTGTGTGTGTGTGTGTGTGTGTGTGAGAGAGAGAGAGAGAGAGAGAGAGAGAGAGAGAGAGAGAGAGAGAGAGAGAGAGAGAGAGACTCTTGGGTGTTTTTGTTGTTGTTGTTTGGTTTTGGTTTTTTGAGGCCTCTCCATAGCTATGGCTGTTCTGGAAGTTACTCTCTTTTGTCTTTTCATTCTCAGATGGGCACCTGTGTGGTTTTCACCATTTAGCTATTGTTAATCATGCCACAGTGACCATGACTAGTTTCATCTAGCCTCTGCTTTCAGTATTTTTAGTTATGCCTAGGTGGTATTTTTATGTTGCAATCACTTTTTTGGAGATAGGGTCTCGTATGGCTACAACTTGCATTGTAGCTGAATTGACCTGGAACTTGTGATCCTCCTGCCTTCACCTCCCGAATGCTAGGATTGCTGGTGTACAGTACCAGCCCTGGTATTGCAGTCCTAGGGGTTGAACCCAGGGTTTTGTGCATGCTGGGCAAGCATTCTACCAACTAAGCTGCCATTCACTTTAAAAAATTATTTTGATTTCTTCCTGGAAGCACTGTTTTATTTTGATAGGAAAATGCCAAGAACTTGCAGTCTGTCTTTTACATGAGATTTTGGAGGGTTAATAACATCCCAGTACACTTGGGATTTAAGAAGCTGCAGAGAAGAGTAGCTTAGGTGAAAATGGAGGAAAACGGCTTGCCTTCTGTCATTTTAAAAGAAACTTGATCAGTATCTCTGGGTGTGCAATGTTCTATACCAGAGAAAGATGTGTGTGCCAAGGCAGGGTGAACAAAGGCAATTAGGTTGGATATTTTGAAATTACACCAAAGCCTAAAGATTCAGCCCTGTGGAAACTCTTTTTCCCCTCACTACTATATAATATTATTTTGTTCCATTTAGTTATACTTCATTTATTTTTTACTATTATTCCCTTTATTATACCAAAATCAGTCTCTATTACCTTGTCAGTGTTAGAACCCATTTTTAATAAGGATTCCACAGGCAATTTCTTTGTCTTCATCATTTGTCTTTATTATTTTTTCCCAGGCACAATATGGAACCTAAAGGACATTATCCCATCTAAGAGTCAGGCAGAAATCATAAGTGCCATACTGAAGATCTTGTCTGAAGTTCTGGAGGTGAACGCTGCTGACACAGTCATTCAGATGAGGGAGGCTGAAACCCAGCGGTTAAAAACAGCTGCCGAGACTGAGGACATACTAGCAAATGCTAATGGTGATGGTTTGGTTGAAGATGATGAAATGGAGGAAATTCCCCATAAAAGAAAACTCAGAAGGAAAACGTTTATTTCCGATTTACTTCCAGTAAGTCAGAATGGCGTTCAACATGAATTAATACATCTATTTTTTTAAACAGGTGTCCTTAGCATTATAGAAAAATACTATAGCCTATTTTTTAGTAAAAGTCATATTTTTCTGTTGATTCTTATTATGACATTAGAAATATACCCCTGTAGAAGAAACAAACAAAAAATGTCAAAAGTGAAATCTTTCTGTGTGGGAGCTTTCATTTCAGATACCAGCCTGGCTTCCTGATGCTGTCCATTCCAGTTACCCATTGCCTCCCAGGCTGTTTTAGTATTTATCTTTAGCAGAGCAATAGGCCAAACCTTTTCCCCGCCTCTGCCATCAGGCTGAGCGGAAGAGACTGGGGAAGTGGTGTCTTTATGCTGGTGTGTGTTGGTGAGGGTGCACAGTCGTGAGTATTTCAGCTGAGAAAGTGTCGATGGACCCATGCTTTGGAAGAATGTTTTCCTCCAGGAGGTGAGAATAGAGGAAGGCAAGGAAGACCCAGGTGGGGTCTGCTCATGTGTATTCCATGCTGTACGAGCCACAGATGAGATTCTTCAGTCATGTTTTCTGCACTTGGGGATCCCTGTTTTTAGGAAGACAGACACATAAGCCTGTGGTTGTGAGCCCTGTGCTAAGAACAGTGGTAGAATTGCGATCAAATTCCTGACATTTCTGTAAACTTGGTACATGTGACTAATCCCAGATGGGAGAGTGAAGGAGAAAGCTGTTGGCGATGACACAGGCCAACTGAGCTGTGTGAAATGGTGAAGTAAGAGAATTGTGAAGCTGTGGTAATGTTTAGAGAGAGCACTCAGCTGGCAGGAAGAGCAGGAGGCTGCTAAGGAAAGTTGACAAGCCTTGGCTAGGAGAATACAGTTCACATCCTCTCATGGGACAGTGCCAGGGCTAGATTGTCTTGATTCATATGAAATGAATTGAAATTAATTGTCTTGAGTCAACATCTTACAGTTCTGATTAGTTTATATTTAGAATTCTTTACATCGAATAAAGCTCTAAGTATTTTCTTATAGATTGTTTGCTTATTTTATTTTGTTTTAGCTGCCCTAGTAGGTGGGATTACAAGTGCCCAACTCTTACATTCTTGAAGACTTATGAAGCATAGTTTTATGGGTTTTTTTTCAATTATTATGTTTTATTGGGAGGGAGAAGGCACATGCATGCCATAGAACATGTGTGGAGGTCAGAGGACAACTTGTAGTAATCAGTTCTTTTTTTCTACCATGTGGTACCTGGGTTTGAACTCAGATAATGAGGCTTGGCAGCAGGAGTCTTTAACCACTGAACCATCTCTCACCTGCATAATGTAATCTTAGAGCTTTAAAGAAATCAGGGTTTTTATATATAGAACAGTTACATATGAACAACCAAAGCATTGTGTTAAGTGAGAAGGCCATTTTATCCTCAAGTTGTTTATAAACCAGAAGATGCCCTAAAAATCATAGGACTTCCTCTTTGAACACAGCCATGTATTGGAGCCTCGGATTTAATCCTTGTCTCACTTTGCGTCAGCATTATTGAAAACCAGCAACAATGGAGGGAGGCACAGCCGTGCGTGCACCTTGTTCAGAGGGAGGCATGTCTGAGGAACCCAGTAGTGTTTCTTGGAATGTCTCAGGTTGGTTGAAGGGTAGACCTGGAATGTGCTTGTGTGTGGAGAGTGGGAATGTGATGCATGTGCTTTCAGCTGGCGCTGTAGTATTCTCTGCTGTCCTGATGGATCCAGGCAGGCTGCTTTTCTACTCTGTCTGCCCATCAGAGGTTGATGTTGTTTTGAGACAGTCTGCCTGTGGCTGACTTCAGACTCTTAAGTCTTCACCTCTGGAGCGTTGGATTTCCACGACACTTAGCTTCAGAAATGGAAATTGCTGTGAGCTTGTCAGGGAACCCTGAAGGATCTGAAATTCTTGCTGGGAGTCGGTTTCATTCACGTGTGACTCCTCTTGTCTGCAGTTTGGCTTCCAGGAGGCTCTGAAAGGAGTAAGGGGAGGAGAAACCCTCCCTCTGCCAAGATCAAGGTAGAAACATCACAGCTTAAAAAATAATTGGTGATTCAGTTTAACGTACTGCCCTCCTGGGATTACAAATTTGAACACTCATGTTAGCCAGATGTATTTCCTTAAGTATTATCTTAAAAATAGAGGGACTGTGGGCGGGGAGATTACTCAGAGGGTGAGGGTGCTTGCTCTGTAAGCATGAAGACTGAAGCTCACACACGCAGAACTTATGTTAGAAAGCCAAGCATGGCTACGGGTGCTTGTAATTCCAGTCTTAGTGTAGACAGATGGATCCTCAGAGCTCAGTAGCCAGCAAGTCTAGCCAAAACAGTAGGCTTGTGAGTCAGTGAGAGACCCTGTTGCTGCGTCCAGCTCTTCTCCAGGAACAGACCTGATGGGAGTGGTGAGGGAATGACAAGTTGGGGTCCAGTAGTCTGGACTCTCAGCTGAAGAAACTGCAGGACCCTCGAATCTCATTATGTTTATTATATAGAGTTGTACAGAGAAGGAGTTATTACATACATATGTATCACGTATTATTACATACAGCTGAATAAGGAGGTGGAGCTATTACATACAGGTAAACAAGGAGACAAGTTTAATTTTGGTAGGATCAGTCTCTGTAGCTTAGCAGTCTTCAGGCCATAAACATCCAAGGGCAGAAAGCTATGGTGGACATGCTCTGCACACACTGTCAGCATCCATACATGGGTCAGAAGGAAAGACTTTGCCATTTCTCCGTGGGTCTGAGGTTCTGAGGTCCTTCGCCTATGTCAAAATTGTACATTCACTCACTCAGGGCTTTCTCTGCTCCTACACCCTGTCTCAAGGCGATGAGGTAGGGCACGACAGAGGAAGCCTGCCTCCCCCTGTGTGTGTGTACTTGTACACTCATGTGCCTTCACTATTTCCATATGACATACACACAGAGGGGCTGAGGATAGTGTCAGTGGTAGAGTGCATGCTAACTATGTTTAAGTCCCTGGCTTAATATTGGCACAGTGAAAGAAAGAAAGAAAAGTTTGAGCTCATAAAGTATATTGTTTTCTCAAAGCAAAAATTGCTTTTAAAGCCTAACTCATCACCTTAGATAATTAACATGCAAGTAAGTTAGCCAGCCAGCATTTAGGTGCCAGTAGAGTGCTAGGTGTCAGACTCAGACGGTCTATGAGTACCAACTCACAGTAAGCTGAGATCCTTCAAACTGCCTGTAGGTTCTGCTGGAGTCCTGTCAATTAAAAACCTTCAGTTGCATCATTAAACTTAAGAAGGCATAACATAAATATGTAAAGAAAAGAACAATTTTGCTGGGATTAAAGGCATATGCCACTACCATGCTGTGAAAAGAGCAATTTTCTTTTTCTTTTCTTTTTTTTATTATATATATTTTATTTTACAATACCATTCAGTTCTACATATCAGCCATGGGTTCCCCTATTCTCCCCCTCCCACCCCTCCCCTTACCCCCAGCCTACCCTCCATTCCCACCTCCCCAGGACAAGTCCTCCCCCGAGGACTGCGATCAACCTGGTAGACTCAGTCCAGGGAGGTCCAGTCCCTTCCTCCCAGACTGAGCCAAGTGTCCCTGCATAAGCTCCAGGTTTCAAACAGCCAACTCATGCAATGAGCACAGGACTTGGTCCCACTGCCTAGTTGCCTCCCAAACAGATTCAAGCCAATCAACTGTCTCACCTATTCAGAGGGCCTGATCCAGCTGGGGGTCCCTCAGCCTTTGGTTCATAGTTCATGTGTTTCCATTCATTTGGCTATTTTTTTTCAATAATTGAGTAAAACTGAAATTTATTATAAGCCACAGTCGTCCTAGGACCTCCATGCTATATATATAGCCTCTATGGTGAAAAGAGCAATTTTTAATACACGCAGAAATAGTCCCTCCTTAGCTCCCAGGCTTATAATTTATCCAGTCTGGTGTTCTATTTCATTTGTACCTCTTCAGTTGCCCCTTCTGCTCCTGGTTACTTTGACACAAATCCTAGATGCCATAAGGTATTCTTTATGTCAGTTTGATAACAGTAAGAAGTAGAGGAGCCGGGCGATGGTGGCGCACACCTTTAATCTTAGCACTCAGGAGGCAGAGGCAGGCAGATCTCTGTGAGTTCGAGGCCAGCCTGATCTACAGAGCAAGTTCTAGGACAGGCTCCAAAGTTACACAGAGAAACCCTGTTTCAAAAAAAACAAAACAAACAAACAAAAAAAAAAAGAAGTAAAAGAATGCTCTCAGCAGCAATTACATAAATGGGAAGCTAATCTCAGAATTTTTTCTAGCATGGATCTGTATACATTTTAAGTAAGAGAATCCAAAGCAAATCTATTTAGTGACAGTCTATTCTTAGCTGAACATCACACACACAGAGACCTGAATAGAAATGGTTTTTATACACAGTGTGAGTAGAAGAAACATGGAATATAAATTCAGGGATTGCTTTTAGATTAGCAGTCTGTTTTTGATTTTTTAAAAATATACTTTATGTGCACATTTATCTATAAGGGTGTTGGATCCTCTGGAACTGGAGTTATAAGCTGCCATGTAGGTGCTGGGAATTGAACCTGGGTCCTCTGGAAGTAGCCAGTGCTCCTAACCACAGAATCATTTCTCCAGCCCCTGTTTATGATTTTTGCAGGGGGAGGGTGCTAGGACTGAGCCTATCTCTCTCTCTCTCTCTCTCTCTCTTCTCTCTCTCTCTCTCTCTCTCTCTCTCTCTCTCACACACACACACACACACACACACACACACACACCATGCATTCTATCAGCCATCCTTCATTTTTGTTAGATAATATAGGCCAAAGTTATAGTTAAGTTTTTAGACAAAGCATTTGTTGGTGGGATTTTATTTATTTATTTGTTTGTTTGTTTGTTTGAGACAGTGTCACTGTGTAGTTCTGGCTGACCTGGAACTTGCTATGTAAACCAGGCTGTCCTCAAGCTCACAGAGATCCATCTGCCTCTGCTTCCTGAGTGCTGGGATTAAAGGTGTGTGCTACCATGCCTGGCTCGTTAGTTGCATTTTTAAATGAGCACAAACATTCTGGAAAGGAAAATGGTAATGCATCATAAGACATATAGACATATTTTTAACTTTGGACCCAGTAAGTATGAGGAAATAAGATACATATATGTATATATCCAAAGGGAATTTATACATATCCACAGGGAATTGGCTCTAACTCAGGCCCCACCCTCACCCCAGGTTCCAAATCCTCAGCTGTTAAGTTCTTCATATGAAATGAATGGCATGTTATTTACATCCACTTATACACATCCTCCCACAGCTTTCAGTCATCTTTAGATTAGGTTTTTGCTTGTTTATTTTGTTTTGTTTTAATATAGGGCCTCATATATCCAAGGCCAGTCTCAAATTTTCTGTGTAGCCAGAGGATGACCTGTTATTTCTAATGCTGTCTTCACTTTCCAAGTGCTATGATATAGGCATGCCCATGATATGGGCATCACCATGCCCAGATTGTATAGTGTTGGAGATCATACCCAAGGCTTTGTGCATAATAGTATTCTACCAGCTAAGCCATATGCTTGGCCATCTTTGCATTCTTAACAATATGTAATACAGTGTAGGATAAGAGGGGATTTTGTTTTGCTAGCTTGCTTAATTGCATTTAGTGCTAAGAATCAGACCCAGGGCTTTGCACATTCTTTGCAAACACTTTTCCACTGAGTTACATCTCCAGCCCTCTTAGTAAAATGTAATTGCTATATATATAGTTCTATTACTTATAGAATACTGACAAGTACAGATGCAGTTTTCCCCACGTATTTTTGGTCTTAGGCTGAGACAGGAAGGTTGAGCCCCGGAATTTGAGCTCTTCCTCCCCCCGACCTACAATATAGCAAGAGTTTTTAGCAAGGAAGAAAAAAGATGGAAATTTATTAACTCCATGAATACAAAGACTAGAGGTATGGGAAATTGACTATAATCCAAAATACTCACATCATGCAATTATAGTACATCCACTTAGTGAAATTTTGTTTAGTCATTAAAAAAGACAGTTTGAATTTGTAAACAATAAAGTACATGTTATTTTCAAGGTTATTCCACTCACAATAGGATATCAGTGTGACTGATTGACTTTTTACAGGCAATTTAAGAATTAAGGTTTAGGGGCTGGAGAGATGGCTCAGTGGTTAAGAGCACTGACTGCTCTTCCAGAGGTCCTGAGTTCAATTCCCAGCAACCACATGGTGGCTCACAACCATCTGTATTGAGATCTGGCGCCCTCTTCTGTGCAGACATACATACAAACAGAACACTGTATGCATAATAAATAAATAAATCTTTAAAAAAAAAAGAATTAAGGTTTGTAGTAAGTTTATATTGTTCATTTTAAGAAATACTAATTGATAAAATTTATGTTTTTGGAGAAAAAATGTCTTCATTTTTTCTGGTTTTTTTTTTTCTTTCTTTCTTTTTTTTTTTTTTTTTTGGTCTTTTTTGAGACAGGGTTTCTCTGTGTAACAGTCCTGGCTGTCCTGAAACTCACTTTGTAGACCAGGCTGGCCTTGAACTTACTGAGATCCACCTGCCTCTGCCTCCCAAGTGCTGAGATTAAAGGCTTGAGGCACCACCTCCCAGCCCTTTTTTATTTTCTTAATTTTGTGTGTGTTTATGTGCAAATGGATGGGGGTGTCCATGGAGGTCAGAAAAAAGCATCAGATTCCCTTGGAGCTTGAGTTGAAGACAGTTGTGAGCTACCTAATGTATCCTGAGAACCAAACTTGGGTCCTGTGCAGGAACAGGAAACACTCTTGACCACTGAGCCATATCAGTAGCCTTTTTTTTTTTGAGACTGGGTATCTACATAGCTAACTCTGGTTGTCCTGGAACTTACTATGTAAACCAGACTGACCTGGAATTCATAGAGATCCACCTGCTCCTGGGATTAAAGGTGTGCGCCACCATGCCCAGCTTTTTTTTTTTTTTTTTTTGGATTTTCAAGACAAGGTTTCTCTGTGTAACAACAGCCTGGCTGTACTGGGACTTGATTTGTAGATCAGGCTGGCCTGGAACTCACAGAGATCTGCCTGCCATTGCCTTCTGAGTACTGGGATTAAAAGTATTCATCACCACTGCCTGGCTTTTTTTTTTTTTTTTTTTTCTTGTCGTCAATCTTAAAGAGTTACTTTACATTTTATTTTTCATAGAAAACCAGGAATTAAGTCTGTCTGCTACTTTATCAAGCACTGTTAATTTAAGGCTTGTTAATAGTATTTGTGGGTATGTTCATTTGTTTTTGAGACAGGATATAAATATGTAGCCAGGACTGGCCTCAAACTGAGGTAATTTTCCTGACTGCCACCTGAATATTAGGTGTGTGTCATCATACCTGGCTGGTATGTGTGTTGAATGTAATCTGTCCAAGAAGATGGCTAACATATGTTGTATAAGCACCTGGTTTCTGAAAGGAGCTTTTATTTAATCTTAGTATGCTGAGCTTCTTTTTTTTTTTTTTTTTTTTTTTTTGAGACAGGGTTTCTCTGTGTAGTCCTGGCTGTCCTGGAACTCACTTTGTAGACCAGGCTGACCTCGAACTCAGAGATCTGCCTGCCTCTGCCTTCCAAGCTGAGCTACTTCTTAACACATAGGTCAAGATTCAAGGTGAATATTTTTGTTCTCTCTTATGCAGCCTGTGAGTTAACAAAGCCTTGCTCTATTGGGCCAAGAGGAAATCCTGGTGCTCACTTGTCCCCCTGTAGCTTTTTTCAACCTACTTCAGCCCCCGCATACTCTCTTCCAAGTGCAGAAATTATCCAGTAGACTTCCATCAAGGAAACTGATACAAAACTGATGCTTGATTTTTATTTTCATTTTTTAGCCTACTGACAAGGAGCTTCGAGAGGCCACGGCATTGCTGACTGCTCAGCAGACGGCTCTGGAAGTTATTGTCAACATGTGCTGCAGTGAAGGTTTGCTCCCCGCTTACACTGGACGTCCCCACCCCGTTCCCACCCCCCATGCCAAGGGCAGCCTCCATGGAGGTTTGATACCCAGTTATGTCTGCTTTGCCCTCTCCTCAGATCCCTCAGATGATGAGTGGGAAGAGCTTTCTAGTAGTGATGAAAGTGAAGCCTGTATGGAAAACTCCTTCAATGAGTGCAGTGGGCAGCTGCTGTCCCCATTGTGCCTGTCCCATGAGATTCACACTGCCCTCACCAACTACCTCATCCCAAAGAAGGTAATCTAGCTTCAGCTTGGCCTCCGGTTGGGGGGTGGGAATGGCTGATGACCTGGAGAGCAGGAGCTTGGGGTGTGAAGCAGAACTGACAGGGCTAGAAATGTACACATGTTCTGACCACGCTAACTTGTAAACAAAAGTCGGACTTCACAGAGAAGTCCTCTCTAAGATGATCTCCCTTTTATCTTTTTCTGTTTCCCTTTCCAACCTAGGTTTTTGAGAAGACCGCTTCACCAAACAGTGTTGCCATTGACATATGTTCTAGGAACCCTACTTGGAAACCTTTGATTAGGAAGTAAGAACCTACTTTCAATTTTCAGAAATGTTTATCATTTTATCATTATGTGAAATGTTGGAATATTGAATAGAAAATGCTCCCAAGACAGCCTTGGTTTGTACACGGGAGAAGTTTGTGCCCCTGTGTGCTGGGATACCAGTGTGAGAACGAATCTTCACAGCAGTGTGGGGCATAGTTGCCCCAGCTTGGAAACAGCCCTGATGTCTGTCCTGGTCCTATGTGTAAGAAGTTGACCTTCAGCAGTCAGGAGGATCTGAACTGGGACCACTCACAACACAGCAGAACGCACTGCGCTGAGCAGAGCGAGTCAGACCGAACGTGTGCACCGTAGCTCCCTTTCCACAGAGCACACGTCTAGGCAACACTAGGGACGTACACAATGACTCCCTATGGAAAAGCAAGGAAGAAAGCAGGCCTGGCGTGCGGGTCTGTAACCTCAACTACCTGAGGCTGAAGTGGGAGGATGACGAGTCCAAGCTCTGCCTGGGAAGCCTGTTGAGAGCCTGTCCTCGGGTTTTTTAAAAGTCAGAAGTGGCTGAGTTCGGGGTAGAGTGCTTGTCTAGCATGAGTGGTACCCTGGGATCAGTCCCTGGGACAGCAAACTATCAATAAAAATGAAAACATAAAGCAAGGAGTTTGCTGTCCAAGGCTGAATAGAGGCTGACGACTCACAGTGAGGTGTGCTCGTAGCCCTTGAGTGCTCAGGCACTTTGGCAGATTAGCAGTTCACATTATTCTTTGTGACCTGCCCCAGATCCCCTTGAATTTGTAGGTACTCTTAATTAGAATCTGAAGCTTAGATTAAAAATTGGCACTGAGCCAGACATGGAGGCACATAACTCTAATCCCAGTATTCAAGAGGATCACAAATTCAAAGCCAATATAGACTTCATAGTCAGCTGCAGGTAGCCTGGGGTACAAAGCAGATGCTATGCCATAATCAACAACGATAGTAAAAATCGCTAGATCCATAGAATTCCAGTATATTAGCTTTACAGAAACACACTGTTCGCTCTCTTTGCAGATTGAACACTATTCAGTGTAGAGCCCTTATGTGTCTCCAGAGTCTTGTGTCTCTCCTGGACCTGGACCATCTTGGAGGAGCCCCAGCTCTTCAGACACTTGCACAGCACCTGTCACAACTTCTTTTTTCTCAGCCAGGTAAATATTTAGACATTACTGTGAAAGACTACTTGGACATAGCAGAACTTTGAAGGATCGGAACTTGAACTCTGTATCATAGTTAACCTGCAGAAACCTTTCCCAGACAATTGCAGCCATGTATTATCATTGCCAGTGACAGTCAAGAGGTGCCAGTAGGTGTGTGTGTGTGTGTGTGTGTGTGTGTGTGTGTGTGTGTGTATTTTAAAATTAATGTCAATCTGAGCAGTGGTGACCCACACCTTTAACCCCAGCATTTGGAAGGCAGAAACAGAGGATCTCTTGAGTTCCAGGCCAGCCTGGTCTATAGAGTGAGTTCCAGGACAACCAGGACTACACACACACACACACACACACACACACACACACACACACACACACACACACACAAAACTGTCTCAAAAAAACAGAATAAATAATTACATTAATATCAAGCCAATTTAAATGAGTCATAAATATCAGGTCTTCATTAGGATATTTGAGTAAGTATTCTTTTTTTTTTTTAAGTTTCAGAGTTTTATTAGGAGGAAGGGGGTGGGGGAGCACATTCGGAGAGCACAGGGAAAGATAATGGGGTGAGGGGAGAGAGAGCAGAGCAGAGAGCTCTTTTTATTTTTTTAATTTGAGGATTTCATACATGAGTATACTATATCTGCAATTGTTTCTACCCCCAGTCCTCTCTGTCTTCCCCTATTGCCCTCTCTTAAATTCATGACCCCTTCTATGTTTATTCCTACTTCAAACACACACAAGAACATAGACACACAATGCACTGGTCTAGTCAGTGCTGAACCACCTGCATGTACTCAGGGCTGACCAGGGAGGATTGTGCTCTTATCCCTGAAAAAACAGACAAACAAAACAAAAGAAAACTGTTTCTCCCTCTGTCAGCAGCCATTAGCGATAGCTTCTTAGCTAAAGGTACGGCCTTGTGAAATTTTCCTTTATTCTTGTTGGCACATCAACTGGTGTGGTATTTGCAGGTCTTGTGCTGGCAGTATTTTGCTGAGAGTTCATAGGAGCAACATCCCTGTCCTCTTTAGAAGAAACTATCTTGCAGCAGTCATCCTGCTCCTCAGGCTCTTATAGTCTTTCCTTACCCCTGTAGTGTTACCTGAGCCTTAGGTGTGGGAGTTGGGTTATAGATGTCCCATTGGCGGCTGAGCACCCCATGGGTTTTTATTCTCTGCATTTTTGACCAGTTGTAGATCTCTACTAGTTTCTGCCTACTGCAAAAAGAAGCTTTAATGAGATGTGAGATCAGCACTTACTTATGCATATAAGGATAAGCATTTAGAAGGCAGGTGGAAACTATTACTTTAGTAATATGGTAGGAGTAGGTTCACCTCTAGGGCCTATGTCCTCTCCAGCTATGGGTTCTTGGCTAGGTTTACAGTACTAGGCATAACACCCTCCAATTGATCAGGCTTTGTGTCCAATTAGACAGCTATTGATTATCCTAAGATGCAAGTACCATTATTGTGCTGTTGAGGGGTTTTTTTTTTTTGTGTGTGTGTATGTGTATGTGTCTGTATACCAGGCTGGCCTCAAACTCACAGAGATCCACCTGGCTCTGCCTCCCGAATGCTGGGATTAAAGGTGTGCGCCACCACCATCCAATGAGACAATATCTTTCTGTATAGCCTTGGTTACCCTGGAACTCACTATGTAGACCAGGCTGGCCTCAAACTGAGAGATCTACCTGCCTCTGCCTTCTGAGTGCTGGGATTAAAGGTATATACTACTGCACCCAGTAAATGTTTTCTTTAATCAAGATAAAATGTGAATTATACAATGTGGAAACTTTTTTTGTGTGTGGTTTTCCTGGATCTCACTCTGTAGACCAGGCTGGCCTCGAACTCACAAAGATCTGCCTGCCTCTGCCTCCCGAGTGCCAGGATTAAAGGCGTGCGCCACCACCGCCTGGCCCACATGGAAACTTTTAAAGACTAATAGAACACCTTCGAGTCAGTTTTGGAGTGTCTATTGAACACCGGGCATTAGGAAATGGGGGGAACTCTAGTAAGACCATTGTTTAGCGTGTGCTTCTTGACCTGACTGTGTCACATACCACCTAGGTCCTAGGAATACTGAAGTAAACAGATAGGCATGGGGGTTACTGGTCCATGGAACTCATTCTCTCATGTTTAATAAGGACAGAATGGTGTAAGGTGCTGTGTTAAATGTAAAGGGGCTCTCTGAAGAGAGAGCATTTGAACTAGGATCAAAATGCACTGAGACAGATCACATGTTGTGCAGGATTTTGTCCAAGGTGTGTCTGATCCTAAAGTTGGCCTATTGTCTGTCCTTCGATAATTACAGGAATTCCCTTCTTTGGTACATACAATATCTGAAAATGGAAAGCCCAAATGATAGATGCCTTGGTTATAATTTTTTGGGGGCTGGTAGAACCACTCAGCATGTAAAAACACTCCATATGCAAGCCTGAGGACCTGAGTTAGACTCCTAGATGCATCCCAGTGTGGAAAGATTTCTGAGTGTGTCCTTTGACCTCTTTGGGTGTGTTGTAGCACATGTGCACCTGCACTTACATGCACACAGTAATAATAAATAAAATAAAAATTTAGAAATTATGCACCTGGTATGGATTGCATCTTTTGAAATCCCAGTGCTTATGAGGCTGAGGCAGGAGAATTGAGAGTTTGAGGCCAGTCTGAACTATAGGAAGACCCTGCTGTCTTAAGAAAATTGTGAGAAGCTACCTGTCTTTTCCCCAGGCAACATAAGGAGATACCAGAAATGGGACAGTGTCCCAGACACACAGGGCAACAAAATATGGCATTTGCTGCTTTGTAACAAATCTGCCCCAGGCTTTATGGCTGAAGCAATAAGCTGTATATGATTAGGTATAGCTTCAGTCTCTACCTCTCAGGAGCCTGAGGCAGGAGGATTACTTGAACCCATGAGTTCTAAAGCAGCCTGAGCACCACATGATACCCTGTCTTCATCCTTATTCTCAGAGTCTCTCTGTACCTGGAACATAGGCAGAATGGTGAGGGTGACTTGTCTCTATTCCACAATGTCTAGGCAGTGATTCTCCACTAGAGGCTATGTCTGAAGATATTTTCAGTGGTTACTGTCTTGTTGGTTGCTCCTGGTATGCAGCAAGGATGCTCGGAGATATCACAGGAGCTGTACAGGAGCTCCCTGTATACACATACATAACAGAATTATCTGCACAGTGTCACTATTGCTGAGGTGGAATCTTGCCTAGACTAGTGTCTCTTCTGAAGAACTGAAAGGCTATGAGCCAGAATCATTTGAGATTTTTATTTGCTTACATTAATCATCCAGCAGAGCACTCATGCATGACCTGTGCCTCTTCACAACAATGACTGGATTCCTAGGTTGGGAGACCACGAAAAGCACCCACTTGTGAGTCAGCTGTAAATCACACTGCTAGTTATGACCAGCCTGTCAGGATGTGGTTAAAAAGATAAAAGCCACACCCATGTTTAAGAAGAAGAAATCAGACTCTGCATATAGAAGTAAATGGGGAGGTGTCAGAAGATGGCGCAGGACTGGGCCTACTTACCGTGTGTCTTTAGAAATTATGATTTGAGTGTCCCAAATGGATCGCTCACCTGGCTGGCTCTCATTTGTTCTTGCCTGTGGCTGTACTGCTCAGTAGTTTATTGCTGCTGTTCTCTTAGTCTTACATAAGAAAGTAGAGTAGGAAAAGAGCAAGGTGAGTCATGGGACAGACACTGGGGAAGCTTGGAGCCATGAGTTTGTGTCGTCAAGAGCACTGGTGTAGGAGATGACTCCCCACAGGTCTGCCCACATCACAGTGGAGACCTCTGGAAGATGAGAGCCACAACCACTGGCTCAGGTGTATCCTGGGCTAAGTGTTAGTCTAGTGAAAACCCAACATCTTCAGTCAGGACCTCTGCAGGTCACTGCCTGTTCCTACTGCAGTCATCCTTCAGACTCACTGGACACTGTACAGACTGTTAGGCAAATATTTGGCTTAAATATCAAGAATGCTTTTGTTGGGGGCTGGAGAGATGGCTCAGTTACTTCTCTTGCAGAAGATCCCAGCTCAGTTCCTAGAACCCACAGGGAGACACCTAACCTCTAACTCTAGTGCTAGTGTGTCTGATGCCCTCTTCTAGCCTCCCTATGCATTGCACTCAGGGTGCATAGACATACAGAAAGACAAAACACTCACCTGTAGAAGTAATCTTAGATGGTCTTATTAATAAAATCAAACCTGAGGCCAGTTATTGGGGTGAAATGCTGGATGGTCAGAGAGACAGAACAAACCACAGCTAACCTCACCTGGCCAATTTCTCAGCTGATCTTGTTTCCTCAGACTGGAAGCCTCTGTGTCCTCATATCCGAATGGCTCTCAGCTAAACTGTGCTGCTAGAAGCCTGAAAGCTTCTAGCCAAATGCCTCTAGTTTCTGGTCTTCACACCTTATATATCTTTCCTTTCTACCATCACTCCCCGGGATTAAAGGCGTGAGTCACCATGCTTGGCTGTATCCTTGAACAGATGGATTTCTGCCTCTGGAATGCTAGGATTAAAGGCATGTACTACCACTGCCTATCCCCATGTTTAATATTGTGGCTGTTCTGTCTCTGACCCAGATAAGTTTATTAGGGTTCACAATATTTTGGGGAACACAATACCACCACACTCACCCACCTAAAATAAGATCAATCTGAGAAAAATTGCTTTTGTTAATAACAATGTAAGCTAACACTTGTATGCTTTGTTTTAATCCTGTTTCTTTTTCTACAAAATAGTTTGTCTTGGAGAAGAGGAAACTTGCACTTCATCTTTGTGTTTTGTGGAATTTTTTTGTGTGTTTTAGATTTTGCTAAACATGCTGATTTTCTAGAAGCCATAAGTAGTGCTTTGAGGGCCCTTTTGCAAACAATGGCTGCCAAGAACATTCCACAGGTAAGATATTATAAACTGCTTATGTGAAACTTGAAAAGATTCTGTGTTTTGCAAGCACATTGCCAGAAAAAACACAAACTGTTAGAGTTATAGTTGAGCTTTGTGAAAAGGTAAGGGAAGTGCTTGAAATAGAAAAAAACAACCTGAGGTGGTGGTTCACACATTTCGTCCCAGCACTCGGGAGACAGAGGTTCAAGGCCAGCCTGATCTACAGAGTGAGTTCCAGGACAGCCAGGACTGTTACACAGAACAACCCTATTCAAGAAACCAAAGGAAGAAAAGTGCTTCTCCCTCCCAAGCCTGCAGCACCATGCGGATGCCTTCCTAGGATGCTTCTTAGTTGATGTTTATACCTTACGAAACATTTTCTCTAGATGCTGGGGTCTTCTGAGTCCTCTCATGGCAGCTGTCTTCTGTTTATACTTGTTCCTTTTGATCAAGGGGATTCCAGACATTGCTGAAAGCCCATGCACACCTACACTAAGCCTCCAGCAGTGCAGCATCCTGCCTCCTTGTTTCATTTGTTTGCCCTGCATTTTGAATCTCCTTTCTTGGAGTATTTTTAGGCAAATCACATCATTTCACCAATAAATGATCTTATTATTTATGTCTGGCAGTAAGCTGTATTTTTAAAAGCGAAATCTCAATATCATCACTCTAGATCCAAAATATAGCAGATAATTCTTATTTTATGTATCGTTCATTTTCTCTAGATTGATTTAGCAATGTTAAGACCTATATTAAGAGCTGCATCTAATTAGATTCAGGTTCAGAAATTGTTGGCAAGAAAAATTCGTATTGCTTTATATATTTTATACTTTAAATCACAGATCATGTCTAATGTGTTCACTCAAAGGTTTTAGCCAATGGTGATCATACCTGCACAGATCCTTTCATGAGGCTGCACATTGGAGACATCCAGTTTTGTCTTCTTTGTGTGGTACTATTAGCTAGGATTCTTCTGCAAATAAGATATTGTCTCATTGGTCATTTAATAATTTTGGCACAGTTTGTACCCGTGACCCTTTATCGCCCATAAGGAATCGATACTCTGGTAATCTCTAAATACACCCTGTATCATTTTCTCTCTTTCTTTCTTCTTTTTTCCTTCCTGCTTCTTGTTTTGTTTGTTTGTCGCTGATACTGAACCTAGGGCTTCACCCATACTTTCTTTTTAGTCTCATTGTGTGATCAGAGTTTTATACACATTTATTTATTTTGAAATAGGGTTTCATTATGTATCGTAGACTGGCCTTAAACTACTGATCCTACTGTCCCAGTCTTAGTGCTGGGATTATTTGTAGGTCTGTAGTCTTGGCTACCACACCAACTTAGTTATTCTTCTTTTTTGGGGGAGGTGGGGGTGAGACAGGACTTCGCTGTAGCTTTGGAACCTGTCCTGGAACTCGCTTTGTAGACCAGAAATCCACCTGTCTTTACCTCCTAAGTGCTGGGATTAAAGGCATATACCACAACTGCCTGGCTAGTTATTATTTTTGATGCAAAAAGTGATACATATTAATAGGAATTTCTTCAGGTTGGTTCCTTTTCTCTGGTGTGGACCCTATGTCTGAGCCCTCAGTTCCCCCCACCCCCTGTACTTGTGCTCTACCCGTGACCGATACCTCTACCCCTAAACTCTTAAGTCTTGCTTTTTGCTTAAAAAAAAAAAAAAAAAGAAGAAGAAAAAAGAAAAAGAAAAAGTCCCATGCTCAAGTTGTAATTTTCCTCCTTAAAACCTAGAAAGACTAGTTTGATAGCTTAATGATTAAAGTGCTTGCCATACAAGATCTCTGGAATCTATATAAATGTTATGTGGGTGGCTGGCCTGCCTGGAAGTCTAGAGCTCTGAGGGTGGAGATGGGATCCCTGGAGCAAACTAGTCAGACTAGCTGTATTGGCAAGCTCTGGTTCAATTGAGAGATGTGGCCTCAATGAATAAGATAGAGAGTAACCAAGGAAGGCTCCCAACATCAACCTTGGACCTCCACAGATTACACACAGGTGCACAAACACCTGCACATGTGTGCCCACTGTTGTGTGACAAAACTTTTTCTGGGAAGGTGCAACCCACATTTCTACTCCACCCTAATAGGGATCTTACCACAGTCCAAAACGCAGTTACCTACAAAGTCCAACTTGGTGAACCAATGAGTTTTATTGGTGGTACTTACAGGAATATGGGTGAGGGGTTACTGAAACGAGCAGGAGACAGCTATATCACCAAAGCCCACCCCAGCACCTGGAGCAAGCTGCACTGCCTGCAACTCAACAGGTTGGAGAATGTTCTTTCAAAGTGAGTCCGTTGGTCTAAACCCCTTCCAGGGAGCTCAGCTGTTTCCTGCTTCTTCCAGGCAGCTGGTCTAGGCTCAAGAGTTTCCTTTGCAGCTTTTCTCCTCTGAGTCTTTGCATCTCAGCTGGCCTGAGTGTCTTCCTTCCATTTGAGAACTCAGGCAGGGAGGGTCCTAGTGAATTTGATCAGTTTCAGGTACTTCCTAAAGCTATTTTGAGTGTTTGCCTTCCAGTTTAAAGAGCTTCCCTTCTGGATGGAATGTTTCAGTCTCAGAGGAAATAGTCACACAACACCCACACACATGTGAACACTCATATATACATGAGATAAGTAAATAGATACCTGAAAGTATTTCTTTTCTCTCAACAGTGTATGACACCTGAGCAGCTGATGACGCTATGCAGAGCAGGCATTCATAGTAGCAGCATCGGGGTAAGAGTGAATGTGGTCAGTATTTTGGGGATCACTGGCAGCGTCCTAGCCAAGGAAGATGGCACACTTGAAACTCTTAAGGTAAACAGTTGTTTCTAACCTAAACTGTTCAGTAAGTAGAAAGGGGAGGAGTTCATGATAAGATATTGTATAAAGAAACATAGAGTGTACCCTATGGCTTTAATAAAATGGTGTATTAAATAAGTACTTGAACCCGGCAGTGGTGGCGCATGCCTTTAATCTAAGCACATGTGGATTTCCGTGAGTTCGAGGCCAGACTGGTCTACCAAGCAAGTTCCAGGACAGCCAGGACTATTACACAGAGAAACCCTGTCTTGAGGGGCAGGGGGAAGTGCTTGAAAAGGTGATCCTTGTTCTCATTTAACTTTTCTCCAGATGTGCTTTCTGAAAAATAAATTTGTCTTCAGCATAAGGCCAAATGTGAAATTTTTTTTGTTTTGTTTTTCGAGACAGGATTTCTCTGTGTAGCCCTGGCTGTCCTGGAACTCATTCTGTAGACCAGGCTGGCTTCAAACTCAGAGATCCGCCTACCTCTGCCTCCCCAGTGCTGGATTAAAAGAGTTGAGCCACCAAGTCTGGCTCTAAAGTACTTCTTAACCTACTGAAACCCTATAGTGATTTGTAATATCTTTAAAAACCATGTTGGAGGGCTGGGGGACGGCTCATCAGTTAAGAGCACTGCCCACTCTTCAGAGGACTACGTTTGAACTCCCAGCATCCAGACTAGGCAGATCACAACTGTGTAATTCCAGCTCCAAGGGATCTGATATCTCTGGCCTCAACAGTTACTGGTACTCATGATACAAACCCACATGCAGACATATACATAATTAAAAAACAATGATAGTGAAACTTTAAAAAGTTGGAGAATAGTATGTGCACTTAGCAAAAGTGTAGAAAAGCAGAACAATGAAGTGTGATTGATACTGTTTGCCTCCGTCCTAGGCTTCCTGCTCCTTTGTCTCTGAAGTGTAGACCGAATTGCTGCTCCATTCTGCACTGCTTCGGGAGCTTTTACAGTTTTGATTTTATTTGCTGTTATTGTGTGCATAAGGACAGATGCACCCATACTATATAGCGTGTGTGTATGTAGGGCAGGGGACCACTTTCAGGACTTGGTTCGGACCTTCCTCCATGGGTTCCAGATATTGAACTCAGGTTCAGTGAGTATAGATGTTGTACATCTTTGGGTCCTGCTTTACTGTTATCTATACTGTATCCGATGAGCTGCCTTGCTGGCTTGTTCTGGGTGTTTTTAATAAAGACACTCATAAATGATTGCATTTGGCTACGTGGCATCTCTGTGTACAGATGAACTTTTTTTTTGTTGTTTTTGGTTTTTGGTTTTTCGAGACAGGGTTTCTCTGTGTAGCTTTGTGCCTTTCCTGGATCTCGTTCTGTAAACCAATCTGGCCTCGAACTCACAAAGATCCACCTGCCTCTGCCTCCCGAGTGCTGGGATTAAATTCGTGCGCCACCACCGCCCAGCTCAGATGAACATTTTTATGTGTAATTACTTCCCTTCCTTCACAGTTCAAATTGCCAAGGACCATTTTAATGAAACTCAAGTTTGAAAGTTGTTTGTTTGTTTGGTTTTTGTTTGTTTGTTTGTTTGTTTTGAGACAGGGTTTCTCTGTGTAGCCTTGGCTGTCCTGGAACTTGCTTTGTAGATCAAGCTGGCCTCAACCTCAGAGAGATCCGCCTGCCTTTGCCTCCTGGATGCTGGAATTAAAGGGGTGCACCACCACTGCCTGGCTGAGCATATTTTTTTATCTAGTCTAATTTCCAAGCATGAAAATAAAAAGTATAATGGATTTTTTATATCCATAAGCAGATTTAAATTCCTGTTCTATCTTAGTATGTCATATAGTTTCTTTGGGTATGTTAAAGTAAATAAAAGGCATCATGGGATTTGCCCCTGTTGGTTCAGTATGTATCTGTTACAAATAAGGGCAGTTCTTTATGTAACTGCCATTATTGTGCATTCTGCAGCTAACAGTCTGATACCTGTTCCATATTTATCGTTTTCCTCTTGTCTGAAAGATAATCCTTATAGTTTGTTTTTGCAAATAAAGTCCCTAAGTTATGTTACATTTGGGATCTTCAGCTCTCTTGATCTAGAACAGTTACCTTAGCACCAACTCTACACCTCCTGCAGCAGCCAAATAGATGACGGTGTCTGTTGCTTCCTGTCTTGCTTACCCGTCCACTGTATTTCCTGTAGACTAGAAGTTTGCTCCCAAGCCTGGATGTGACTGCATCTTGTTTTTCTTTTAATTCTTTGGAAAGTTTGTCCATGTGTACAACGTTTCTTGTTCATACTCCCCCACTTCCTCTCTCCAGCTGTCCCTCCCCTCCCCCATGGTCCATCCTTTATTAATAAGACTTCTTATATGGTGGTGTATGCTTCATAGTACATTCTAGGATATTAAACCTAATACTGTCATAGAGGTTATCTGTACTGTTAACATTAAAATGAGAAAATTAGAGCCCAGAGAGGTTAACTGACTAGCATGGTACAGCTGGACTTTGGACCCCATATTCTGACAGCCTCTATCCCTGACCCCATAACAGGTTATAGATCATTCCACACACAACAGCCAGACTATAATCAGATTATTCTGGAAGAGGCCTTTGCAGACTGGGAATGTTCTTCTCATAAGCTAACTAATTGTGGAGGGGAAAGAAAGAGCATATAGTAGTCAGGCTTGGTGGCACATGTCCGTATTCCCAGCACATGGGAGGTAGAAGCAGGAGGATTGGAAGTTTAAGGCCATCCCCCACTGCAATGACGAATTTGAGGCTAGCCTAAGTGACATGAGACCATGTGTCATAAACAAGACAAAAAGCCAGGAGGCAGTGGCACTCACCTTCACTTGGGAGGCAGAGCCAGGCAGATCTCTGTGAGTTCGAGGCCAGCCTGGTCTACAGAGCGAGATCCAGGACAGGCACCAAAACGACACAGAGAAACCCTGTCTCAAAAAACCAAAAAGAAAAAAAGAAAAAAAAAAAGAGTGAGTGAAGTAAAGTGAGAGTTTAATTTTGTGATTTGTTTTGTTTCTTTTTTTTCAAGACAGATTCTCACTCTGTAGCTCTGGTTGTTCTGGAATTCACTATGTAGGCCTCGAACTCACAGAGCTCTGCTTGCCTCTGCTTCCTGATTCCTAGGATCAAAGGTGGTAGTGGTTGTTGTTACAAATGAGAAGCCTTCTGAGAAAAGCAGAAAGAAAAATTTAGTAATTTCTAAAATACGTTTTTCATATCATTTATGGACCTCAGTTCACTTTATTTGGTAATATAGACTATAGCATATTTAGCTTATGCTGATCATACTATGCTTGATACAGGCATAGCTGTGTGTGATGTCTTCAGACCTTTGAAAGTTTTCATTCTTCCCTGGTATTTCCCATTAAGTAAAATGCAGGAGCAGCTGGCACATTTCTCAGTGCTCATCTTGGAGACTGACCTTCATTATCCTGTGTTTGGTTTTGTAGACCATTGGGTGCTTTCTGCTGGAAGTTGCCACCAAAGACCCTTCCCTCGTGGTAACAGGAGAGGCTTTGGATGCCCTCTTTGATGTTTTTGCAGATGGTGAAGAAGCTGAAAAGGCCTCAGTTCAAATTAAATTGTTATCAACTTTGAAAGAATTCCAGCCAGTCTTCAAGACAAAGGTTTGTAGTTGCTTTCTTTATAAACACCCAGGTCTCAGCAGCTCTGGGGAGAAGGACCATGCAGCTTAGAGGGTGTATAAGGAATTCCTGTTAAGTCTTGCTGATTAACCTAGCACTTCCATTCAAAGCACTCAGTGAAATGCTTGTTGGTTGAGTCCTGGTTCCGCAGAGTGGTGCTGGGTTGCAGTAATTGAAGCCAGCATGGCATCTTGACAAGTTCTTTATGATGTTAATAGCTTTGTTACACAGAAATACTGTCTGTAGCTTAAAAAGCACTTGCTATACCTTTAAACTTGTTTTGTATGGTGTAAGGTACTATATGTTGGCTTCATTGTTATAAGTGTTTCCCTTGGGGAAAGAAGGCAACTGCAGGATGTTCTGTCCTGGGGAACATAGAGCTGCCCTGTATTAGTTGAAGAAGAGAGCAAACAGCCAAGAGCTTCGGTTCGTTCGTTCGTTCGTTCGTTCGTTCGTTCGTTCATTCATTCATACTGAATGAGAGAGCAGCCAAGAGCTTCGGTTTTGGGTGTTTGTTTGTTTGTTTGTTGTGTGTTTGGTGCTGGGGATTGCGCCCAGGGCCTTACTTGTGCTGTCGGTGTCCTCTGAGTTACACCCAACGCCTAGGAAATAGGAGCAAACTTGGATCTTTCCACTTTAGAGGGCTTTTTGTTTCTTTTTGTTGGTTTGTTTTCTTTTCCTTCCTTCCGTCCATCCTTCCTTTTAGGAATCACATGCTAGGCAAGCATTCTACCTCTGTGCTACATCCCCAGCACCCCAAAATAAATTATTTTCCTTTTGAGATGTATTTATTTTTATATAGATGCTTTTGCCTGCACATATGTTTGTACACCGTGTATGTGCAATGCTCATGAAAGCCAGAGGTGGTGTCAGGCCCCTGTAACTGGAGTGACAGATGGCTCTGAGCCACCAGGTAGGTGCAGCCAGTGCCTTTTAATCTGAGTCATCTCTCCAGCCCCACCAAGAGGTATTTCTTTAAGCAGAGACAAATGTACCTGGGATTTCTTCCTTTGCTATCCAAAAGAAAAAAAAAGGATAACATGACCACATTTCTGCTTTTTTTTTTTTTTGTCTGTTTTTGCTTAATTCTATCTAAGACCTGTTTTCATGCCAGTCACTGTGTCTACATTGTTCATAAAAGCCCTTTAGATTTCTGCAAAGGAACCTTTGAGGTAAGGAGAACAAAGTTTACACCATTTCTGCTGCCAGCAAAGCAGATTAGGCAAAGTCATCAAAGCCTCCAGACGGATGTGGTGGTGCCAGCCTCTAATCCCAGAACTTGGAGGTGAATCATGGGTCCCAGGCCAGTCTGGACTGTACAATAAGATCCTATCTCAAAAGATAAATGAATAAGGGCTGGAAATGTCACTCATGGTAGCATGTATTTTAGCATTCATGAGACCTTGGGTTTAATCCCTAGCCCAGAACTCTGAAGCAGCAGTGCTTTAAAGCTTGCTGTAAGCCCAGAACTGGGAAACCACCTAGACATTGGAAGCTGTTGAAGGGGTTGACTTTCCTGTTCAGTATGTGTTGCTATAGTGATAATGTCTCACTGCTGGATTTTTGTTTTTCTTTACACTAAGCCCTAGTGAAATTGCTTTATCTTGGGGTGGGAGGGTTTTTTTAAATTGTGGTTTTGGTGTGTATTACTGGAGATGGAGTCCAGGACCTTGTAGATACTTAACCTACAGTTTTAAATGAGGCCCATTTGTGTACAAATGGAAACACATTTGTGTAAAATGGAGGTTTCAGAGGACTCAAGTTGCATTTAAATACAACTGCATGTGGTGGACTAAAGAATTTGTCTAAAGCCATGCTTCTCAAAGGTGTCTTTCCCTCCCAGTACTCACAGCATCACCTGTTGTCTTGTTCCAAATGTGAATTCTTAGCCCCAGGCCTCTGAATCAGAAAGTTAATAAGGGCACCAATAGGGGCCTCACCAGCCCATTCTGTAGGAAATCTTCTAGGTGGTGTACTAAAACTTGAAAACTAGCACTTAAGACTAGAGATAAAGGCTGGAGAGATAGTCACTGTTGCCCTTCCAGAGAAGTTGGGTTCAATTCTCAGCACCCACATGGCCACTTAGCTGTAATTCCAGTTCCAGGGGATCTGACACACTCTTCTGGCCTTTGTAGGCACTGCAGGCTTTTGGTACATGGACATGCGTGTCTGTAAAATGTCCATGCACATAAAATAAAGCGGCTAGAGAGATGGCTCAGTGATTTAGAGCACTTGTTGCTTTTGTAGGGACCCAGCTTTGATTCCTAGGATACTCATGATGGCTCAAACCCTCTTACCTCCAGTTTCAGGGCTCCATTGTCCTATTCTGAGCTCCCTGGGCACCAGGCTCTCAGGTGGTACACATAACAAACACACAAGCAAAATGTCCATACAAATAAAAATTGTCAATAAAAATATTTTTTTAAAAAGACTAGAGGTTGCACACCTTTAATCCCAGCACTCAGGAGGCAGAGGCAGGCGGATCTTTGTGAGTTCAAGGCCAGCCTGGTCTACAGATTGAGATCCAGGAAAGGTGCAAAGCTACACATAGAAACCCTGTCCCCCCCAATAAAAAAAAGACTAGGGTGAGTTATAATTTGAATTCCATAAATTTCAGTCTTTTTATCTATGGATTTCATTTCTGTAACTTTTTTTCCTTTTTTGTGTTTTGTTTTGTTTTGTTGAGACAGGATCTCTGTATAACTTTGACTGGAACTCACCATGTAGACCAGGCTGGCCTCAAACTCACAAAGATCCCTCTGCCCCTGCCTCTAGAGTATTGGGATCAAAGACATGCAGTTGGCTCGTAGCTGTTATTTTAATGTGTGTATTCAGATTGGGAAGATAGTTTAGTGGTTAGAGTACTTACCATGCAACTGTGAAAACTAGGTCAGCATTTACCCACCAAAATGCTGGGTGGAATTCCAGCCTGACAAAGTAGAGATGGATGATCCCAAGAACAAGCTGACTAGGGAGACGAGCCAAACCAGCATGCTGTGGATTTGATTGAGGGATCCTGCCTCAGTGAAAATGGAAAAAGGGAAAAAAATGGGCATATTTTCATCTTTCTCATTTTCACATACCATATTCTATTTAGTCTGGAAGTAAAACTTTATATTTGTTTATAAAGTAGTTACTTTATTTAAATGATAACAAATCAGATGACATAATCTCATTCTGTCTCTTATCAGATACGGAAAGAAGGGAGGGGCAAATACAGTCCAGATCAGCTGTGTGTTCTTGACAACGTGAAGATGAATTTGAGACGGTTTGTTGCTTACCAGGAAGCTGTTGAGAAAAGACTGACTTCTTAAACCATCAGGAGGACCAGAGCTGGAGCTGGCTCAGCAGCTGCATGCCCAGCTGGCATACACACTTTTCTCAAAGCTCAAAGCTCTTGAGAAAATAGAATGAGAGAGAGACTGCTTCTCCCGGTGGATTTAACTCTAAGAATACTAAAGGGTTTCCTTTGAATGTACAGGCTTCCAGAAGCCTTTTGTTTCTTTTTTGAGACAGGTTCTCCCTAGGTAGCCCTGCCTGGCCAAGAACTCACAGAGATCTACAGGCCTCAGTTTCCTAATTGCTGGGATTTAAAGTATTCGACACCATACCTGGCCTCCAAAAGCCATTTTTTAATGCCTCTGTTTTGGATAATAGTTTGAAATTGAGAACCTGTAGGAAATGTGTGTTAAGGCCAGAAATCTCTGGCCTGCTGTTACATCTCCAGCTTATTTTAGCCACTGAAAATGAAGAGTGGAAACGCACTACAATCTCAGGAGGTCCTCTTCTTGGTGCTGGGGGCAGCATTCAGGACCTTGTTCCTGCAAGGCCAGCATTCTACCACTGACTACACCCCTAGCCCTCAAGTGGTTCTTAACTACTTTGTGGGCAGTAAAGAGACTTGAGGCAATTATGTCCTTGAGCTTTGTAAGAAAACAAATTAAGTGATTGGATTTCTTTAAAGCCAGTATCATTTTTATATTTGCTAAATTTTAACTGAAATATGAATATAAGCTTTATAAAATATTTTGGTATGGAGTACTGTACACTTATTATGACTCTTGTGAAGTAAATGACTTGAATCTGTCACTCTCAGGAGATAATGAGCTAATGAGGGGATTGCATTCTGTACAGGAGATCTGAGCAGTTATTCTGTGTAACACCACTCCTTGTCTTAATTTGATATAGAATCAGAAGTAGTAGAAAAAGCCAGGCCTGATGGTGCACACCTTTAATCTCAGCTCTGAGGAGGCAGAGGCAGGTGGATCTCTAAGTTCAAGGCCAGCCTGGTCTACAGAGCGAGTTCCAGAATGGCCAGGACTACACAGAGAAACCCTCTCTCAAAAAAAAAAAAAAAAAGAAGAAGAAGAAGAAAGAAAGAAAAGAAAAAGAATTGGTAGAAATATTTTTGAATAAATAACTTTTAACTGATGTTTTGTGTCTTATAGTTTTGTTTTTTTGTAACCCTAAGTATACACATTCTTGGGTAGTTTGCGTCACATCAGAGCTTACAAAAGATGACAGCATGACTTTCTGGTGCCACCTCTTGTTTCTCTTGAAGATAGCACTCAGGCTGGGACTTACCCCTAGCCTGCTCTCTCATCCATCCATCCATTTGTGTGATCAGGATGTTTAACAGCAGATCTCAGTTGCCATGATGAAAAGCTCAAAACAATGTAGGCTGTAATTTCCCTCTAGTTCTGTAGCTGCATGAACTACCTACTAGTATTGTATTTCATGTGCACTGTGGCCTGATAAACATTTTTTCCTGTCCAGTATAGGTTGTTGGAAAGCCATGGTTTTTTATCAGTTCTGAGGAGTCACTGAATTCATGAGACTCTGTAAGTAGAGATGACTGAGTTTTCCAGTGGGATGGGAAGTGGACGTGGTCTTCCATACACAACACTCTTTTACTTTATTCTCCTGGATAAATTGTATGACTGTGTGTTTCATGACCACTGCAGTCAAGTCTTTGGCCCAGGTTTATTTATTTTATTTATTTATTTATTTATTTATTTATTTATTTATTTATTGTTTTGTTTTGTTCTGATGTTTTTGTTTTTGTTTTGTCTTTTTTGTTTTGTTTTGTTTCTGGTTTTTCAAGACAGAGTTTCTTTGTGTAGCTTTGCACCTTTCCTGGAACTCACTCTGTAGTCCAGACTGGCCTCGAACTCACAGAGATCCACCTGCCTCTGCCTCCAGAGTGCTGGGATTAAAGGCGTGTGCCACCACCACCCGGCTCAGGCCCAGATTTTTTATAGCATGTGTTTGTGAAAAGAATTTTCCCCAGTGACGAATAGATTTATATGTGAGTTCAAGGCTAAAGAGTAAGTTCTTTTCAGAGATCTGCCTCAAATGTTTGTCATACCTATTTCAAAGAGAATAATGTTTCCGGTTCTGTTCTTTCTCATACTTCCCAGACTTGGAGTAGAGAGTCAAGCACAGGGCACCGGGGCATCTGTGAATGAGTGTTGGGAATTCGTCTTACGGAGCTGTAAGGCAGCACAGCACAGGGTGAGGCGGGGCACTGAAAACATGCGTGCTAAACCCTCGGCTCTCAGGCAGGGGTAAGTGAGCCTCAGCGGCTCCCATTCGGCTTTGCCACTGTAGTAACAGGAAAATGGAAAAGCTCTGAGTACACTCCCCAGTTGTAGCTTTCTACATAGTAGCTAAGTAGTTTGTGCAAGTGTTGTTCATGGGACAGAGTAGTAGAGAAATAATTAGCAGGGGTGATGGCACTCACCTGTAATCCTAGAACTCAGGAGGCGAATGCTGGAGGATTGTGAGTTGAAAGCCTGTCTAGGCTACATAGCAAGACCCCTGTTGACTAAAGAAAAAGTAAATCCATAAATAATTTATTTGAAAGTCTTCTGGAAGTCAGGCGTAGTGACGCATACCTTTGATTCTCAGCACTCGGGAGACAGGGACAGGCAGATCTCTAAGTTCAAGGTTAACCTGGTCTACAGAACAAGTTCCAAGGATAGCTAAGACAAAACAGAAACTCTTGTCTTTAAAAAAAAAAAAAAAAAAGACAAAATCTAGAATTGTACACCAGAACTACAAACTTTTAAGTGTTTGAGTATAAAGCCATACAGGATTCTTCATTTTAGGAGATTTTTTGTTGTTGTTGTTTCTATGTTTTTTTGAGATAGGATTTCATTTAGCCCAGGCTAGTCTCAAATGTATTGTGTATTGTGATCTGAACTTAGGTCATCTGCTGAGCCATCTCTCTAGCCCTGGTTTTAGGATTTAAAGAGTCTTCCTACTTTTCTCTGACACCTGGGCTTAAATAATTCTGCCGTGGCCTCTCTTGTAGTTGGCACTAGTGCTGGGAAGGTGTCTCAAGGGATAAAGCATTTTCTACACAAGCTTGAGGACCAGGGTTTGGGGCCCCAGGACCCACATAAAAGGCTTAGCAGGCGTGGCAGTCCTGTAATCCCAGTACTCAAGAGGCAGAGAGAGCAGATCCTTGAGCCAAGCTGGCTAGTGAGACTAGATGTCCCAGTGAGCTCCAGAGAGACTAACTCAGTAAAGAAAATAGTGATTGGAGAAGACAGCAGCCTCTGACTTCTCCATGTGTGCATGTTTGCAGAAAAAATATATGTGGCTAGCACTATAGACACTTACCTCTGCACTTGGCCAAAGATTGATTGATTTTTTGGGGTATTTTGAGACAGGGTTTCTCTGTAGTTTTGGTGCCTGTTCTGGATCTTGCTCTGTAGACCAGGCTGGCCTTGAACTCACAGAGATCCACCTGGCTCTGCCTCCCAAGTGCTGGGATTAAAGGTGTGTGCCACCATCACCCAGCTCAAAGATTTACTTTTATTAATTAAATTCATTCATTGAAAATTTCAAACATGTTCATAGTTTTATACATTTATATGCTGTGGAATATCGCTCTGTATGCTGTTAATGTGTTGCTCTGATTTTGTTGATAAATTAAACGCTGATTGGCCAGTAGCCAGGCAGAAAGTATAGTATAGGTGGGATAAGCAGAGATGAGAATTCTGGGACTAGAAAGGCTGAGTCAGGAGATGCTGCCAACTGCTGCCATGAGAAGCAAGATGTAAAGATGCTGGTAAGCCATGAGCCACATGGCAAGGTATAGATTTATAGAAATGGGTTAATTTAATATATAAGAACTAGATAGCAAGAAGCCTGAACCATTAGGCCATACAGTTTGTAATTAATCTAAGCCTCTGTGTGTTTATTTGGGTCTGAGTGGCTGGGGGCCCAGGTGGGACTGGAGAGAACCTCAGCTACAAATGGCACCCAACATGGGGCAAGAGTTTCCACCTAAAATCTGAGAAAGAAGATTCTAAAACAGAGCTAAAAACAACTTTGTAGTTGTCTCTCTCGAGTTAGCCGCATCTGTGGGCTTGAGCTACTCTATGACGGGCTCGTGGCGTGCAGGTTTGACCTGCAGCATGGCGGGAATGAGGCGTCTGCAGTCCACGCATTACACTGCATGGTGGATTTAGCCTTTGCTAGAACAGACAAAATTAAAAAAAAAAGAGGTTTCTGGGCTTCACGCTGCTTTGATAGAAGCATAGACCCACTGCTTCTGAGAGTTGATGGTACACATGGTTCCCAGATCCAGAGCTGGCGGTAAACATACCACCGTCATGTTGGGAACAGGAAGACTGAGTCAGGAGTCGCCAGCCAGACACAGAGGAAGCAAGATGTAAAGGCAGAGATGAGAAAAGGTACCAAGCCATGTGGCTAACATAAATAAAAATTATGGGTTAATTTAAGATGTAAGATCTATCTAGCAAGAAGCCTGAGCCATTAGGCCATACAGTTTTAATTAATATTAGCCTCTGTGTGTTTACTTGGGTCCAAGTGGCTGCAGGACTGGAGAGTGAGAGGGATTTGTCCTGACCATAGGCCAAGTGGGACACAGGAAAACTTCAGCTACATGTATATAATGCATCCTGACTTTTTTTTTTTTTTTTTTTTTTTTGATTTTCGTGACAGGGTTTCTCTGTATAACGATCCTGGCTACCCTGGAACTCACTTTGTAGAACAGACTGGCCTCAAACTCACAGACATCCTCCTGCCTCTGCCTCCCAAGTGCTGGGATTAAAAGAGTGTGCCATAACCTTTTGCATTTTTTAAGTTTAAAAAATGTATTATAATTGTATATATGTATAGTGTGTTTGTATTTGAGCACATGTGTGGTGCTCAGAGGACAACCTTGTAAGGTTAACTTTTTCTTTTCACGTTTACATAGGTTCCAGAGATTAAACTCTAGTCACCAGGTTTGTGTTGCCAGCACTGTACCTGCTGAGCCATCTTGAGGGCCCAACTTGTTCCATTTAAATTCTTTATTTATTATTTTGTGTGCACATGTCTGTGTTTTCTTGCCATAGCATGGCGTGACACTCGGAGTCAGAAGACAATTTGCAGGACTAGATTCTCCTGTCTGCATTCTGAGGCTAGAGCGCAGGTCCTCAGGCCTGAGTGGCAAGTTCTGTGGCACCCACCTTCTTAACATCTCAAAGACAGTCTCCAAAAAAGGCTAACCTGAAAGACTGGTTACTTTTCAGGTTTTTTTGTGTGTGTTGGTGGTGGGGGGAGGTGTTGAAATAGGGCCTTAAGTCAGGTAGTGGCTGCACATACCTTTAATCCCAGCTCTCTGGAAGCAGAAACAGGCAGATCTCTGAGTTTGAGCCCAACTTTGGTCTATAGAGCGAAGTCTAGGACAGCCAGGGCTATGCAGAAAAAAAAAAAAAAAAAAAAATGCAGGTGTGTGCCACCACATCTGGTCAAACATTGAGTCATTTCTGCTTGAGACTATATCAAGAAAAGGATTTCTGGGCTGGAAATATAGCTCAGTAATGGAGCACTTGCCTAGTATGTCTTACGTCCAGGCTTCCTCAGCACCGGGGGGGAAAAAAGGAAAAGAATTACCATTCTCACCACATTCAGTCAATATCATAGAGTTGATATTGTATCCCACACAATACAAAATAAGGCTAGCCAGGTGGTGGTGGCACATGCCTTTAATCTCAGCACTCAGGAGGCAGAGACAGATCTCTGAGTTCAAGGCTAGCCTGGTCTACAGAGTGAGTTCCAGGACAACCAAGGCTAACAGATAAACCCTGTCTCAAAAACAAAACAAAACAAAAGGCTAAATAAATAAATAAATAAATAAATAAATAAAGACACCCAGGCCAACCTGGTCAACACAGTGAGGCCCCAGTTCAAAAAAACAAAACCCACCCAGCTGGATATGGTGGTACACACCTATAACCCCAGACTCTGGGAGCTAAGCAGAAGGATTGCCAAGAGTTTGAGGCCAGCCAAGGCTACACCGCAAGACCTTGTCTCAAAGACAAACAAACAAACAAAACACCCACAAACAATTTGGGAAAAAAAGAATGCCTTCATTTGATGTTGGTAGGGAAGCAGAAAGTCCAGGGGGACATGAAAGAAAGCCACTAGAACCAGTAAGTGCATCCATTAGGACCACAGGAAACACAATCGCACTACCAAAAATTAGTTTTATTTAGTACATTAGCAATAGTGGTTTGAATAAGAATGGCCCCATAGGCTCATATATTTGATGCTTAGTCACCAGGGAGTGATACTATTTGAAAGGATTAGGAGGTGTGGCCTTGTTGGAGGAAGTGTGTCAATGGGTGTAGGCTTTGAAGTTTCAAAAGTCCACATCAGACCCAGTGCCTCTCTCTCTATGGATTAGAATGTAGCTCTCAGCTCCTGCATGCTGCCATGCCCTCTACCATGATGATAATGGACTAAACCTCTAAAACTGTAAGCAAGCACCCAATTAAATTCATTTTCATAATAGTTGCCCTGGTCATGGTATATCTTCATAGCAATAGGACAGTGTCTAAGACAGCAATGAACAATCCAAAAAGGAAATTATTATGATAGTAATTATGCTTCAATCACATCCAAAAGTGTTTGTAGGAGTAAAATCATAGGAGATAAGCTATATCTACATTAGAATCTACATTCCAAAGGTAGCCAGGCTCAGCACTGTGGTTATTATGGGCAGGCATCAGCAGCCTCTCACCACACCAGCCTGGCTGCTCCAGAATGGTTCCAGCACCTCTGCCTCCCATTCCCTGAAAACAGAATTGGGTTTATGATGTTATTTTGTTTTGATTGTTTTGTTTTTTTGAGACAGCGTTTCTCTGTGTAGCCCTGGCTGTCCTGGAACTCACATAGATCCACCTGCCTCTGCCTCCCGAGTACTGGACTAATGGTATGTGCCACCATACCCAGCTTAATAAATACATTATTATTACGTGGATAGGTGCATACATGGAGGTCAAAAGACAAGTTTCAGGAGTCTGGTTCTCTCTTTCCACTGTGGCATCAGGGGATTTGAACTCAGGTCATCAGAGATGCACCCCCATAAGTCTCAGGCATTTGAATATTTAGTTGTAGTTGGTGACTACTTTGAGGGGAGGCTTAGGAGGTGTGCCTATCTTGGGGTTTCTATTGCTGTGAGGAGACACCATGACCACAGAAACTCTTATGAAAGAAAACATTTAATTGAAGTGGCTTACAGTTCAGAGATTTAGTCCATCATCATCATGGTGGGACATGGCAATGTGCAGACAGACATGGTGCTGGACAAGGAGCTGAGAGTGGAGAAGGAGCTTCATCTTGATCCTGAAGGCAAGAGGAAGTGGTCTGAAATACTACGAGTGGCTTGAGCATATATGAGACCTCAAAGCCCACCCTCACAATGACACACTTCCTCCATCAAGGCCATATCTACTCCAACAAAGCCACACCTCCTAATAGTGCCACTTCCTATGAGCTTATTAGGGCCAATTACCAAAGCCACAGGGGCCTTTCCAGAGGAAGTGTGTCACTGGGAGCAAGCTTCAAATTTTCAAAAGCCACTTACCATTCCCAGTTAACTCTCTCTGCTTCCTGATTACATTTCTCAAGTGAGCTTTCAGTTTCCATCTCTAGATGCCAAATCTGCCTCCTGCCACCATTATAGACCCTGACCTCTAAAACTATAAACACCGGGGGGGCAGATCGGAGAGAGAGGTGATCTCTGTGAGTTGAGCAGCTGGCTACAAGTGATCAGAAGCGCAAAAAAAAAAGTTCGAAAAATAAAATAAAATAAAAATAAAAATAAAACTATAAACCCAAAAGAAATTGTTCTTAAGTTGCCTGGGTCAAGGTGTTTTATCACAGCAATAGGAAAGTAACTAATATATCTAGCTCTTTTTGCCTACTGAGCCATCTTGTAGGCCCAAGTTTATGTTTTTATTTTACAAAAACAATCTGTTGCTGGTCATTAACACCTGTATTAGAGAAATACAGCATGCAATCAAGAAGTTTACAGCCTCGGGAGAAAATCTTTTCCTGTCAGAGACAGAGCTCTTGCAGCAATGTAATATTTCCCCGAGACAGAAGACATCAAAAAGTTGCAATCAAAGAGCTCTTCATTTTATTCAGAAAATCACCATGATTATCAGTCATAGTGTGTCCAAATCTTCATCATCATTTGTGGTGTTGCTAGCAAGTTCATCTTTTTTTTTTTTTCTTTTCCCCAAGACAGGGTTTCACTGTGTAGCCTGGCTGTCCTGAAACTTGGTCTGTGGACCAGGCTGTTTTCGAACTCACAGAGATATCCACCTGCCTCTGCCTACCAAGTGCTGGGATTAAAGGTGTAGGCCACCATCGCCCAGCTAAAACAAATTTTTTAATTAAGAAAAATAATTTTCCTTAGGCTAGTGATATGGCTCAGTGGGCGGAGATGTTTGCTGTTTGATGGTCTAAGTTTAATCCCCATAACCCATGATGGAAAGGAACTGACTCCCAAAGGTTGTCCTCTGACCTCCACAAATGACATGACATCTCCAGGTCCACACTCATACATGTCACACACACATACATAATAAGAGTCCCATAACACTTCTGTATGTCAATCCCAAGAAGCAAGCAATAAGTGGTTCCTATAAAGCCTGTGGCTCTTGAGGCTTGACACATGAAACCCCTTCAATTCACCATTCAAATCCTACCTGGGAATAGTGAAAATGGTACAGGAAAGAAGGAAAAGTAAAATAGAAAGGGCAGAGACAGAGACAGCGGTCCCACACTGGGGAGGAAGAGGAGGAAGAGCCAGGAGGGAAACAAGAAAACATAGAGGCTCATGGTGAATGGAACCAGGGCCCATGCAAGTTCTGGCACTCAGCGATGGCTCGGGAAGAATTGCAGAAGGTCATGCCAGTGTCCTGATTGATTTTGTTAAGAAGGAGAAACGCAGGGCACTACTGACTCATCCCAGGAACCATTGCCGAAGAAGAAAGACTCAGTGTGAAAGCTGCTGCCCTCTTGATCTGCACGATGTCTCTTTAATGAAATTAGAGAGTAAATTAAGAAATGTAGGCTCTGCTTCTAAGATTTTGTCCCTGCAACAAAAAGCTCAAAGGTCCTTTTTCATGGTTTGAAGCCTGCGGTAGTAATGCAGCAAGCACAGATCAGCTTCAAGATCCCACTCACAATTTCATCATCATCATTATGTTTGGTTTTATGTGTATGCGTATTTTGCCTACATGTATATGTATGTGTGCCACATGCATGCCTGGTGCCTTCATAGGCCGGAAGAAGGCATCGATCCCCTGGAGCTGGAGTTACAGACAATGTGTATCACCATGTAGGTACCGGGTATAGAGCCTGAGTCATCTGGAAGAACAGTCAATGCTCTCAACTGCTAAGCCAACTCCCCAGCCCAATGCCACACATCCTGAAGAAGTCACACATTTGAGAAAAGCAGGACATTATCAGCTGGTCAGAATAGCTTCTGAGTATTTGGCTGGAACCTCCTGGTCACTCCTGCTTGTTCAGAAAGCCCCATTCCTCTCTCCAAACTCCACCCTCTCAGAGAATCTCCAACAAAGAAAAGGTGCCAAAAAGCCCAGCTCCTCCCTGAAGTTGCCCGCAGCCCACCACCCCACCTAAAGTGGTCGGTCAGCTTTTGACCATATTTGGGCCTAAACCCAGCTTGTGGAGAACATGTAATCACCCCTCACCTACAGGGCTTTAATTTGGTCATGTGACTTCTCTGGCCCAATCTCTGAGGCCAAGGGTGCTTACCCAGGAGTTTCTTTGCTTAAATAAACCTGTTTGTTTACATTTTTCAATTCTGCTTGATCTGGCTTACTATGTCAGCAGAGAAACTTATTATCACATTACAGAGGACCTATTACTAAGAAATACATCTCAAAGCCAGGCATGGTAATACATATCTTTAATGCCAGCACTCGGGAGGCAGAGGCAGACGGATCTCTTGAGTTTGAGGCCAACCTGGTCTCCAGAGTGAGGTCTAGGACAACCAGGGCTGCACAGAGAAACCATGTCTCAAGAGAGAGAGGAAATAAAAAGAAAAGCATCTTGAAAGAACTTGCCAAAACAGAATGCTCATAAAATGGTTGAAGAGAACAGAATAAGTATCTTCTGGTGGTTGACAGAGATAAGGTGCTCACTTTATAGTGTATTTTGCTTGGAAAAAACTAGAAGTGAGTAATAGGTTTTCTGTAACACAATAATAGGTTTCTCCACTGACACAGTAAGCCAAATCAAGCCAAATTGAAAAAGTAAAAGAACAGGTTTATTCCAGCAAAGCAACTCCGGGTGAGTCCTCCAACCCCAGAGATTGAGGCAGAAGTCACATGGCCCAACTAAAGCTAGGAGCTTATATACCCTGTAGGGGAAGGGTGATGACGATGACATGTCCTCCACAAGCTGGGTTTGTGCCCAAGTATGGTCCAAAGCTCGAATGCTTGGGCGGGGACTTGGGCTGCTGGCAACTTCAGGGGAGAAGCTGTCGTAGCCGCCAAAAATGCAGAACTGGGCTTTTTGGTGCCTTCCTTTTGTTCAGAGATTCTGAGAGGGCATGGTTTGGAGAAAGAGACAGGAATAGGGCTTTTTGGGTATATTGGGGCCCGTTCAAATCTGGCTACTTCCTCTTGGCAAGGAACAACATGGGTAGTGGGAGTCTGGAGTCAGTGGGTTCATGCTCAGTGGGAGGTATGGGTGAAGAAGCATTTGGTTAACTGTCATCATGGAGACCCCATGAGTCTGTTCCTGGAGGAAGCAGAGAAGGCAAGTTGCTAGGAGAAAAAATAGATTTTTAACCACTGGCCCTATGAATGGGGCTGCCCATGGCAAGAGTGAAGATTGCCAGAAAGAATGGAATGGAGATGTGCCCTGGTTGTATTGACGAAGTTCTTCAGACAATTTGTGGAGTGACTCCATGTTAGTTTCCACTGGGCCAGATTCGTTGATACAGTAGCAGCACTCTTTCCCAGGAACATGCAGGTTATTCATTCAGCGCAATGTTATTCATTAAGCAGCATCGTTCACCTTGCAAGAAAAGTCACGAGGTACAACAAAGCCCACTATAAGAGTTTATTAAGGACCGGGTGGTGGTGATGCATGCCTTTAATCCCAGCACTCGGGAGACAGAAGCAGGTGGATCTCTGAGTTTGAGACCAGCCTAGTCTACAGAATGAGTTCCAGGACAGGCTCCAAAGCTACACAGAGAAACCCTGTCTCAGGGGGGAGTGGGGGGGGAGAATTAGGATTTTGTAACTTTATCCCTGTTAAGATTAGTCTTAAAAAATAACACTTTCTGAATGGAAGCTCTTTTAATATCAAGATAAGACTTTTAACTCATAAACACAGTCCACAAAGAGACTGGGATCTTCCCTGATCCTTTTATAGTATACCATTATAGAACACAACAGTTTTCTGTATGGCTTAGTTTACCAAACTTGCTACAGCTTAACAATGTTAGTAAAAGCAAGAAGGTTAGACATATATTCCTAAATCAGTCTGTTAGTTAGCCTGACTAGACCTTAGGTAAGGAGAGACCCTTTGCCAGACTGCTTAGGTCACTGTCTCACTGCATCATAAGATTGGAATACCTCAGTCTCTGGTGTCTAGCTGCAGTCTTCTTATTTCAAGAATGAAGAATAGAATACAACTATAATTTGTAGAAACAAAACCAAGCTTCAACAGTGTAAACAATTCAGTATCTCTAAAGTCAATACCAAGTGGATTACTCTTTTTTAATTTTTTTTTTTTTTTACATACCAACCACAGATCTCCCTCTCATCCTTTAACAGGATAAGTTCTCCCATGGGGAGCAGTTAGGCCTTGTACATTCAGTTGAGGCAGGACCAAGTCCTTCCCCACTTTATCAGGGGTGAGCAAGGTGTCCAACCATAGGTAATGGGATCCAGAAAGCCGGATCATGCACTAGGGATAGATCTTGAGCACACTGTCAGGGGCCCCTCAAACAGACCCAGCTACACAACTGTCTCCTGTATGCAGAGGTCTAGTCTGGTCTCATACAGGTTCCACAGCTGTCAGTCTAAAGTTCATGAGTTCCTTTGAGCTTGGTTCAGTTGTCCCTGTAGATTTCCCCATCATGATCTTGACCCCCCCCCTCCTTGTTCATATAATCCCTCTTCCCTCTCTTTGACTGGACTCCCGGAGCTCAGCCTGGTGCACAGTTGTGGATCTCTGCATCTGCTTCCATCAGTTATTGGATGAAGGCTCTCTTGGTTCAATAAGAGCTGTCAGAGTCTGTGTCTCAGAGAGCAGCAGCAGTCTAGAGGATGGGTGGGTTTGGGGGGGTAGATTGGGGCTCATAGGTTATAGGGTCCGGTGGGGGCGGGGGTGGTCAGGCCTGCCTGTAGGAGTCCTGCCTGGTGACCTGCAATGGGTGGGGTATCCCAAAGTGGATTACTCTTACGTTACAAAATCTGGCTGCCAGCAAGATGTCCCTGAACATGAATGCATAGAAGTGCAGCTTTAATACTTCATTAAACAAGCATTGTTTTAAAACCTATCTTTCATAAACCTTGTTTTCAGGGCAGGACAAGTATTATATACAAAATCCATCCTAATCCAAAATATCCTAAAGACCTGTTGTCTTCTTTTTTTTTCCTCCAAGATTTATATATTTATTATGTATACAGTGTTCTGCTTGCATGTATCCCTTCAGGCCAGAAGAGGGCACCAGATCTCACTACAGATGGTTGTGAGCCACCATGTGGTTGCTGGGAATTGAACTCAGGATCTCTGGAAGAAACAGCCAGTGCTCTTAACCTCTGAGCCATCTCTCCAGCCCCCATCCTGTTGTCTTCTTGATAGGCCCACTCCATATGGTCACCTTTGATTAAGATGGTGGTGAAGTCACATGACATCCCTCTTCACCAGTCAAAATGGTGAATAGCATAAAATAACTTTAATATTATTTGTACCCAAATGATGTATGAATCTCTGTTAGTGATCAGATTTAGTGGCCAGAAAGCCCAGAGACAAATTCTGAGCCCAGGCAGCTAGTTTCAACAGTAACAGCTGAGCTATTATTTAGGGAGCATAGTAAACTCTACATCCAAGACCAGTCAGAAACAAACATGCAGTGGCCACATTTACACACTTCATTGAGCCTGACACAATTTTGTATGGCTCCATAGCCACAAAAAGACTTACAGGCACGGATCCATCCACACACATACAAAAATAGACAAAACTTTTCTATCAGTCAGACAAACAAAACTTTCCTCGGGAAACAGACTTAGTTACAAATTATATGGATTTTAAACCATGCCAGATGAGCAACTTATAAATCCTGAGATAAGAGTTTACAGTGTAATCTTAAGATATAGAACAGCATGCAAAGGCATCATAGAAATAAAAGATTTTTAGGAGTGGGAAGTAGAGCTTTAGAGGTAAGGGACTTTGAAAATGTGGCAGAGCAAGTTTAGGTGTAAGGTATTTGGGGATCCTTTTGTGGCAGTAGCAGTTAACAATTTGTGAGATTTTGGAAATCAAGTTTGCCAATTTTGGCCATTGATTTGCATTGAGGCCAAGCTGATAAAATGAAATCTGAGTCTGTGGAGGAAGAGAGAGGGGGTATCAAAGTAGAACATTGTTGGGGTGGTCAGGCTGGCCACAAGGCAAGAGGAAGCCGGGAGGGAGAAGAAAAGGGAGGCGTCCATGTGGGTCAGTAGGACAAAAGAGCCAGAGCCATGTGGAATACAGTTGCCTAGTTGAAGCTGTGAATCTCCCAGGAGGCTGGGAGAGGGGAGAGAGCAGGAGAGGAGATGTCCCTGCGGGTGCAGAGGCTGCAGGAACCAGACAATCACACGTGTGTCCACATGCATGGTAATGCAGGGCAGAGGGAAACAGCAGCTGAGGAGTCAGACTCAATGATGCGTACATATCTTCTTGAGGTTTAGATCAGTGGACAGCATGAGGGAAAACAGGCATGTGCTGGGCACGAAGCAGCTGGTCTCTCCAGCTGACTCCCACATTGTAACAAATGTAAGGACAGGACATTCACGCAGTTTAGGGTGGGAGGGCAGGCAGAAGCAAAGGGAGAGAGGATCTACTACAGGGGGAGCGGGCGGGCGGGCAGGATCCCACCATGGCCAGACCAAACACTAGGAGAGCCTAGGGAGGTTTGGGCAACAATGAAAAGATTTAAAAAAAAAAAAAAAAAAAAAAAAAGGCAAAGTGGTAGGTACCTTTCAGTAGGCCCTGCCAAGGCATGCCACTAAGAGAACACACCACACGCAACAGAGTTAGCGCCAGAGGTTTATGGGGAGGACGAGGAGAGTAGAAGAGAGACAGACTGTGTTTGAGTGGAGACATGAGGGAGGCAGGCAGATAGATGGAGAGACAGAACAGGGACGAGCCAAGACCGCCAAGAGGAAGAAGTGAGGTGAGTGACTTGGGCAGCTCAGTCGGGGCAGAGGGCTCAGGGTGAGTCCCTGGGTGAAAAGGCTTCTGGACCTGCCACAGCCCTGGCCAACAAACCTGGGCCATCGAGCACTGGCTACAGAGGGAGGGCCGGGAGTGTAGAGCTCACAAACCCTGGATAAGGGGGCTCAAACCATTTGTTGTGGGTGTATGGCATGAGATAGCCCCAATTTGAATAAATTTTGCATCAGACACCCCAGGGGTGACGAAGGCTTGGGTTTAGACCCCACATTGCCCATTTCCAAGACTGTGCCAGAGGCTGAAGACTTGGGCGAGGTGTCCACCCTGACAGCCTAGGGCTGAGTGGTAGGGGTAGCCTTTGGAAGGATGTCTCCTCACACAAAGGTCCCCCAGAGAAAAGACTACCCTTGCTCTGACGTATTGGGCTTGCCTTAGTGTGGCCATGGGTTGGCAAAGGATCCCGGGGATCCTGGACTGGGAGAGAGGTACCCAGTACTCTGGAAGTAGTGGCTGGAAAATGATGAATTACCCTGAGTCCAAAGTCCATCATGTCCTGTGGAGAGGAAGATGAAGGAAGAGGAGTGGCCCCTCACTTGGCTGGGGACTCGTCCACCCAGCAAGAAGACTCAACTCTTCCCTAGTTTTGGTACCTGGATAATAGGTTTTCTGTACCCCGATAATAGGTTTTTCCACTGATGCAGTAAGCCAGATCAAGCCAAATTAAAAAGTAAAAGAACAGGTTTATTTGAGGAAAGCAACTCCGGGTGAGTCCTCCAGTCCCAGAGATGAGGGCCGAAGAAGTCACACCTGTAGGCAAGGTGTGATGGCATGTCCTCAAGCTGGGTTTGCGCCCAAGTATGGTCAAAAGCTCGAATGCTTGGGTGGGGACTTGGGCTGATGGCAACCTCAGGGGAGAAGCTACCGTAGCAGCCAAGAATGCAGCACTGGGCTTTTTGGTGCCTTCTCTTTGTTCAGAGATTCTGAGAGGGAGTGGTTCAGAGAGAGAGTCAGGAATGGTGTTCAGTGAGTGTTCAGCTGGAACCTCCAGCTCACTCTTGCTTGATCTGGAAAATGGACAGATGGCAGAGAATCTCAGAGAAGGTTATGGCTTGTGGTTTGCCAGAGACAAGGGCAGTAGATCACTGAGGGCAGTAAAGGTGGGAGGCTGGTTCTAGACAGGTCCCCTGGGGTGAGAGGCCCTTATTGGAGACTGATTGGCAACTGTCTATATATATACACATTCCAGTGAAGAGTAGGAAAACACCCAGAGATACCTGAAGCCTCTATAATCATGCTCTGCAGGTGGGATCAGAAAAGAGGTGAGCCGAAAACAGTCCTGTAGGCTGTGAGCATGGCCACATCATAATCTACAAGTTTCCTATAAAGTCACAGGTCTATGTGGCATTAATTTAAGGAAAGTAATATAGACAAATGAAACAAAACTGAGTCCAGAAATAGACCAATGATTGTATAGTCAGTTGATTTTCCACTAAGGTGCAAGCAGGGAAATAACTCTTTTCAGTAAATGGTAGTAAAACAACATGTAGGGTTGAGGAGATGCTCAGTGGGTAAGGTTCTTGCCACCAAGGCTGGTGGGCTGCGTTTGATCCCTGAGACCCACATGGTGGAATCAGATAACTGACTTCCACAGATTGTCCTCTGACCTCTGAAAATCTATTCATCCACACATTGTTAGCATTCAGACCCACTTCTTGGAATCCTGGCCAATAAGCAAATAGTACTCTGGCCCGCCCAGTGTCCTGACACTATCCTACATTCCCATTCCCTTTAAGAAAGGACTCTGCCCCCTTCACTCTCTCTCTCTCTTCCTCCTCTCACCATGAGGTAGTGCACACCTCCCCCATCCCTTCTCCTAATCTTTCTCCCCCTATCTCTCTTTTTCTCTCTCTACTCTCTCTTCCCCCCACCAAATAAACTCTCCACTGAGCACTGTCTGCACGATATCTCTGTCTCTCATCCACGGTTGGGCACCTTGACTCCACCCACCAAGGCCTCTCTCGCTGTTTCATAACACACATAAATAAATAAACATAATAGAAACAACGTCTAAGTTCTCAAGAACCAAGATTTTTTTTTAAAGATTTATTTATTTATTATGTATACAGTGTTCTGCCTGCATATATGCCTGCAGGCCAGAAGAGGGCACTAGATTTCATTACAGATGGTGGTTGTGAGCCACCATGTGGTTGCTGGGAATTGAACTCAGGACCTCTGGAAGAGCAGTCAGTGAGTGTTCTTAACCTCTGAACCATCTCTCCAGCCCAAGAATTTTGTTTTTTATTTGCATTTTTTATTTTTGTTTTGAAGACAGAATCTTAATTTATGGCCTAGTTTGGTCTCCAACTTCTAGGTGAAGTTTTCCTGTGTTCTGATCGGTCCACAGCTGCTCAATCCTAAGTAAACACACAGAGGCTTATATTAGTTACAAACTGCATGGCCTATGGCTCAGGCTTCTTGCTAGCTAATCCTTACATCTTAACTGAACCCACTCCTCTTAATCTATGGTTTGCTACCTGGCTTCAATGGCATTACCTTTTCTCTCACATCTGGCTTTTCCTGGTGGCAGCTGGCAGTGTCTGCCTGACTCCACCCTTCTTCATCTCCATCTTCAGTTGGAATGTACCACCTAACCTTATTCTGCCTCGTCATTGGCCAAACAGCTTTATTTATCAACCAATGAGAACAATATATATTCACAGCATACAAAAAGACATCCCACAGCACCAACTTGTAATCCTCCTGCCTCAGCCTCCCAAATAATAGGATTGCAGATGTGCATGTCCATATACCTGCCACTATAATCAATTGTTATTATTATTGTTGTTGTTATTATGATTATTGTACCAAAGCTTAAATCTAAGGCCTTGTGCATGCTAGGACCTGCATTCCTAGTCCCAAATGAACTTTTTCTCCCAAAATTAACTTTTTGGTATAGAACTAAGGATTGAACCCAGGGCCTCATATATACTAAGCACATATTGCTACCACTGAGCTACACTCCGGTCCCTAATTCATTAAACTCTTTCTAAGGGCACCCAACATATTTCAGTGGTGCCCACCATACACTGAGGGAGAAACACAGCGACTGCTAGTGTAGCTTGTGCTAGGGCCTCCATTCATACCAGCTCCCAGCCATTTACCCATTGCCATTTTGGTGCCCAAAAGCAGTCAAGAAAGGCAAGCCACATTTTTTTAAAAATGTTTAGGAAACTTATCTGGACCATGTATTCCCTAGAAAGGTCTGTAGGACACATTTGAACCACTAGTATAGCAAGAGGAACAAAGTTTTTTTGTTGTGTTTTGTTTTGTTTTGAGACAGGGTTTCTCTGTGTAGCCCTGGCTGTCCTGGAACTCACTCTGTAGACCAGGCTGGCCTCGAACTCACAGAGATCCGACTGTCTCTGCTTCGTGAGTGCTGGGATTAAAGGTGCGCTCCATCCCGCCCTGAGGAACGAAGTTCAAGGAAGGATGGGATTGGAGCCTTCAAGAAATCTAGTGTTTAATGGCCTGGGTGAGGCACCTGAGAGAAACGCAATGACAGCATGAGAGGAAGCATCGGCTTGAGGCAAGAATGTTCTCAGAGGTGGAAGGGACCAATGACGTGAGAATGTCCTCCAAAGTCCACATGCTGACACCATGATCCCAGTCATAGCACTGTGGAGGAGGCAGATCCTCTGGGGTAGGTCTCCGTGGAGTTACTGGGGGAGTGACCTCTGAGGGGGTCCTGGGGGCCTGACTTCTTCTTGTCTTTCCTTTTCGAGTCTTGGTCCCCATGATGTATGTGGCTCTGCTCCAGCATACGTTCCCTGCATGATATTTTACCTTACAGAAGAGCGATCGAGCCACCACGCCGTGGGCCGAATGCCCAAGGTCGTGCACCTGAATAAACTGTTCCGCTTTCTCAGCTGATTGGCATGGGTATTTTGTCACAACAGCAGAAAACGAACGCAGTGTGAAGTGTAAGCTAAAGACAGGAGGAGAGACGGCCTAGTGACAGGGATGTCGCTGGCAATTCAGCAAGAGCTGTGTCCATGAGTTACCAGCTGGGAAACTGGGCTGAAGGGAGTCAGTGCGTGAGAAGTGAGGAGACAGAACAGGTGGATAGATCAGTCTTCAGAGAGAGTTACAGAGAAAAAAGTCGAGGCCGTGGATGCAGGAAGGAGTGGTACTGTCTGTCCATCCTCTCTCACTAAGCCGTGAGTGAGTGCATGATGCATTGGTTATGCAGGAGAGGTGGAAAGATCTCCAGATGGCTCCTGGGTTCCCATGTGCGACACCAGTTGAATAGTGGTCTATTCTCTAAGATTAGAAACAGGCTACAGTTAGAGCTAGCCTGTAGTTCACATAAAGGAGAATCACAAACAAAATCATTTTTTAAATATTCCTTGTTGAAGAGGCCTAACTTAACATCAGTGCAGCCATGACAGGCTGCAGACTAACAATACTGGGACTCGGCCTCACCATTACAATAACCAGGAAAAGCTACAAACTGCACCCTGTGGGGGACCAATCAGGATTGAGACAAATAAGTACTAGATGCTCCAGAATATAAAGGATAGCTTATACATAACTTGTATGTAAGTTGCCAATTTCCTTGCAGCAATGTCAGTACCAATTCCTGTTTGACAAGACTTCTGTTACCTCACTCCTGCCCAATCAGGAGTTCAATCCCCACTTGAATCCAGAATTCCCCTACTCCCACAATTCTTTACTCCTTAAAAATCCTGCCATAACTGAGCTCAGGGCTCTCCCTGATCCAACCGCTGTGTTGGAATGGATGGAGAGCCCAAGCTCGAGCTTGCAATAAAGGTTCTTTGCTTTTGCATACAAACTCAGATTCCTGGTGGTCTCTGGGGGGCTCATGACACAGGCATAGCAATTTTATTTTACTTTTTGAGACAGGGTCTTTCTATATAGCTCTGAGTGTTCTGGAACTCACCCTGTAGACCAGCTGGCCTCGAACTCACAGAGGTCCTCCTGCCCCTGCCTCCAGAGTGCTGGGATTAAAGACATGTGCCATAACACCTGGTTTAAGATTTATTTTTAGTTATGTGTATGTAGAGGCAGGGGTGGTAATGTACATGTGCCCTTAGAGGCCAGAGGAAGACATTGAATGCCCTGGAACCAGAGTTACAGGTGGCTGTGAGCTCTCAGACATGGATGCTAAAAATTCAACTTAGGTCCTCCCTCTGTGAGAGCAGTGTATGTTCTTAATGGCTGAGCCAATTCTCTAGCCCTGCATACAAAAATCTTAATTTCCTTGAAACACTTTTATGTATATGAGTGTTTTGACTGTTTCTGTGTAAATACATTACATGTGTCAGAAAAAGGTGTCAGATACCCTAGAATTAGAGTTACCAATGATTGTGAGCTACCGCATGAATGTTGGGAACCTGTGTCCTCTAAAGGGCAGCAGCTGCTCCACTGCTGAGGCATCTCTCCAGCTTCTGTTTGATTTTGGTTGGTTAGCTGTTTTTTCAAGACAAGGTTTCTCTGTGTAGCCCTGGCTGTCCAGGAACTTTCTATGTAGACCAGGCTGGCCCTGAACTCACAGAGATCTGCCTGGCTCTGCCTCCCAAGTGCTGGGATTAAAGGCATGTGTCACCACTGTGGGGCGTTTACCCACCAACCCCACAGCTCCGCAGAGTTTTCTTGAGTGTGAGCAGCAGGGAATATTACATAGAAGGATTTAAATTGTGGAGATAAACAGATAAAAAATAAAGGACAGCCTCGAGAGGGCCTGGAACCTATTTCAACAAGTCCTGACTGTCTCTGCCCCAGAGTATTTATAGAGGCACCAAGGGGGTGGAGCAAAAGACCTCCTCCCCCAGCACAGCCAAGAGCAGACCATCTCAGACACCTGCACTCAGGCCCGTGGTCCAATCATCCTCTTTATGCAGACCTGCTGGGCAAAGCCACAAGGAACCTGAAAACAGGCTCCCACACACTACATTGGACATTCATGCTGTTTTCACTTACTGCCTCCTTGAGTTAAAAGCACATACTACTATTTTAATTACCTTACAAAAAGTCATTCATTTTTGTTTGTATGTTTATTTGAGACAGAGACTCCTATAACCCACAATGGCCTTGAACTTGCTAAATAACCAGGGCTGGCCTTGAACTCCTGATCCTTCTGCCTTCACTTCTGAGTGACAGCATTAAAGGCAACACCACACCCAACTGAAGTCCTGTCTTCATAGAGGGGAATGTCCTCAAATTTTATCCAATAAGAGAGAGATAATGTCTTTAATGGAACTGTTTGGTCCACTTAATTGAGTCCTCCCCTCCTCCTTTTCAATGCAGTGAAAAATTACAAGCAAGTGCTTTCCAGTATTTGCTTAAATGTATTTTTATCCTCTCTAATCTTGCATAGGAATCTTAATTACGAGAACATAGTCACCCAAAATTTTGATGTTTTCTGCAATATTCATGAAACGAAGAAATTCTTTTTGAATTAAGGAGCCACTGACTCCAATTACTCCCATTTACTAGGAATGGGAGCAGGAAACACAGTCCCTGCTCTAATTTGTGGGAAGCAATTTCTTAAGTTTGCTTAACACAAACACAATTCAAGTCACTTACATAAAAGAACCCAGTTGCT